>NC_056732.1:834008574-834333574 GCF_019279795.1 Protopterus annectens
GTAGCTTGTTTGCAAAAACTAGATATAAATAATAAACAAGATGAAGGTGTTATGGATGAATTTGGTTTAGTATAATGAGTAAGACAGAAAGTAGAAGTCCTATTCATATTACTCTGTACAGGTAACATTGCAGTTACTGAATGCTGTTTGATACTCCCCTGCAGATCTAGGTAGTTACTGGCCAGGATCAGCACTGGTTATTGATTTACAGTAGGAAAAATGTATGTGTGCCCTCAGCGATGCACAGTGGAGGAGTGTTTACCAGGACAAGTTCCCTTGCACTTGGGCTGGCTCTAGTCCTTGTTTAAAAGGTACAGATGTGGACATACTCCAGAACATTCCAAAGCTATTCTTTCACAAAGAATTACTTGCAGAGGGGTATGGGCTGATAAAGACCAAGCCTGGAGACATTCCCTCTGACTCCAGTCATTGTTTAAAATATACAAATGTGGGAATGTGTTACAGTGTTCACTGGCTGCTCCTCCTCAAAGAATGCCTTGCAAAAGAGTACTGGACTATTTAAGGCAGTTCACAAAGGGATTTGTGCTGCTCTGGTCCTTGCTTAAAAGATACAGATGTGGGCATGTATTGCAGTATTGCCGAGCTACTCCTGTGCAAAGAATGTTGTGCAAAGGGCTAATGGGCTACTTGGAGGCATGCTTGGACAGTCCTTGTTTAACAGGCAGAAACAGAGTTGTTAAGTTGTTCTCTCACAGCTCACCATCAAATGATGCTTTACAAAGGAGGTAATAAGATAATCGATAATGTGCATCACAGTGCTGCCACTGAGACACAAGATGGTTCATCAAACATAGCATAAGGACCACAAGTTGTTTTGTGTAGCTTAGCATGTTCTACAATCGTAAGTTCTCTTCACTTTAGTTGTGAGTTATTGCACTGTTTCTGGCATACAAAGATGCAAAACAAAGAACATGAATTTATGTTAAACAATTCCTCTAAGTGGTAATATGATCTGTGTGATGTTTTTGGGGTAGCATAAGGCAGCCTACATATAAAAAAGACAAAGTACGTTACAAACTCTCTTAACACTGACACTTTATTGACAAAGTCAGTGGATAAGTATGGCAATGAGCTCAGACTGAACCATACTTGAAGAATTCTGGACAAAACCAAAAATGGCAGATGGATAAAGGCCCAAATGCAGGGTAGATTTAAAATATGGCTCATAAAATTAGAAAATAACTTAGATAATAGGTTTTGCATTATCATTCTTTGCAGGATATGAACAAAAGTTCTCTCATTATTTACTGATTTCAATCCTCAATAATTTAACAGAAATCCACAAATATTTATTTATTTATGTACGGATTAATATATTCTTTTGTAACTGGGTGGGGAGCCTGACCCAATGGCCCTTTTCAGGTATTATATTAGCCATATGCCTTACTCTTATAAACAGCAAATGCAATGAATTACAATAGCAGGTTAAGCAAAGAAGCAACAGTGAAGAATAATTTAAGTCTATGACAGATACATTGGATAATAGTGATAAATCATGATAAGCAATGGCGTAAATCCAAACATCAACAAGTTCTGGGGAAACGCATACATAGATTATATATGAAACTATGTGCATCATATATATATATATATATATATATATATGAATTCACTTGAGAATCTCGAAAAACTGAAATACCGAATTTCAGTTTTCCGAAATTCAAATCCCAAAACCTTACAAGCGGGAAACAGCACAAGCACGAAACTTAAAATCCCGAACATACACTACAAACACAACACATGCATACACACACTCCCCCCCCCCATAATCAAACATACAATCCTAAAATACAAATAAGCAGGAGGGCAAGCCCCCTGCACCCCCCCCACACCCCCTACTTATATATTCTAACTCCGAGACCGCACAATCATACACACAAAGGCAACTCACACCCACAAATTTCACAGCCCCTTGCACACAAACATCACAACCAAGACACACACTAACATCCACTACAGCCCGTAACCTACACACTCATACAGACTTACCTGCACTTACATCCATTCATACACCGCAACTCCAGAAACTCCGAACTTCGGGATTACGAATTTCGCGCTTCTGGTGTTTCGCGATTTCAAGCTTTCGAGCTTAGAATTTCGGAAAACTGAAATTTGGTATTTCAGTTTTACGAGATTATAAAGGGAACCCATACTGATTACTGAATTTCCTACCTGCACTTATTTTTAAAATCGTTTTTTTTCTTAAAACTTGCATTTTATCTGTCTCTGGCCTAGCACTCAAGTGTGGGGTCATTTACTGCACTGTTCTAACTTGTTGATACTTGTGAACCTCTGCTTTACTTAAAAAAACAAAAAAACAAAAAAATCTTGCTTTTTTCCCACTTTTCTGAGATTTAAAAAAAGTTCAGTTACAGATTTGCTGTTCTGAACTGTTTATAAGTTTCTTGGAGGCCATTGTTTGCTTGGGCTAAAGGGAAGTCTCTGTGTTCATCAGTGGCAGTGATAAACATTGAGCAGCCTGCCTGCCCTTGTGGGAGTGGTTACTGCCTTGAAACTGTAGTTTTAGTGGCCATTTTGGGTCAATTCCTAACTCCTTGATCTCCCTCTCTTAAAACCCTCTTTTGCGCGGTTTTGCATGTTTTTGCGCATAGCACAACATTGGGCAACGCCGCCTAATTGGGTTTAAACTATTCCTGGCTCCACAAAGTCTGCTCTTCACTTTTTCCCTTAGAACTGCTCTATCTCTCAATGTAAACACCATATTCTCATTCTAAGGCCCCTCACTGGTCCAAATAAGTAATTTTACAAGTTAGCACTAATAAACCATAAGCACTGCTTACTCTTATACTTTCTACGATTACCTTGTCCCCTATTGGTCCGTTTTAATTCAGTTCCCTATATTACTCTAGCATGTCCAAAGGTCAGTCAATGGTTTCCTCTCCAGTCCAGCTGGTGAATCTGGGAATTTTGAGGCAATGTTACAACTGTCTCATGTACACGGACAACCCTCTCCTCCTCCAAACAGGTTTGAATATATGTGAGAGATGCAACCATATTGCCATACTGGAGGCTGAGCTCTCTCATCTCAAAACTGGTGTAACCAGTCAGAAGGAGAAGGTAACCTCACACAACACAATTCCAGTATCACATAGTCCCACCACAACAGCAAACCAAACACATAAAAACACAAAAACATACTCGGAGGCTCTAAATAAAAATCTAGCTAAGCAACAGAAACCTCCAAAGCAGACATCCAAGCAAACACTACCCCAAACTAATACACATACAACACATAGCACACAAAGTCAGTGTGCCAAGCAGTCTCAGCCTTTAAGGCTGAATAACACACCTGATACTCTTGTAATAGATGACTCTATTGTCAGACACACTGACGTCCCGCTCACCAAGCTGAATAAAGAGAAGGTCACAGTGAGCTGCCTGTCGGGCACTAGGATCCACCACATAACGCAAGCACTCAGGTTACTCCAAAGCAAATACAAATATGACTCCGTCATTGTACATGCTGGCATGAATGACCTGAGACGTACCTCCCTCGACTACATGAAAAGAGACATAGAGGAGCTCTCTGATCATGTAGCCCAGGCCGGTATGACCCTGACCTTGAGCAGCATCTTACCCTCACCTAGAATGATGCCACAGTATAAAGACAAAATGATCGATTTTAACAATTGGCTAAAATTTTGGTGTCATTCAAAGGGGATCCAGTGTCTGTCAGCCTGGGATGACATGCTCGACAAGCCACGTTGCTTCACTAGGGACGGCTTGCACCTGTCACCCCTGGGCTTTCGGATATTGGCAAAGGCTCTTGCCACCCCCATAGTGCCTTTTTTAGGCAAGGCTCAAAAGTCAAACCCACCACCATAGACAGCACAAGGAACAAGAAACTAAGGGTAATGCTGCTAAACGCCAGAACTCTTAACCTCAAGATGCATGCACTCGAAGCTCTCCTCAGTATGGAGAACATCGATATCTGTGCAGTGACAGAAACCTGGTTCAAGGCTCCAGAGAGCACCCCAGCACTACCAGGTTATACCTCATATCATGCTTTTCGGCCCCAAAACCCGGACCGAACCACAAAAGGAGGGGGAGCTTCCATATTTATCAAGGATATCCACACCTCCAGGTTAGTGGCATTGCACGAAGTATCGGAGACCATCCATGTGCAAATGACAGTGGGCAAGACTGCTTTTCAGTTTATAGCATCCTACAGGCCACCCTCTCAAAGTCAGAAATCCCACTCGGCTTTCCTGAAAACATTGGAGAACATGAAGATCTCTCCAAACACCATTATATTGGGCGACTTCAACTACCCAAACATAGACTGCCCCAGCACCTTACATGATCCATGCATTCCTGGAGATGTCCGTAGAATGCGTTTATATAGGATTCTGCAGTTTGGGCCGTAGTTTCCACTGGCTCTGGGGCCTTGAAGGATTCCACTTCGGTTTTGAGAAGTGTGAAGTTCGCTTTTGCCCCAGCACCTTAGCCCAAAGGTTCCTGGAATTTATAAACTCAAACACTATGGAACAACTAGTCACCACTCCCACAAGAGGGGAAAACATACTAGACCTGATCATTACCAACATGGGGACTCTATGCTCCATACCAGAAGTATATGCCTCATTGGTAAGATCAGACCATAAATTAATTTCACTGGATATCCACATCCCGACCCCACCCCCAGCCCAGAAAACCACAGTGAAAAACTTGTCAAAAGCGAACTTCACACTTCTCAAAACCGAAGTGGAATCCTTCAAGGCCCCAGAGCCAGTGGAAACTACGGCCCAAACTGCAGAATCCTATATAAACGCATTCTACGGACATCTCCAGGAATGCATGGATCATGCTATCCCAAACAAAATCAAGACCCAATCATCCAAAGGCAGGCGTCCAGTCTGGTGGACCCCAGCCATAAATAAACTGTACAACAGAAGGAGGAAGCTACTACATGATAGAGCAAAATCCCTAAAAGGAAAGGCATCTTTGATCAGTACTAGCAAAAAATTACGATCCCTCATAAAATCCTCCAAGGCCAGCTTCGAGAGAAAAATTGCACAGGACACTAAAGACAATCATAAGGCTTTTTTCAGTTATGTTAGGAACCTGGAATGCAACTCCCAGACTTGTTCTGAGTTGATTCTAAACGACAAAAGAATACACTGAACCCACAGACATCGCCAATATCCTGGCAGACAGATTCAGTGCAAACTTCTCCCCCCCAAAAGAGCAAGTATCTATCCCAGCAGAGTGCAGCCTCCCAAACATCTCTGATGCTCAGGTGAAGGCCGCCCTCTCCAAAGCAAAAAACACTGCTTCCATGGGACCAGATGGCATCCCGGGTTGCGTCCTACATGAACTCCAAGAAGAACTAATCCCTCAAGTAAAACTGCTGTACAATCTCAGCCTCACTACAGGATATGTGCCCAAAGAATGGCGTACAGCAACAGTGGTCCCACTCCACAAAGGTGGCTCCTCTGCGGACCCTGGAAACTATCGCCCCATAAGCCTGACTAGCCTGGTCTGCAAGGCTATGGAGAGGATCATCATGGAACTCATAAACAAAGACATTGGGGACCTACAGACACTAGATCCTACCCAATTTGGCTTCGCCCAGGGCAGATCCTGCCTTTTGAACCTGGTCAACTTCTTCGAAACAGTCACCAAGGCCATAGATGAGGGGAAGGTAGTCCACACAGCCTATCTGGACCTCGCAAAGGCAATTGACACAATACCCCACTCGGGCATCATAGATAAGCTGTCCAGCCTAAATATAAACCCCTATGTCACAAGATGGGTCGCAACCTGGCTCAAAGACAGAACCCACAGAGTCAGAGTTGCTGGGTCCATGTCAGACTCGAAACCGATCACAAGTGGTGTCCCACAAGGTTCTGTCCTGGGACCTCTCTTGTTCTGTATTTACTTTTCTGAGGTACAGGCCAATGTGGGAGGACTATGGCTCACCAAGTTTGCAGATGACTGCAAACTGGGCGCCATAATCAACTCTCCAGCTGACACAAACATCCTTCAAAAAGGTCTCGCAGAGACGGATAACTGGTGCCAGAGCCATGGTCTAAAGCTAAATGCCAAAAAGTGTATAGTCATACCCTTTGGCAAAAACAATGTGCCCACAAATTATCACATAGGTGGTAACCCATTAAGTACAGAGAAATTAATTAGGGATCTGGGGACCCAAGTTGATAGCAATCTCTCCTTTGACAACCACATTGCCAAAGTGGTTAGAAAGACCTTCTACATAGCCCACCTCATCATGAAAGGATTCACATCTAGATCAAGAGAGGTAATCGTGCCCCTTTATTCATTCCTCATCAGGCCCATCATAGAATACAATGCCCCCTTTGGGATGTACCTTACCCGACACCTGCAGCAATTAGAAAGACCCCAAAAGTACCTCACCAGGAGGATCAAGGGACTCAAGCAGATGTCATATGCTACTTGGTTAAAAAAACTCCAGCTCTACTCAGTTGCATACCGCCTACTTCGAGGCGATCATTGCCTGACATATAAAGCTATGTCCAACCCAGAATTAATGGACGTGCTCCACCTCAGTAAATCTAAATCCCTTAGAGCCATGTGCTTGAGGGACTTGAACCTCAGCACAGAAATAAATAGAATATGCTGGAGGGACAGATTCATAACCCAGACGCTCCCTTCGCTCTGGAATAGAATTCCAATTCATGTTAGGCAGAGCACCTCACTGACTCTCTTCAAGAAGAATCTTGATGAGTGGATGGGGGATCGTAGGTTTGTCCCGGGGATTACTTCTGTGTCACTATTAGACAGAGGCACAGTAAACTAAACTTTAAAAAGGGCACAGTATATTCAAATCAAGGGGTGGCGTAAGCCAAGCACAATCGGGCTAGGCTTATAAATGCCCCAGGGTAAATAGCCTAGTATGAACCTATGAACCTATATACATATATATATATATATATATATATATATATATATATATATATACATATACATACACACACACACACACACACACACACACACACACACACACACACACACACACACACACACACACACACACACTCATATATATATATATATATATATGTGTGTGTGTGTGTGTGTGTGTGAGAGAGAGAGTCTGGGTAACATTTGTGCATGAGTTTTTCCCATAGTAACAGAACAAAATTATGCAGCAAAAATGTGGACATTCTAGGACATTCTGGAATGTTGAGAGGTATGGACTGCAGGAAGTTTGCCCTAATTCTCTTTTGATTTGTTGATGTTTTTAGTAAACACTATCCTCTTAGGCTCTTTAGTATGCTTTGTTTTTATGCATGCATTTTAACATTTTCCTTACTGTACAATTGCTGGGTTTCTGGCTCCATTATACAACCTTTTATTATATGGATTATACATTATAATAGCAGTATGTTTATTCTCTTACTATTTTTGTAATGTTCATTGCTACATATTGCACTAGTCCTCTTCTTGGTTAGTGCATAATCATTAGATTCATTTTCTCTAGTAAATTGGGTGTTTAAGTTGGACTTTCATGATTATCTCAGTATTTTGATTTTCTTAAATAAATATGACTATTCCAGATTTAGTTTCAGCATTTGATGATAGAGGTAAGGCATTTTCTAAGCTCCCTGCTCTCAGAGGATCAGGGCGATATCCAATTCTTTCTAGCAAACACAAAACAAGATCTTCCTTAAGATCACCAAAATGGATGAGGTGGGATCTCCCGAATGTTTATTTTATATGTCATTTGAGCAAAGAATGTCATCTTTTCTATTAAGGTTCTATAACATCAAAGAACAATGCTCCACAGCTTATCACTGTTGCCTCAGTACATGTAAGTCATGGAAAGCCATGCACTTGTATAGTAATTTTTTTCTAGCTCTTATGATAATAGCCATCTTCCTTTAGACAAAAAAGGAAAACACAAGATTGATTCTGACTGCTTTATCTATGAGCAGGGCAACCCTGATACTCTGTCCAAAAAGTATCTCATTAATCCAGTATCTCAATCACAGTCCTCATTTTTTTAGTTTGAGAACAGTGCTTGCATGTAAGATCCTGGAAGCTGATTCATAATTGTATTCATTTTTCTTCTGATGTTTTGACCTTTGTGAATGAGACTAAGAGAGTTATAACTGCACAATCTTTGCTTCAGAATGTGAATTTCTATTTTATAACACTTAACGAAACAAAACAATCAAAAAATAAATACATAAAGGCAAAAACAGACAACAAACAAACAAAAAAAACACACAACAAAAAGTACAAATATATAGTCCAACAGGCCTGTCAACGAAAGTTCTAACTTTATATTCAAAAACAGAGAAGACTTACTAAGGAGCACCATCACAATACATAACAAATGGCATTTATTACAAAACTAAATAAAAAAAAGAGACAGACTTATAACATTTGCCCCCCCCCCCCAATTTATAAACAGCTTCATATTCCCTGGCATGTCGTTTCGATGAAATCTTCTGCTGATTTTCTTGCTTTTTTTTGGCCAAACCACCAGAATATCCCGGCTTTAAGCATCTTGTTGCTAGCCTTCCCTGATTCTTCTGTAGTCCTCTGTTGTGTCATACATCTTCCCGTTCCCCTGTATGGCAGACAATAACCTTGAGCTTAATACCTGGATTAGTTCTAGTTTCCTCTGCCCTCTGGTCTAAACTACCCAAGAAAAACATTTTCTACTCTGTAGGGACTGTTTTATTGAAACCCTAATCCCATATCCTCAGGGAACTACCCCAGATATTCCTACTCACACAACATTCCCAGAACATTTAGAGTAACCCAGCCTCCAAAGCCCCACACCCTTAGCAACTTCCATCACAGAGTGGTAACACCTCATAATCTAGCCAAGTGTTTAGAACCACGTGTTAAGAATCTCATTGGGTAGTTCCAACTTCACAGAAGAATGTTCAATTTTAATGTCTGTTTCCATGCTACTGTCTATTTCTCATACTCAAGGCAGCTCCCTCCTTGTTCCTTCCGTTAGTTGGCAGGATCTCCATTTGCATCTCAAATTGTTGTTAGTACAGTTGGCTGTGTGTTACAGAGGGATAAAGCCCTTACTGTACCACAGATGACCTGGTCTGACCACCAGCATGGGCACTGGAGGGACCGAACAGCACAGTGGATGGGAGTGACTGGCTGATGCAAGATGTCACATTTTGTGGAAGGGAGGATGCTTAATTTTGGCATTGAATACTGCATATTCAGTAACTCGATTTAGTTACAGCAAAGCAAAATTCTGTGTGTGGTCTGCCTTTTAAGTGCTACAGACTGGAATGAGATGTATAATGTTATAGGTGTGCTTAACATCACTGTGTGATCATCACTGTAATTACTGCTTGTTTATAATTCTTATTTAGTATCCATAGAATTCATAGACAGTTTAAAAATGCAAGGCATTTGGGCCCTGTGGTTATTTACACCTTGTAAGGCTCTGTCCCCAACCTCCCTAGACATTACTTCCATTTTCAGCAAGTAACAGACCAATCGCATTAAGGGTGAATTTGTGGATACGCTTGCATTTGTCTACTTCTTTTTGAAGGAAAATAGTATGCTGCATTGTTTATTTGGTGTAGAAGTGTATTCCAGAAAAGGGTTAACTTTTGATAACAAATTTCTTTCTGCACCATGTTTTATTTATCTGTTGAAACAGGTTTAGATCCTTGGTTCTATTATTAGTAGGATTGTTTGATTTGTGGAGATATGCAATGTCTTGGACAGCTAGATTCCTAATGTCCAAAAATGTAAGGCAAAGATCAGCCCTAAGAGATATATAGGGCACGGACTAAATGGACAGTACTTTCATCCTCTACTCATAGCTCTTGTTTTTGAAGCCTGAATTTTTTTTTCTATAAGGAACCTCTGGGATCTTTCCAATTGTTTGAAATGCCTAGTAAGATACATCCCAGTAGATGCATTGTATTTGATAATAGGTCTGTAGAATGCAGATGAGTAAAATCTTTCTTGGATCTCAATGAAATATCTTTTGAATTCAGTGGTGCAGGTAAAAATATTTCCTAACCACTGTGGAATGTAAAGGTTAAAGCAAGGGAATCATCTACCCATGTTCCAAGGTCTCTCACCATACTTTCGTTCTGAAGTGGGGTGTTGTCTGCACTATAAGATAGATGAAGGGATTGTTTACAAATGTGATGATATTATACTTTTTAGCATTTAGTTTTAACTTATTTTTGAGTACCATTTGTTGACATGTGTAAGTTTAATTTGTAGGTTCTACATTCAAAGAGGAACCTGGGGGTTACACCAGTTTTGCAGTTGTTCACAGACTTGGTTAGACAGATGTCCCCATTCATAATCTGAAGATCCGTGGATTAGAAGTCAGATAGTAGGGGTCTCAGCATTCACTCCTCAGGAGCACCACTGGTCACATGTTTACTGAGAATGTATCTGCCACCCTCACTACATAGGTTCCATTGTTCAGCCTGTTTGTTATCCAGCTAACCATGCAGTGGTCAATTTGGAGCTTTTTCAGCATGTTTCTGATGTTATCATATGGTATGGTGTCAAAAGCTTTAGCCAGCTTAAGATATGTTGCATGTCAGCATATTCACTACCCATGGCTTATGTTGCTCTCACAAAGAAGTTGATCAGATTCATTAGACATTATCTATCCTTAGAAAAGCTAAATTGCTGAGGATCAAGCCTTATACAATTTTTGATATCATTATTAATTAGATCAGTTATGTTACATTCCCTGACTTTGCAGATGAGATTAGTCAGGCTAATGGGTCTGTAGTTTCAAGTGGCATCACAGCAGCTGTATACTGATGCCAATTATAAAAGCAAGCTGCATAGCCATAGGAGCAGGCACACTTTGACATATTTTGTATTGTTTGTCTGTTTATTCATATCTGTTTATATGTGCCAACCAAAGTGGAGCACTGATCACAATGGTGTCTATTCAGCCTTAGCTCAAGGGCACTGTGTGGTTAAATGTCTTGTTCAGTGTCACTCAGCAGGCAAATGGAGGCTTAAGAAGTGAAACCTTGGACTACGGGAAGCCACAAACTGACAGTTTACTACCTTAATCCCCTGTGCTAATTGCATTTCAATATATCCTGTACAATTTGTCATGCATGTATACTTTAAATTAATTTCTTCTGTTGTCATCTGACTTTTCAACTCAAGTAAAACCATGTCTATTCATCATGTAGATTACCAGTATGTGAATGATGTTAAATAGTTTAACTTATTAAGGCCTTCGGGGATAATCTTATTTGATGTTAATCCCACCTATAGCGCAAGTTGTGTCAGTACTTTATCCTATTCACACAAAGTGTTTAAAAGGCAAACCACACAGACACCACTTAGTTTCCCCATAACTTAGTCATGGTACTGAATTTGTAGTATTCGGGCACTAAATGTGAGAAAATTACTTCACCTGAACAAGAAAACAAAATATCTTTTCCTTTTTAGCCAAAAAGATTTTCTTAAAATTGCTTTTCTTTCTGTCTGGCAGCTCAAAGTAATTGCAATTCAGCCTGTAAGCAGTAAGGAATTTCATCCTTTAATTAATTGACCATTGGTATGTGTTAATGAGCTAAGGGCAAGAAAGAATATGAAATGCTTCTTATATTCTTCATTGACTAAAAGAGGTTCTATGGCACATGAAAACATTTACAGCACACACTCACAATCTCAAAATGGAAATATGGCCACATCAAATGCATATTTATGTACTCTTTGTGGTGCATAAATTAAAAACAGTTTCTCAGCTTTTGGTTTTGCTTGGGACTGCCTGTTTTCTGTTTATAGCTATAGCTAACTGCATGCTAATTCCTGAAGTTAAGATAGAAATAACTAGATTCATAAGTTGATCTTGTTTACTACAGACTTTATCATTTTTCCAGTTTTCTTTGAAAGCCAGCAGGAGAATTTCACAACTTGTCAAGCATCTTATAGCTTCAAAAGCGCATAGATATTTTGCTAGGCAATTGTTAGTGTAGGTCATGTGGAACCCAAGCACAGAAAACCTATTATTTTCCCCTCTGTCCATAGAGGACAAAGATGGGGTAAATGTATTGCTTCCTATCAACTTATTGAGGTTTGCTTTTGAAGAGAATTAAGAAGCTGTTTTGCTTAATACTGAGTGGAACCCCATTGCATAGGTAGGACACCCTTTGGGAGAGAAACCTATCATGTCAACAGGTTAATTTTGTATTGTGTTATAGCTTTAAAACTCTTGAACTGGTGTTTGGTATTACGCATTTTACAAATATGTAATAGATCTGATAGAAGATGGTCATACACAGCTCTAAACGCTAAGCAGAGTTCACTACACAAGAGCTTGTAAGAGAAAGAGTACAGTGATACACCTCTTTATTGTCTTTCATATAATTTAATGGAGCCTCTAAAGATGGGCTAAAGGCTTGGATAGGTACAAGCCAGTGTGAGTGTTGGATATTATGGGAATAAACATGGAGGAGTACAGAGGTATGATGACATTCTTTGATCTGCAGAATATATACTTGTTGTGTTAAGTGATAATAGGCAGAGGGCCTTCTTAATAATAACTAACACATAGCAATCAAATGAGAGCTCTTTACCTATAAATGTGCATAGGACTTTGGTAGTGGTTATCATGGTGGGGATGTTATGAATATAAGTTGTTGCAGTGGTGTTCTTACTTCACAAAGATTAATATGCTGCATTTTTTCCAATAATCTTCAGGCTGTCATCCTTATACAACAAAGATTTAATGTAGCTAAGACCATTGTACATAATATACATATCCATTTGGGAGTTCATGACAGCAATGCTTTTGCAATCATCAGTGAACATGGTCAGCCAATGCCCCTTGATATCAGCCTGGACATTAGAAAAGTATAACCTGGCTAGGAATGGGGCTTACACTGTACCCTGTTATCCTCTACTTGTGGCTATACATTTGCTGGAAAGAGTGCCATGAGCCCTAACCATATGAGGTCTTTTGGTGAGCCAGTTTGTGTGATCCTTTGGGTTTCGTAGAGGTTGGCATTCAGTCTGGTGATCTTATTTATTTTACCAGTGAGTCAGATGGTGCCAAAAGCATTTTTCAGATCAGTGTAGGTGGTGCGTATTGCTTTATCATTATCTAGTACTTTTGTCACCCCTATCAGAAGTCTACCAGATTTGGGAAACGGGACCTTTCTTCATAAAGCTAAATTGGATGATATAAAGGGATTATGAGTTATGCATGCCATTATGTATGAGCTTCATTGAAACATGCTTCACTGTTTTGCAAATATTGTTGGTGAGACTAATAAGTGTGTAGTTCCAGGAGTCAAAAGAAGGACCACACTTGTAATAGGGATACCATTCTGGCAACCCTCCAAGTTTCAGGCACAAATGCAGTATTGAACTTGAGATTAAATATGTTTATAAGTGGGTCATTTGCATTGAGTTTAAAACTAGATATCAAAGAATATTGTTGAGTCTCACAGAAATAATAATGTTGGCCTCGGGGAGGACAATTAGAATTTGTTCTGGGGCAGTTTTGTCAGTCAGAGTTTGTAATGGAGTAAGAAGGGAGAAATACTGGGGTGTAACTGTAGATAAATGTATCTGTGGGTATATTGGTAACACCTTTTGTATCTCAGAAAGCATTCAGTATAGTACTGTGTATTGTTATAGTGATTCCTAACTCAATTAATGAAGGTTTGATGTTTAGTTTGAAGGAAGTTACAATCTTTAGTTTGTTCTTTGCTTTACAAGATTCAGTCTTGTTTCCAGGATCTCTACATACCTTTTCCCAGATAATCAATTTATGGAAGGAACTTAAATTTGTTCTTTATAGCTGTGAATTTCTTACTTTAGTTGTGCAGTTTTTTAAAGCAGAATTCTACCACTGGGATTTATTTATTTATATATTGATTTGCTAACCGTGGTAGAGTACCCATCAGTCCTGACCAATTTCAGTCCCAGCCCAGGAAAAATATGACCACTTATACAGAGTACATAAGATAACAAAACATGAAGTGACAGTGAATAAACTACAAAAAAATATGCGATGCTAAAAATACAAAATTAGATAAACCAGTAAAGTGACAGGATAAAATTACATTACTATCAAAAACATTTTGTCACAAAGCTTGCTCTGTATTTAGGAAAATATACTAACAAATGTATATATATATATATATATATATATATATATATATATATATATATATATATATATATATATATATATATATATATATATATATATCTGTATCTCTCTCTCTCTCTATATATATATATATATATATATATATATATATATATATATATATAGGTTCATAAGTGTGTACGAGGCTAATGGTCCTGGAACCTTTACAAGACTAGCCCAAAAACTTTCCCAGGCACTGCGATGTTAGTTCACAGTGCCACTATCCCGGAATGATCCCTGGAGTGAACTTTCTGTTACCCATCCACTTGTCAAGATTTCTCTTGAAGAGAACCAGCAAGATACTCTGCTTGGCATGAATGGGAAGCTTATTCCAGAGTATGGGCAGTCTTTGGGAGATGAACCTGTCCCTCCAGCATGTTCTGTTAACTGTGGTAATGAGATTGTGATCTCTGGAGCATGTGGCACAGGAGGATAGGGATTTCTTTAGGTGTAACATTTCAAGTAGGGCTGGGTCGGACATGGATTTGTAAGTCAAGTAGAAATCACCTCTAAGTAGATGATAAGAGACTGAGAACAGCTGAAGTTTCTTGAGTCTGTCAATGTAGTACATGTGTTTAAGGCCTCGGATCCATTTTGTAAGGTACTTTTGTGATCTCTTCAGCTGTTGTAGGTGTCTGGTCAGGTACATGCCAAATGGGGAGTTATATTCAATGACTGGTCTAATGAGGGATGAGTAGAGAGGGATGATGACCTCTTTCTTCCTGGATGTGAAAGCTTTGGTTTTAAGAAATGAGTTTTTTCCAAAGGAGATGATAAAGCATTTTTTTAGCATTAAGCTTCAGGCCATGGTTCCAACACTAGTAATTGGTCTCAGAGTGGCCCATTTGTAGGATGTCTGCATCACTTGGGAAGTAGATAATGACTCATAGCTTGCAGTCATCAGTGAACTTGGTCAGCCAAAATCCTTCTGTGCTGGCCTGGAATTCTGAGAAGTAGATGCCAAACAGGAGAGGGCCCAGGACTGCACCCTGTGGGACTCCACTCATGACTGGTCAACAGTCTGACTTGGAATACGCAACTACCACTCTGTGGATCCTGTCTGTCAGCCAATTTGCAACCCACTTAATGATGTAAGGATTGATGCCCAGTTTGGTGAGTTTATCAATGATACCTGAGTGGGGAATGGTATCAAAGGCCTTGGCCAGGTAGAGGTAGATTATATGCACTGCCTTACCCTCATACACAGCCTTGGGGACTGCCTCAAAGAACTCAACCAGGTTCAGCAGGCAGGATCTCCCCTTGACAAAGCCAAACTGTGTAGGACAAAGAGTTTGGAGATTGCCCATATCTTTGTTACGTAGGTCCATAATGATGCGCTCCATAGCTTTGCATACCAAACTCATCAGACTAATGGGGCAATAGTTCCCAGGATCTGTATTTGCTCCCCCTTTATGCAGTAGGATGACTGTAGCAGTGCACTATTCATTAGGGATATAGCCTGAGGTAAGGCTGTGATTCAACAGGGCACACAGATGTGGTGCCAGTTCATTCTGTCGTTCATGTAGTTCACAGCCAGGGATATTATCAGGTCCCATGGATGCTGTATTCTTGGCTTTGGACAATGCAGCTTTTACCTGTGCCACAGAAATGGTGGGTATCAAGCTTTCTTCTGGTATTGTGATAGGACCCTGGGGGGGTGAGGGGTAAAGTTGGCACTGAATCTGTCAGCCAGTATGTTGGCTATATCTGTTGGCTCAGTATAGGAGGTGTCATTGTGCAATAACTCAGAGCAAATCTGGGTATTGCCTTTGAGGTTTTTGATATAGCTATAGAAGGCTTTGTGGTTGTTTTTGGCGTCAACTGCAATTCTGCCTTCATAGCTAGCTTTAGAGGATTTGATAAGGGATCTCAACTTTTTGTTGAGACTGACAAGGGAGGTTTTCCAGACTTGTGACTTCATTTTTTTCCTGAAACAGTTTCTTCCTTCAGTTGTACAGTTTATTGATGGCTGAGGACCACCAGATTGGCTTCCTTTTTTTGGAGGAGAGCATCTTAGTTCTATTTGGTATGGTAAGGTCCATACATTTGTGTACATGCTCATACAGTGCATTGGTGTATGATTCGGCAGTCATGGAGCTATTTTCCAATGGCAAGGTGTCGAGAAGTTAGCCACCTCTGTTTTTAGGAGCCCAAAGTCAGCTTTAGAGAGGTTTTTCAGGGTGGTCACCTTAGCGGGCAGTGTAGGCAAGATGGACATTTCCGCGGTAATCAGTTTGTAGTCAGATTTAACCAGGGAAGAACTGACTATAGGTGTCGAGCAATGGTCTCCCATGTTAGTTATAACCAGGTTGAGGATGTTGATTCCTCTAGTGGGGTTCAGAATGAGCTGGTCCAGGGTATTGGAAATGATAAATTCCAGAAAGTGTTGGGCCTGTACATTGGTACTTGAATAGATTTCCCAGTTGATGGAAGGGTAGTTGAAGTCACCCAGTATGAGAGTATTGGGTTGGACCTTCATAGATTCCAGAGTAGAAACTTGGAGTGAGAGTCTTTTTCTTTCTTTAGATATATACATATATATATATATATATATATATATATATATATATATATATATATATATATATATATATATATATATATATATATACACATACATACATACATAGGTAGATATATCTTTATCTTTATCCATATCTATATAGGTTCATAGGTTGGTACTAGGCTATTGGCCCTAGGGCCTATACAAGCCTAGCCATAACAATTCCCTGGCTATTTCTTCCCACAATATTTACTTCCCTGGACCGCTGTCTAGCAGAGCGACTGATGTGATCCCCGGGGTTTATTTCCTATCTCCCATCCAATCATCAAGGGCCAAAGAGGTGCTCTGCTTGACATGTATGGGCAGTCTATTCTAGAGTCAGAGGAGTCTCTGAGTCAGGAACCTATTCCTCCAGTATGTTTTGTTCATTGTGATGACAAGGTTTAGATTCCCGGAGCATGTGGCTCTGAGGGATTGGAATTTCTTTAAGTGTAGCATGTCCAACAGCTCTGGGTTTGACATGGCCTTGTATGTTAAGCAGAGATCGCCTCTTAGTAGACGATATGCAACAGAGTATAGTTGGAGGTTTTTTAGATGGTCAGCATAGGGCATCTGCTTTAGGCCTGTAATTCTTTTAGTGAGGTATTTCTGCAGCCTTTCCAGTTGGTGCAGATGTCTTGAGAGGTCCATACCAAACAGGCCATTGTATTCTATAATGGGTCTAATGAGGGATGAATACAGTGGAACAATGACCCCCTTCTTTCTGGATGAAAAGCCCTTAGTGATGAGGTGTGCCACATAGAAGGATTTCCTGACTGTTGTTGCAATGTGGTTATCGAATGTGAGACCACTGTCCACCTGTGTTCTTAAGTCTCTTTTCACACTTTCACTGTTTAGTGTACTGCCACATGTGTGGTAATTCACGGGTACATGTTTTTTCCCAAAGGGGATAACTATACATTTCTTGGTATTGAGCTTGAGCCTGTGGCTCTGGCAACAAGCATCTGTTTCTGTAAGGCCCTTTTGTAGAATATCCACATCATTTGGAGATTCAATAATGGCTCCCAGTTTGCAGTATCTGCAAACTTTGTTAGCCAGAGTCCCTTAATGTTGACCTGTACGTCAGAGAAGTAGAAGCCAAACAAGAGCGGTCCCAGGACTGAGCTCTGAGGTACTCCACTTGTCACCTGTCTGGAGCTGGATTTGGAGTCAGCTACTTTTACAGTGTAGGTTTTGTCAGTAAGCCAGTTGGCAACCCATCGAGTGATGTAGGGATTAATGCCCAGCTTAGTAAGTTTATCTATGATTCCAGAGTGGAGGATGATGTTGAAGGCCTTGGCAAGGTCCAGATAGGCTGTGTGGACCACCTTACCCTCATCCACAGCTCTGGAGACTGATTTAAAGAAGTCAATCAGGTTCAGGAGACAAGATTGGCCCTTTATGAACCCAAACTGGGTGGATCCAGTATTTGAAGGTTGCCAATGTCTTTGTTTATAAATTTCATGATAATACATTCCATGGTCTTGCAGATAAGGCTCGTCAGACTGATGGGGCAGTAGTTCCCAGGATCCAAGGTGGATCCCACCTTGTGGAGTGGGATAACTATAGCTGTGCGCCACTCAGTGGGCATGAAGCCTGAGGTGAGGCTATGATCAAACATGACACTTAGGTGAGGTGCCAGTTCATTTTGTAGTTCATGTAGTACACAGCCCGAGATGTCATCTGGCCCCATGGATGCTGTATTCTTAGCTTTGGAGAGTGTGTTTTTTTACCTGTGTGGCCGTTATTACCGGAATTCAATATTGAGATGGGCTCTTTAGGGGGTGAGGGGGGTGAAGTTGGCACTCAATCGATCTGCCCAGATATTGGCAATATCCTTGGGATTAATATATTTAATGCCATTCTGTTGTAGGTCAGAGCAGATCTGAGCATTGTCATGTCTCTGTCTTGAGATATATATATATATATATATATATATATATATATATATATATATATATATATATATATATATATATATATATATTCATATATATAGACTTGGTGCATGCCTGACATGGGAGAATTGAAGAAATAGAGACTACTAAAAAAAAAAAAAAAAAAATTAACAAATCTTAGTGATTTAGGATATGTGACCTACTGGGAGGCATGAATATTTAGCTTGATGAATTAGCTGAGATTTTAGCAGCACGCAGAACTTGGGGTAGGATGAAGTGTCTTTAAGTTCTGGAAGGAAAGACTCCCATAGTTTGGTACCAATAACTGAGAATGCATAGCTAGAGGCATGAAGTTTCAAAAGTGGGACTTGTGCTTAAGGACCAGTATGATTCAGGTTTCTGAGGTTGCATGTGTTATCTTATCAGTTTAGAGATTAAAGATCAGAATCTGTTCAATAGGTGCTTGAAGAGTTGGGATTCTAATAGTAGGTCCACTCTCTGCTTAATTGGGGGCCAGTTTGCTTTTTCTAGAGTTATATAGCGATGTTCATTTCTTGGGGAATGAGTTATACATTCACAAATTTTGTTTTCCAGTGTTTCAGTGGTAGGGGAGTTTTTTGCAGATGTTACAGAGACAAAAGCGAGACAGAATTTGAGTTGTAAAAGTAAGATTCCTTTACCTATTGCAGTCCTGTTGGGTGTCACAGAAAAGTATATCTTTTTTTGTGCTCAGAATAGACGGGGGCTCTGTTTTTACATGGCTGTAATTGATGTTGTCATCTAGCTAATGGTGGTTAGAACGGTAGAGGATCATTTTATCAGCGTACAAAAAAGAAGAAGATCTGGTGGAAGTTTGTTGATATATATAAAGAATAACAGAAAGGCAAGAATGGAGCATTGAAGAACTCTTTTGAGTTGAGAGGAAGTGTGGGAGTTACAGGACTTATATTTAACTGTAAAATGTCCATCTGTTAGATAGCTCTGGAACCAAGGAATGGTATTAACGTTAATGTGAAGAATGCAAGAAGAGAAGTTAACTAGATCAAAGGTCTTGGTGAGATCTATGAAAATGGATGCAACTAGAATATCATCTGTTAGTGTCCACATGGCTGTGGAAGTGCTCCTACCAGACCAGAACTTGTGTTACTCATGAGAGAGAGAGAGGTTGATATTTTGAATTATAATCTTTAAGTTGGAGTAAGACAATATTTTCAAAGATCTTGTACAACACTGGAGGAATAGAGATCGGTTGACAGTAGGATTGAAGCATGGGATGCTTTTGTTTGGAAGTGGTTTTATTGTGGCAGTTATCCAGATATTTGGAATGGTACTAGGAGTGAAACAGAGGTTAAAGCTGTGTTGTAGAGATTTAATCATGTAGTTTCAATAATGATAAATGGTCCAAGGATGTAGGCTATGTATAACTAGAAATTCATTTACTTATATTTCTTGTAGTAGTGGTATGATATCTTTAGATAAGATCCGTCTAAGGTGGAGTAAAGAAAGATATTCAGGAGAGATGGGTACAGTATCTAAGTGAGGAGTATCTGGCACAGATGTGAAGGTCACAAAAATGTTTTTGGAAATCATCTGCAGACGGGGAAGAGGAAGTGGTGTGACTTGAGTGTGGTAGGTTGTATACAGTGAGGTTTTTGACTTCTTTCCAAATTTTCCTTTGGGCTGTATTTAAGTGAGTTTTGTGCCAGTATCATGGATTAGCTTTTGTGTCTTTTGATGACATTGTTTCACTACATTTCTTAGGCTACTGTAAAATTCACTATTTCCTAGCCTGGGATTGGACATACAGACATGCCAGGATTCATCTTTGAGTTTGAGGATGGATTTTAATACCTGTTTGTTAACCAGGCAGACCCACTGGATACACAGTCCCTTTACAGGAATGGGATGAGAGCAATGTCTGGTTAAGTGAATTGCTCAAGGACACACAGTAAGCAAATAAGGTCTGAGGGAATCAAACCCTGTACCGCATGAATTAAAACTTACACCTTTAACCTCTGCACTAACTGCCAGGAAGTTTATTTCATGACTTAACCAATTTGTGATATAGTATTGGAGAGTTTAGATATTTCAGGAAAGTATGAGTTCTGGAAGGAGGTAATAATGTTTGTAAGGAGTTCAGTGATTTTGTTTGCATCAGTGATGTTTAGAACTGGTAACAAGCTGAAGGACAACAAATAAGTAGCAAGTTTTGATATATAAATATTGGGATTTTCATCTGAAAGATATTATTTTGGGGCTTGTCTTGGAAGCCAGAAAACGTATGGAAAAGCTTATGGGGCAATGGACATTTAATGAAGGTGAATTATTTACAATGTTAAAGATAGAGTTTGGATTACTGGAGATTATTAGATCAATGAGGGAGCAGTTTCAGATTGTAAGGTAGGGTGAATGGGATTCTGGAATACTTGTACTAGTTATCATTCTGTGATGATGTCAGTTACTTATAAATTAATGGTTTAAAACATACTAATGTTGAAGTATCCTACAATTATTATATTTCTCCTTTTGTGTTGTATAAAATTGCTTGAATAGCACCTTTGAAATTCTTTAGAGAAGAGGCAGCACATTTAATATTACTACCTGTAGCAGTTGAGGGCTGATGCTTCTATGCAGGATTTCATATGTTAAAATAATTGGGTGCTTTGGAAATCAAGTATGAAGAAGAGGATAGATTTTACATTTCATATGTCCTCAATGTTGGAAGATTTCTTGTTTAAACTCCTAGCACCGATCGATACCAGATTAACTATGCCTGAATATACTTGTTAAATAAGAGGAGCTGATTATCTAAAGTAGGTTCTGTGTGGATACAAAGTCTTTTGGTCACTATTTTTTTAGTTTATTTTTAGTCATCTTGCATAAGCCTTACTGAGGAGGTGCAGGCGGTCATTAGTGAACTAGCAGGGCTGTGCACCACTGCCTCCCATGCCTACATATATTGGATAACTAATTATTGAAGTCAGTTTCAGTTTTTTTATACTGTGATGGCAAGAAGCTGCTCAGAACTAGTCTTGTCCCCATCCCTGTCACATTCTTAATGTCATTGACCACATTTCTGTTCATATCCCCTAAAGCAGAGTACCTAAAAATCAATCATCCCAGTATAGGCAATAACCAGCACTTATCTTATAGAGTTTCATAAATTATTAAGAGCTAATTTCCTTTATGGGACATTTTAAGTCTAGCCAATTACACCATATGAAAATCAGACCCTTTACCTTGCATCTGTAAGGTACACCAACTTCCAATTAGGGGACACATCCAAACCCCCCAAAAGGCATTTGTCACTCTGCACTTGCTCAGCCTAGTAAGTGGGATGACTGTGTGTCTGACAATTGAGTCACCTAGGGCAATGACATTGTCTTTGGTGGCAGCATCCTGAGTTGATCTTGAAGACCTGACCATGGGACTCTAGTGGCCCTCATTTGGAGATTAACAGTGGATGCAGTTGTGTATGTAGTGTGATTATAAATAGTGGATGTAGGTATGGAGGACGAGATATGAATATGTGGCTGATGTTCCTTCTGTTTTGATGACCTCTAGGATGCTCAGGGAAGAGATATCTTGCAGGGTCTCAGAATATGTAGTCTTACATTAGTAGCAGATAGCAGTAGAGTGAAGGTATAGTGGAACTGGCATTCTTTATGTAAAACTCAACTCACATATGGTCTGATTATCAGTGCACAGCAGTTGCTATAGTGCATCAAAATGCCTAGTGGCAACAGGGTGCAGTCAGGTGTAGTAAGGGCAAGGTATTGTCTTAAGGTAGCTCCGAATCAATGAAGAGCAAATGAAAGCAGATATCCTGTGCACGAAAAGGTGACAGTTGGGTATATGCAATATGGGATTACACTCACTGAGAACTGAAGGAGGGTACATGTAGCAGACACAGATCAATTAAGTGTACAAATATACAAAACAGACAACTAGTATTTAGCAACAGAATCATAAGAACTCAAACAGAATCCCAAACAGAATTCCAGAGAATTGGATATACAATGGTATTTGTATATAACATAGCAGGATACCAGAGTACTAATCAGAGTTCCAAGGCACACAATAAAAAGTAAAGTAAAACAATAACAGCAGCAATGACAATATAATATATTTGACAAGATATGTATACAACGTGATTACCAGGATAATATGCAATGTAATGCTAATTATCCTGAAGCAGAGTAAATCAGATCCCACTGCTTAAGTGCAATCATCTTAAAAAGCTATATACAAAGCATAATTACCAGACTATCATATAACATATACACGTCACAAGACAATGTTTAATGCCACAATGTATTAGACATATGCTATTAAAAACTTTGTATGTTTCAATATATCTCATGATATCATTGCATGTCACTGTATGACACAGTGCTATACAAACACTCATAAGTAGACTTGGGGCCTTAACTTAAATAAACTTGCAGATGGATAATAGCACTGCACAAGAAAGAAAGCGAGCACAACACAATGTCATAGTACAAGCCCTCTTGGCTTGTTACAGCTGCACTTCACAGCTGAGTCCAAGCTCAGCTCACACTCCAATAAATGATAGCAGATGCATTTCAACTTATATGGAGTTGTATTATTTTCCAAAAGCAAAGGACAATAAGTTAAACAATGGTGTGAAGTGTGACACCCTACCACTAGCCCAGTAATCAAGGAACTTCAATCCTCACCACTAGTACCAGTATGGGATGTATACACACAATATTTCCAGACGCGGCTCTCTGCATCAAGTGCAATTTCCCTTAAGAGCACACAGAGATCGCAGTCAGTCTGGGGTTGGTTTCTCCCTCTTTCTCCAGATCCCCAGTAAGACTTCCTACTGGCACAGCTATAGAGTTGAATCCTTAGCCAGGATTCCAAGCAATGTCCTCCAACACTCTCTCTGTCCAACCAGTGCTTCATGTCCCTGCCCAAGTAGCTTACACACACTCATGGAGATTTGTTTCATACACACACACACACACACACACACACACACACACACACACACACACACACACACACACACACATACACACACACACACCTGGGAAAGGCTGGCACAGGTGTACTAGTTATGCCCCTTCTGCCCGGACTATAAGATAGTTATCACTGTTATGAGAACCCCTTATCAGTTACTTGAAGGCCCTTAACAAAGGGTGTCCAATTTTACTCTGTAATGTTACTATCAATACAAATGGTAGTTTGACCAAGAGCAAGGCTATTAGGAGTGGCCTACACGATATCACCAAAATATGCAGGTACTCTCAGAACTTAAATATTTCTAGACAGATTAGCCACGATGAAATGTTTACATATATTTAATAATAGATAATGAAAGAACAAGAAAATATTCAGTTTCTATTTACAGTGACAGTAGATTTCAAAATAACAGGAAATATTTAAAACAACATTGTAGGACAGTCTCAAATAAATAAAGAAAAACATCTAAATTAAGCTTTGTTATATTCCTCACTATATCTAAGATAATTACTATAACCTAGAAACTTATTTAATTAGAGCAGCAAGGCAGATGGGTGAATAGATCCTCTAGCTGATGTTGTCAGATCAAAGACAGAATATAGAATACACAGTCTCTCTCAGAGAGTTCTTAAATTAATATCACAAATATTACTGCTGGGGTAGCTTCCAGAATGACATCATTTTTGTCATCTGAGTCTATCTCAGGCAAAACCCCCACTGCTGAAAGCTAGCAGTATTTAGCATCCACTTGTGGAAATACATAGACAAGGGCTTTTCCTCAGATCTGTGCAGCTGTTGGAAGTCATAAAGCAATAAACACTTCCACATCTCAAGGCTAGTAATTATTTCTCCTTCAGGACAACACAGAGAGCTTCCTAGTATGGACATCCTTTCTCTTGCTGTCATAAAGTCATTTAATTTCAGCTATTTTTCTGAAGTTAACCTCCTGTGTTCCAGTTTCCACTGTTAAAATATATACATCTAAACAGTCACAATAATGCAGGTACATTTCTGTTCTATTGTGATAGGGTACACTGTGGGCACATTTCAAGCACTTTGCAAAAGCCTTTTCAACACACACTTCTGTACCAGCAGTTTGATACACACCTGACATACAGTTCTAATACATTTGTAGCACAAGTATCGTATATGAATCATGTTGATATTCACAAATGACATATAATTGTTTACAAAATGCCAGCTAGCTGTGTTGGCAGTACCTCTTTTGTCACATGAAGCATTCTACTGCAACAGTATAAAGTGCAGAACTAACAGAATGTATATATATCAGCAGCTGCATGCAAGCACCAGCAGAGTTAAACTAGTGTACAGTTTGTGAATCACTCAATTATTAAGGCTTCAGCAAGTGAGATGGTTCATAGAATAATATACTTGCTATTACCTACTACAGTGTTCCACTCTGTTGTATTCCATGCAGCACTTCACAGCTGCAATGGGAATATTTCTAATATCAAATCCAGTGATTCAAATTTTCAATCAAATCCAGTGTTTCAAGTTTTTCAGTAATAATGTTGTACAAGCATGAACAATGGCACACAATTTCCAAAAAAAACTCAAACACATATAACCAACTGAGACAATTTCTATTTGAACTGACTGTAGCATCTAGGTGCTTAAAATGATAGCAGCTCATCCTCCTCTCACTAGAGAAAAGAATGCTGACTCAGTTCCAAAAATATCAAAGTCGTTTGAGCAGTCTCAGAATCAATAGAAATGAGTACAAATAATAACTGCCCAGCTGTAGTGGGCCTGGTTGCAAAGTCATATCAGATAGTTCAAGGCCAGTCCAGTAGTAATGCTGTGTAGCTCAGTGGAGCACAGCCAGAAACAGCATAAGGACTCACAATTTAAAAAGTAACACAAGTAGTCTGCCCTATAGCAACTAGACCCTTGAATAATAGAATTGTCTCACCTTTTAGTAGAGAAAAACTGATCAGTCCCAAATGAAATTTTTGAAATCAGTAAATGAACACAAGCAGTAAAAATAATAACTTTTGTGGGTGTAATAGGACTGATTCCAAGGTCAAATGTAATGTTTAAAGTCCAGTCCAGTAGTAATGTCATGCAGGTTAGTGCAGCCCAGATCAGTCCCAAATGACATTTTTGAAATCAGTAAATGAGCACAAGCAGTAAAAATAATAACTTTTGTAGGTGTAATAGGACTGATTCCAAGGTCAAATGTAATGTTTAAAGTCCAGTCCAGTAGTAATGTCATGCAGGTTAGTGCAGCCCAGCTACTTACTACTGTCCAGTTTGCATTATTATTTATTCATCTTAATAACATTTATCTGTGTATTGATTCAATATCCAAAGTAAGAGCTTAAAATAATGGTTAACACATATGTTTGATTAGAAGCACTCTTTGAAACTTTAAAATACTTACATTGCAAAAAAATATTTACCTCGATTTGTTTGGGAAATTACTGACAGTGGAATTTGTCCTGGCATGTACTATTGAAGAAGTTTGAAACTTGAATGTATGACATTGCTTGCTTTCGCTAATGTTTTAATTTTCAGTGTTCTGGTCTAATATCACTTATTTAAGAAGTTAAAGAATATTTTAGTTGCATCAAGATTGTTCTGGCAACATGGGATTCCTGAAGGGTGCGTAACTGTATTATTTTCATTTATAATTACGTGGCAAGGTCTAATTTTGTTGCACTCAGCAAATAAAACAGCAGTTATCTTGTATTTTTATGTCCATTTATTATAATAAATACACTATTCATTTATTCTCATAACACCTTCATTATAATCTAAAAACGTTATTATAAAACCATATAATCATGCTACCAGACTAGACAATTGTACAGCATAGCTAGGATACTCTTGGATACTTAGTAAATTTGGGATTCATGTCTTAAATGTATCTGTCAAGTTATTCCACTTTATATCATTATCATCATCACCTTCTATCCTCTTGCCTTTTTCCTTTCACTCCCAATTTTTTTACCAAATCATCTACTTTCCTGTACATGTAACCCTACCACCATAACCTGTTCTCCTTGATATTCTCTATAATTCAGGCTACTTGGATTTCTACTCTGATGTCCTCATTTCTTCATCTGTCCATAGTGTGCCTTCTACTACCTGTCTCGCGCATGTCATCTCCATCAGCTCAAGCTTTCTCAGGTGGTCTGCCTTCACTGCCAAGGTTCTGAGCCCCACAGATACACTGGCCACACTGCATGCTTGCAAACTTTCCTTTTTTAACTTTCTTTAGTGTTCTTCTGTCACTTACTACCACTGACTCTTTGTGCCACATGGCTTCAACACCTCTGATTCTATTCTGACCTCCTCCTTACTTTCATTCTGCGCAGGCACACCTCCCAGATATTTAAAGCTGAAATCTCTTCTACTCTTTTCACCTTCACTCATTTTTAAGCTACTTTTGATTTTCTGCATTTGCTGTCATGGCTATTACCTTGTCTATTTTGGTTTCATCCTATGTGCCTTCGGCTTTGAATTTTAGTCCGCTATCATTTGCTGAAGTTCCTGTTCAGAATAAGCTTGCAGCACTGTACTGCCTGCACACAGTAGCCTTACTGATTTTACCCCTTCATCCATTTTGCTGATGTAATCTATCACCAGTATGAGCAGGAGTGGACTCAGACCTGAGCCTTGATGCACACCCACTCCCCTTGGGAAACCCTTGTTGAGTACAAATACCATACATACATTTGCCATTGGATCCTACATAAACTACAATAACTCTAGTGCTGTTTCTTTGTATTTCAGCCTTCACAAGACTGCCAAGATCAGCTTTCTTGGGACATTATCATATGACTCAGATAGTATTTCAACTCAGTTTAGCACTCAGTTTATTAACCCAGTCCTAAAATCACTAAACAAAATACCAACTTGTCACCTACCATACCTGAAAATCATAATACCAAAAACATCAGTTTCCATCTTGCACCTGTCACTACTGCTACAATGAAATATTTTATTTATTTTTTATTTACAGTTTGTTAACCGGGAAAGTCCATTGGGCTGATAATAACCCTTTTTCAATGGAGTCCCGGGGAGAAAAGCTCCATGTACAGACATGGTTCCCTATTAGAATCCAGAAACACTATAAGCCTGAAAGTCAAAATCCTGAAAACTAATGACTGAAAATGCAAAATCTCGAAAATGCAAAATCCTGAAAGTCAAAATCCTGAAAACACAAATAATGCTAATATGTCACGATAAAGACACTAATATCTACCAACTGACCCTGACCCTAACCCTAACCCTAAGGTCTGTCACTATCGCACACTCACCTGACCCACGCCCTAACCCTAACTCACTTAAACCGCCCCTAACCCCAATATTTGTCACTATTGCATACATGCCTAACCTGCGCCCTAACCCTAACTCACTTATACCGCCCCTAACCCTAACATAAAACCAACCGCACACTTACCTGGACCCAACGCATGACCTAACACCACAGGGCTAACAATAGCAAAGCCACAATGATGTCAGTATGTCCATTTTGTGTTTTCAGGATTTTGACTTTCAGGATTTTGCATTTTTGAGATTTTGCATTTTCAGTCATTAGTTTTCAGGATTTTGACTTTCAGGCTTATAGTGTTTCAGGATTCTAATAGGGAACCACAGACATACAATGCAAAAAATCAACAAAAGTTAATACAATATTTAACACTGAAAAAAAATGTTTCAAACAGTAGTTCATACAAAAATGAACAATGCAAAAAATCAGCAGAAGTTAATACATGGTATTAAACAATTATAATAGTAGAGATGTAATAATGTAATAATAACAGTAAAATAAATGGATTTGTGTAAATAGAGATACTACAAAAACAGCAACGATGGTGGCATGCACTTTGTCAAACGAGTACACAAAAACAGCATTCCCCATCTGCAGCCTAATCAACAGATCCATAATTAAAAACTATATCACAGCAATCTGGAAAAAATCTTTTGTAATGCCCCTTCATAAAGGCATAACTCAACAGAGCTGACTTATTACAGACCTGTTGCTATACTATCTTCCATATCTCCCTTATCTAGAATTCTGGAAAGATGCATACACTCATAGCTGCTCATATACCTTAATGACCACAGTTTACTCTCTGACACAACAGAGATTCCATACAAATCATAACAGAAGAACCATCCTCCCCAGTTTCACCAATACTGTTAATCATTATAGACATAATGGTGATCTAGTCACAACTATTTTTCAACCTCACAAAAGATATGGTGCTGCATCAGAAAACTACTGTTATGAACTAGCATCTCTAGGTCTAAATAACTCATCCCTAACCTGGTTCCACCGTTACACATCTATTAAACAGTAAGCCATAAGGTAGAATCAAAACCTCCTTCATTTCTTGCCAGTCACAATAAGGGTTTCCCAAGGTTCATTTGAAGGGCCCCTCCTTTTTAACATCTTTATCTACAAACTCAATACCGCCTGTAGACAAGCAACCTTGATTCAATACACAAATGATGCAGCACTCATCTGTTCAGCACAGACAATACTTCCCTTACAAGACACGACTCAACAGACTTTCTTATCCACAGAATCTTGGTTATCCAATTCCAATCTATTTCTCAGTCCCAAAAAGACTAAACTAATGCTCTGTACCCTAAAACTTCCACAAAACAGTAGCTCATTTACCACATCCTCTCATCTAGTAAGACTAAAACAGAATAAATCACACAAATAAAACTCCAACGGGAGTCTTATTAGATGACAAACTTAAATACAACTGACATCTACTTCAAGCCATCCAAAAAAAAAAATTAAGTGGGATCACTCTATAGGACAAGACAGTTCCTTATAGGTTGTGCTAGAAAATCCATAACCATCCATCTCCTTCCATCCCTTCTGTATACATTACATATCTTTATAACTCAATAAAATAAAACTTTACAAACCAATCTTAAAATTTGAGACATGCAATAATAAAATGGATAAATTTGCAGAAAATACTTCTTAAAACCCTTATCACCCTAAGAGATCTTCACTGGTATAGAAGTCCCTTGCTGTCTCACTTTCGCCCAACCTAGTATAGTTCACAGCCTAATATACTTCCCCGAAAGATGCCCATCACTGAATAATATGCTCATAACATACATCAAATCTGGACTACTAAGATCCAACAACAAATCTCTGCTCACAATCTCCAAATCATGTACAGCAGATGGACATTCTTTGTAGATCCACCAAATTACAAAAGCTTGGAATTCAATCCCTTGCAACTAAAATAGACAAAACAAATACTTTCAAGCTATTACTAATGCAACATCTAAACTATAACTGGCTATGTTGCTACAACACTCCTGTTTAACTAAAATGAATACGAGTCAGCTACCTTCCATTATAGCTATTTTCCCTGTACTATATAAGCACTCAGCTCCTCATCATACCAAACACTTTCACTCATTTAGAAGTACTATTTCAACTTTTTTCTACTCAAATTATTCTCAGCTTATATCCTTATTTTTATTAGTAAAAACCTTACTTTTGAACAAGTTTATACTTTAAGCTACTTTATTCATTGTTTTCTTTCATATTTTGAAATTATGCTGATAAACAATATGTACTCCTGCTCTGATATACTTTTCTCAACCTTGTATAAGTTCTATGTTTTGCTCATACATATTCACACTGTTATTATCCTATGGAAAATCCAAACTGCATTATACTATGAAAAGTACTACTAGTCTCCTTCCCAAATGTGTTTATCTATACCATGCTAAGTATGCATTATTTTAAGATTTCCAAGTTGGACTCTTTCCTTATCTTCAGCTTTTTTACCTCCATGTATATCAGTGCAAATATCAGGTCAGTTGTACTGTATCCTGATCTGAATCCAAAGTGCTACTCTCTCAGCTTACTTTTGATTACTCTGTGTCAGCATTTATCAGTCACCCAGTCCAGCACTTTCATGCAGAATGGCAGGAGTAGGATAACTCTCTACTGTCCTCGGATGTGGAATATTCCCATTTGATCTTGTACATTCGCACAACAATGCTTATTCTCTGCTCGGATGAGCTATCGCTCTCGGTCTCTTTACCATGATGAACAGCGTGTAGAAGCAATTATCCCCTAATGCCTCTAACATTGTGATCATATCTGCAGTCACTTCATCTGGGCCTGCCTTTGTACCTTCCTTCATTCTCTTTAGCATACTTCATACACCTTCTAGGAGGGTGTGCCTTTTTCTTTCATTGTATGCTATGCATGTAACAATAAAGCTTCTATAGGATTTTATGCATTCAGAATTTTGTTTTGTTCCTTCTTTGATTGTATGGTATGCATGTAACAACGAATTTTATTCATTCAGAAGTTTGTTTTGTTCCTTCTTCTTTGATTGTATGCTATGCATGTGACAACACATTTTATTCATTCAGAATTTTGTTGACGTACTCCTTCCATCTTCCCTTGACTTCTTCTCCACTAATGAGCTGATTGTTGCTGGCATCCCTTATGAATGGTGTCTGATGACAATATTCTTAATCTTTAAGCTATTGCCTTGCAGCCTGATAGAGCTTGTTTGTGCCATCTACATAGTTTTCAGAATGTAGCACTTGGTATTTTCAGTGCATTTACAGTTGTTTACTTACATGGTCTGTAGTAGCTGATTAAGTGATTTAGGGGCCTACTTGACAGTAAGCAGATCTGTCTCTGAAGCATCACATTTAATGTAATGGCTGATAATGTGCTCTATCTTTACTTGGATTCACGGTATCCTTGCCTGTTTCAGCTGAACACTCAGAAGATTTCAGTGTCTTTCTCTTTAGATCTTGCCATATTATGCTGTCCTTTCCTGGAGTTCTGTTACTATGGCACACTGAAAAGCTCATCCATTGAAGTAAAAGGTGTCATGTGAGCAGTGTGTAAGCAAACATGCATCCTTTACTTTTAAACTGCAGTCCCATAATGCTGACCTCATCCAACATTTCACACATTTCGTCAGAGTGTAGAGCACTATACCTGCAACTTCCTGACATCCTGATATCTTGCGCAGAAAATAATTTACAGCAACATTTGTAGCCTAACAGAGAAACTTAAAAAGGAAAATTGTGTGTAATAACATTGTCTTACAAATTAATCTCTAATGAATTGCAAACTCACAACCTGTTACTGTGCCATCCAAGTTAATAAAACACGGGAAGCTTTTAAGATGCATATTTTTCACTTTAGAATTAATCATATTAAAACAAGACATTACATACAACTGGTTAAAACTGGATACTGCTAGAAGAGAGAAGAATGCGTGTGTGTGTGTGTGTGTGTGTGTGTGTGTGTGTGTGTGTGTGTGTGTGTGTGTGTGTGTGTGTATGTGTGCTCCATTTTTTTAAGATAAGAAATGATTTTTGTACCAAAGTTGTCAGAAAGTTCTAGTGATTGAACCAACCATTACACTGAAGGCAACAAGGTCATTTTCTTAACAAGACTAGAATGGAAACCCAAGGACTGTTTAAGTGCATGGTGAAAATAGAAAATAAAATTACAATTGACATTTTAGTCATTATTTTTTTCTCAGCATGATCTATGATGGAAAAAGTAATCCCAGTTAGTCTAACTAGACAGATTTGTTTTCTGTAGCTCATTTCTAAGAGCAATGGGTCAAAATGCCAATTCTAACTTTATTTCCTATGTTTGCTGATTCAATATAAATTTAACCAAGCCTTTCATTCATTTTACAACCACTTATGCACATAGTGCCCCATTTTTCATATCTTTTATATATTGCTTTTGCTTTTCCCATATACACAGCCTTTTTGATGTTAAGTTTTAAGAATTTTGTTTCAAGCAAGGATATGCTGTAAAAATAACAGATCTGTAAAAAAAACATACCTAGGTTTTGAATGATTTATTCATAAGGAAATCACTAGTATTATCATTAAAGCTTAAATGCAATATATTTTTTTATTTCACTGTGCCACTAGATTATTTCTCCAATCTTTCACAAACAGAAAAGTTGTTATTCATATATATATATATATATATATATATATAAAATAAGGACAAATAACCTGTTCATAAGTGAACTATATTTCAATAAAATATAATACCAATGTAACAGTAAGAAAATTATAAAAAAATAAGAAACAATAAGATAGTTTCCTACATGATGACATGAGACCTGATGAAGGACAATCAGAAGCCAGCAATATGTAATATGTGCCATTATTTTAAAACTGGAAAACAGAGCAATAGTGTATGATACAATAGTGCAGATATAACAGGAGAAGAACATATTCTTTCTGTAAGGCTGCTGTCAGAGTTTAAGAAAAATCTTAGAAAGTACAATGAATGAAGATGGAGTACTTCAGATGGTGAAGATGTGAGGAAAAGTTACACTGTGTATTTCACAGTCCTAAGATAGACTAATCTTGCACACATAACTGGGAAGTGATTTGATTTGCTTTGTTACCTCAGTACAAATATATTCCAGAAATAATTACTATATCTTTTTCACCCTACTTGAATTTTCAGGACTTGAATGTGTAAGCACTGAAACTCCAAAAATCTAACTGTGATTGACTAGAAATAGCATTAAAAGTATTTTTGCAGGGGAAAAGCCCCTGGCCCCCTGCAATGGCCACATAACATCATTACTTAGATATACTAATTTTGAAATTGCTATACCTTGGAAAAGGGGAATTTCACCAAGCTACAGCGATTTTACACCTAGCATATATTTTCCTCTAATTGTACTTAAATTTCTACACTTCTGAGAATTGCACTTATATTTTCCCAGACTTATAATGGGGAAATATCTTTCTCTATATCTATCTGTGTGTGTGTGTGTGTGTGTATGTGTGTGTGTGTGTGTGTGTGTGTGTGTGTGTGTGTGTGTATATATATATATATATATATATATATATATATATATATATATGTATATATATATGAAACACACACACACACACACATTTATCCATCTTTCTGCTATCTAACTGTGTGTGTGTGTGTGTGTGTGTGTGTGTGTGTGTGTGTGTGTGTGTGTGTGTGTGTGTGTGTGTGTGTGTGTGTGTGTGTGTGTGTGTGTGTGTATATGAAAAGTTGCATCTAGGTTTGTACATGTATGTGTATGTATGAATGTATATATACATACACAAATGTATCAATTGCCAGTGAGCTTTAATGAAACAGAATTCATCAAACAAACTCATCAGCAATTACCATTAATCACCACTAAAATCATAGTAAAAAAGTAATCGCAAATGTAACTCATATCCCCTCTAATAATGGCAAACAACACTTTACAGGAGCTTTCCTCAGCCCTTCCTTTATCTGGTTTTAATTACTTCATTATGTAAACCTACTCTGGAAATGCAGTCAAGTTTTATATGGTTTTAAATAAACTATGGTAAAGAAACATTCCTACTTAAAGCAAGAGTGATTTTTTTACAGGCTATGGTCTATAAAAGTTTTATATGCACTATTTACTTCCATGTATTCCATCCTTTAGATAGCTTGTTCTTTAGAGACTGATGAGATATGCCAAACACAACTGCATTTGACTCGCCTTCAGCTTTAGTTTCATGGATGCTTGATGGCCTATATTTGCATTACAGTAGGTCAAGCCAAACCAGAGTTTGCTTTCAGTAACTGTAGCTCAAGTAGCACAATACATTGGCATTGCGTATCTAAGTCTGAAATACTGCTCAGACTCTTAAAATTGTTGCAAACACAGAACATTCTAGATAGCCATAGATTTAATGTTATGGGGCTGTTGCACTCACTTTTTGACTCCTCCATTAACCTAAGCCACTTTTTTTACTTTTTCTAGTATAGCGTTTCTTCATGATGTTGACATTCAGTAACATTCCAAGATAGCTTTTTCTCCCTGAATGGTATAAATTTAATATTATAACCGATTTGTGGACGACATCCCTTTTCCTCCACCTGTAAGGTCAGAAAGAGGGGGAGGGCGTCCAAGATCAGCAAGCAGAGGACACCAGAAACGCAAACTTTCCGGCGAACAGAGTCAGTCCCAAACTCTGAAGAAGATGTTGGGGAGAGCCCCGACTCATTAATATTGAATATCTCTACTTATGAGCTTTCTTTAGATGAGAGATGGGTTCTTTTTAAAGGCTTGAGCTTTATTCCTACTTGCAGGAGCAAGCTCTCTGATACTATCTTAGATCTAAGGGTGTTTTGTATAAACATCATGTTACATTTGATGTATGGAGACGTAGAATGTGGGCCTCCATCGGGCAGGGGGGTTAGTGGCCCTTTTGGCCTTAGGAAACTGAGCAGTTATGTTCCTAATAATCATCCTCTTGTTGAAGCATATTTAAAGTTAACTGAAGATCAGGTATTTAACTTTTATGATACTCGTGATGCTCACTATACACACTATAATAATAATTTGTCTTATGTTGAAAGGGCAGCCCTGAGAGCCCTACAGGATAATGAGTGCATAGTAATTCGCCCAGCTGACAAGGGTGGCCTCATAGTTGTAATGGATAAGTCACACTATGATCGGGCTATGTGCTCAATGTTGAGTGATGGCAGTTTTTATGCGAGGATCACTGTTAATGATGTTCATGAAGTGATGTCCTTGGTCAGTCAGTGCATATTAGATATTTTTTCGACTCATCTTGTTACAGAGGATGTTTTTTCATTCTTGAAGGTGGTTAATCCCTTAATTCCATTGATACAGGGCCTCCCTAAGGTTCATAAGCACCCCACTAACCCACCAATGAGAACAATAGTGGCGGGTGGTGGATGGGTTACGGAGCCACTTTCTTTATACGTTGAGAAGGTGTTGAGACCGGTTATTAATTTGAATCCTGTGGTCCTGAGGGACTCTAAACAATTTTTATTAGATCTTCATCAGTGCATTTCTTCTATTGGTGATGTTGAGGATGTCATTTTTGTTACCTTTGACATTCAGTCCTTATTCACTATGATTCCTAATGGGCTGGGCATTCAGTTTGTTCATGAATATCTTTTGTTACACAGTGAGTACACACCAGCACAGGTGGACATTACTTGCTATTTTCTAGAGATGGTGCTTGAAAATAATGTTTTCACCTTTAATGGTGAGATGTACCTTCAGAAACATGGAGTAGCTATGGGCACTTTGTGTGCCACTAGCTACGCCAATATGTTTTTAGAACATTGGGAGAATAATAGTTTGTTTTCTACTCAAGGCTTTAAGGATTATGTAGTGTTTTATTGATGGTTTGTCAATGATTTGTTTTTGTTGTGGAGAGGCCAAGTTTTCAGGTTAGTTGCCTTCCATGACATGATGAACAATTTAATTGACTGCCTAAAGTTCACTTTTATTTGGTCATTTACATGCATTGAGTTTTTGGACTTGTATATTGAGAAATTACCAGGCAATATAATTAACACTGGGGTCTTTCGTAAGACACTCCATAGAAATGCCTTCCTGTTTAGATCTAGTATGCACCCTGGCTATATTTTTAAGAATTTGATTAGAGGTCAGGGGATAAGGGCCTCTAGGTTAAACCATACAACACCTGGCTTTTTAGAGGAGATTGATAGTCTAGAATGTAAATTGTTGGCACAAGGTTATACTTCTTCTGAGATGCACAGGCAGTGTTCAGACTTAGGGCAGTTGAGACTGACAACAGCTAGTCCATATTTTGGACCTGTTTTAGATCCCAGCGTTTCCAGGGAGACACATCCCTATACATCAGAGGTTAGAGTTCCTTTGTTTTATACTACTGACCACAGAGATATTACTCTGTTGTTCAGTCAGTTTTGGGCTATTTTACTATTGGATGATAATATACATAGGATTGTGGGTGATAAACCCACTTTTCAGTTTAGGAACTGTAAGAACTTGAAAAGACTCCTGTGCTATGATAAGAACCATAGTAATCTGCCGTTGAGTCCTGGCCTTACCTTACCCTGTGGTAATTGCAGTTTTTGTACTTATATTAATACTGCTGAATCTATTTTTCATCCTGATCTATGCAAAGAATTCGTCTTTCACGCTTCTGCAGACTGTATGACCCTCCATGTGATATACTTGGCTGAATGTACCATCTGCCACTCCTTCTATGTTGGTAAAACCAACAGGGTCCTACGTGATAGGATGAGGGAGCATCTCTATTATATTAGGAAGGGTTCCCTGCATAATGCACTCTCTAAGCACGTCCTAGAATTTGGGACATCACATACTTTTAGGTTCAGAGTTGCTGAGACCGTTAACCCTAGTATTAGGGAAGGTGATGTGTGTGCACATACAAAATTTAGAGAGGCCTGTTGGATTATCATGCTCCGTGATGACAGGGGCAGGGGATTGAATGAAAGGGCCTCTCTTAGGCCAGTTCTGAAGAAAAGGAGGTTACACAAGTGAATATGTTTATATCTGTCTTACATCTACCTCCTTGTGTGCTCAGTTCATACAGACTTAGGTACATATCTATATACTTTTTATATATATATATTTTTATTTGTATATATTTATGTGCACATTTATTTGTGCATCATTTTCATTTTTAGTTCATGCTGTCCTTTTTTGTATAGAAGTTCATTCTTGTTCTTTTGTATGACAGATTTTTTTATACATGCATATATATTTACTCTACATAATTCAATAGTTTATGTTCTTTTTGTTTTATTCTATGCCTGATTCTGAACTGTTTCATTGTTTGATTGTATAATTAATGACTTGATTGATGTGATTTGATGATTGGCTGCTATGTACTCTTTGTTTAGTTTAAATAATGGCTGTGTCAGTAGTTGTTCTATGGTCTGATGAAGCTAGATAGTGAAAGCGCTTACCTTTTGTCGACTACAATAAAGGAGATTTTATATGCTTTTATATATACTTGGACTTTTTGTGCTTGCTACCTGAATCATTTAAACTGCCTTATTTCTTGAGTTCTTGCTTGGAACTTGAGTTTCCTGCATGCCTGGCTCCATCCGTTGTTAGTTTACAGCAGTCTTTTGGTTTATTTATTTCTACTTAACAACGGAGAACTTACCACTTGGATTCCACAATTTTGTTTTCGTTGTTATTATAACAGGTTTGTTTTATCTAATTACTATGAAATCATTTCCTTACTCCTTAAAAGACGTTTTCATTTCTTTTTTCTGTGTCTGTGTGTATATCTCCTAACTGATCCGCAGGCAAATAGATCAGTTTTCTCTCCGCTAAATTTACTAGTCTGTGCTGCTAAACTCACTTCAAAGGTTTCTATTTCCTTCAGAACATTGATGTGCCATATTTTCTCCAATCTTCTTTTACTAGTTTATCTAACTCTGTCGTTTATAGTATTTAGCTTTTCTATTATTTCAAACCAAACTTGACATTTATCCAAATATGTGCTTTCTGCTGAGGGAAACAAAACTAAAACCTGTCCTCTAGCTTGACATTTCCTGGTTCTTGAATATTGCACATCCATTGTGAAACTTGGTCTCTTTCTATATCTTCTCAAATTATATGAATTACCATGTTCAGCCATCTTGGAAGTTGCTAAGTGTTCTATGAGAAATTTAAATGGGATTTCCTCTTCTTTTCAAGTTTCTCTGGAAATATACAACAGTTCTATTTGCCTGCCATATACTAACTCAAAATGAGCTAAGCATTGTCAAGGGATAAACAGGCATGATGTTGTGTAGTCCTAGGTTTTGCTATTTTACTCAGTCACCTCACAGTAAGACGTTGTTCTGTTCGATTCTCAGCTAGAGTGTCTTTTGTGTGGAGACATGCATGAATGGGCGTACCTTCGTTGAAGGTTGTGCGTCAGGGCCAGCAACTCGGCACGTAAAAATCTACTGCCAATCATTAGCGGACCGGAGTTCTGCTGTGGCAACCCCTAACCGGGAAAAGCTAAAAGACACAACAACAACTTTTTTTCAGCATGGATTTTAATGTACAATTAAAACACTCAGCTAATCCATCTGTCCAGGGAATGTACACTGACTTTTTAAGTTGGTTGACCTTAAAGAATTTGATGAGTTTGTGCATTATACTGTAGATAGCTTTTGAGATAACCCTAATCTGGAAAGTAAAAAAATAAGCTCTCTAGCTATAGCTTTAACATTAGCTTTATGCTATTGAATTTTATATTAATCAAACAAAGTTCATAGCAGTATTTTCAAATAGTATCTCTGTGATAGGCATTTGAATAAAATATTTTTAAAACCTGACAGTGGATCTGTCTTCTGGTGTTTAGGACACCTAGCATAGAAATCTTCAACGTTTTTTTATTATTCCTGGTCAGTAAAACCTTGATGGGATCCTTGCTTTAGTGATACCCACTCTAAGGTACTCCCTAGGACATGGCTATGTGCTAACCTCAGCACTACATTTCTGAAATATGTGGGCACCATCATCCTGCTCCTTACCATTGTGTCATCCATACTGCATCCTGTCAGTAAACACATACTGAGTATAGAAATCCTTAGTCCATGTTTGTCAGGTTGACTGGTTTTGCATCCAACATTTGCTCAACAGAGCTGTCACGCAACTCTCCCTGGTAAGCCAAGTTTATTGATCCAGGACTGCTTGGCTTTATGGTGGGCACACATAGGCCAATTCCACCTCCTCCCATCATTAATATGAGGCCCAGTCCACAACCCTCTCATGACCGGTAAATACCAATGCCCATTTTTAGTGATAGTAGTCAACATGACCAAATTGCCTAGGGCATTTTTTAACAACATTGATTTGTCAGGCCTGATATGGAATGCAGTCTATGATCCATGTTATCCTATTTAGAATATACTGTGCCCCACAGCTGATACCTAAAGCGCTTTGAATATACAATTCTTCCCTCAGATGGCACCATTCTTCACTGCTGCCCATGACTCTGTTCACTTTCTAGATGAATTTGAGATGGAACCAGCCAGCATGTTTTGGGAGGTTTGGAGTGACACAGAGACAGCATGCACATTTCACACATGCATTGTATCCAGGAGACAAGGTTGAAGGCAGTGCAACAAAGCCACTTAGTTTGGGATCCAGAGTCTACTACATGGGGGGGGGGGCTACAAACTGATGTGGGAATCCTGCTGATGGAGAAGCTTCAGAAGACAGTGAGGGATATCATCATAGTTACTGACAGATGATGGCAATCTAACTCCAGTGTAAGGATAGGGCAGTATTCATAGTATCAGCTTATGCTCCACAGCAAGGTTGTAACAGTGAGGAAAAGAGTGCATTAAAGCACCAGTTTTAGGGCCTTCTTGATAAAGCAGGACAGCATGAGTTGGTGTCAATAATAGTGGACTTGAATGCTAATATCAGGATATCAGGATTGACTGGGTACATATGGGATGAACAGCAGGAATAAAGAAGAATAGACCATTCTAGACTTCCATCTGGCAAATCACTTCATGGTGGCCAGCACTTGGTTCAGAATGAGAGACAGTCGCAAGATCACATACAAGAGTAGCCAGCATGCAACGCAGACTTTTTCCAAGTAAAGAAAGGGCACTGGGGTAGAATCAGCTGGTGTAAAGTCATCTCTATTGAAACAGGGAGCCAACGGCATAAACAGGTATTGGCAACAATCAGTTGCAAGCAGTGGTCAAAGAAAGCCCACATGTTCAACAGTGGTGGCTGATGACTTCAAATTAAAGGGGGGCTGCAGGACACAGCTGAATGGGTGGGGCCAATGGGAAGGGATGTAAACAACTCGAAAGGGGTGGAGCTATGCTCAAAACCACAACAACTGGAACTTTAATTAAATACTCTGCCCTGGGTGCCAAACGGTCATTACGAGAGTCCAATCAAGACAAAATGAAGTGTAGAAGAAAAAAATATTTCAATGCATTGGCTACATGACAACTTACTTAATATCTAGGTAGAAACACAAATGTTGTAAGGCATCAAAAAATAAATTGCTTTTTAAATACATTACTGAAATGCCAGTCAAAATCAAGTATAAAAAAAAAAAAACAAGCAGCACTCAGCTCAAACCACTTCTCCTTGCACTGCAGTTCTAATCATAATTTATATTCAGCTTTATAAAATTACCAAGTAACATGCTAAAAGTGGCAATCTCTGTGATACCCCCACTTGCAAAAATGTTTCTTATCCAAAAAAGACCTGCTGCCTGACAACTATCTACTTGTTTCATGGAGAACACGTGATCAAAGTAAAAAAAATGAACAGCGAACAAGAAACAAGCTCAAGATAAATTGCTTAAAGGATTACTGCACAAGTTATGGACCACACATGATAGATTGGCATTCTGTTTAGTTTATGGGTAAAGCCTGCAAAGATAACTGCAAGTCTCCAACAAATGAGCTTTAACTAAGGCTTATACATTATCTAGTTATGTAAATATTCTCTGCATGGCAACAATGAAAAGGCTTTCAATGTTGGTAATTCTTTAACAGTATGCTTATTAAAGCTTACTTGCATCTTACAATCTCTAACAAGCTTACCTGATGGTCATTAAAGCATTGCTACTTTAATACAGAGCAACAGGGCACTGCAACAGCATGCATTTTCTGAATAATAAGAAGCATAAATCAACAGTATAAAAATATGACCGAAAACCAGAACATTCTGCAAAATCAAGGACAGATGAAAAGCCACAGTCATACTTGTGGTCTGCCTTGGATGGGAGAATACTCTACACACTTACACTGCATAACTGCTCCTTGCCTTGTTTGGACACATCCGGAGCCACTACATTGGGGAGTGGAGTGCAACAAGTAGGTCACAGTTTGAAATGTCTCTGGCTAACGGTGATGTCTCTGACACTCATACCTCTCAACCTCAGAGCAAGAAATCTGGACAAAGCCATACATAGAAGTGGGACACAGGCCCAAAAATAAAGACAAATTTTAAATATTGCTCTTATAAACTTAGAAAGAGAATAGAATAGTAGTTGGTCTTGCATTAGTATGAATGTTCTGAAAGGTATGAAATCTGAAACCCAAATGTCTGCCATTATTTTCTAACTTCAGTCTTTAATGATTTGCTACTAATTTGCCAGAAAACCCACAATTTTATGAAAAACAGACCAAATATGTTATGCAAAAATATAAAATTGTCACACAATACAGCTGGAAACCTGTCAAAGAAGGGACACCTTTTTAAAATTAGTATTGTTAACTTGAGCAGCTTACAAAATAAGAGCATCTACATGCATTTCTGAAATAAAAGTAATCTATAACTCTGATTATTACAGTTATTTATAATTGTAAACCCTCCATGTTTTCTTCCAAAATTGCCATTTTGCAGAGGTATTATTAGGGGGAGAGCAACACTTTGAGCCAAAATTGAAGACAGTTGAGAGGTTTGGATATTCCTAATTCTATAAAGTGATTTATTTGCACGTACCTCTCAACCTCTTAATGCAGGAAATCTGGATAAGGCCAAATAAATTGGGGGAACATACAAACAGTACCAAAAAGACATTTGATAGAATAACAGGTCTTGCATTAGCATGCATTTTTCTGAAGGTTATGACGTCTGAAACTCAATGTCTGTCATTATTAAGTGACTTCATTCCTAAATGATTTGGCAGAAAAACACAAATTTTATGAGGAACAAACCAAAAATAAGAAGCAAAAGTCTATTCAGTCTGCAAAATTCTGGACAGTTGAGTGGTATAGTTCAGCCGGGGCTGTCTGAGTTTGCTGCCTTTCCCCCTCACAAAATCATGGTTGAATGGAGCGTCCCCCCCTGCAGCCATTCCAATGTCCCATTCCTTGGTTATTTCACCCCATTTGCCATAAACACTGTAATGTGCATACTGCTTTACTTCTGCGATGATATGGATTTCATTTGAAAGTTTTATTTTATATTTTACAACATAAACCCTAATAGATATCTGCTAAACAAAGCAATGCAGTCTCACAATGAAAATAGACTTAGCATTAAAACTTCTCTGCCCTAGAAACTCACATTCATTGAAACAGCATTGAAACCCACATTCAAAGAAAATACATTTTGCCATTGGCAGATAAAGATTCATTTTGGGCTGTTTTCAAATCATAGGCCCCTTGAACATGAAACATACACATGCTCTTTGATACACCTTCCTGACTGTATTAAATTATATTCCTTGTACAATACAGTACAGTTGTTAGCGGGCATTTTAAATGTATTCTTTTGAACATTTTCCCAGTAAACAATGAAAAAAATGCATGCACCAATAACGTCAAAACTTCCCAGTTCAGAAAATTTTCATCATAAAAGTCTACTCAGACTTCTACATTCCACCAGTATCAATAAATATGCACGATCGCTGAAGAAGTAAAAGTCATCTAAATAATTCCACATTAAAGAAATCTGTTAACTAATGAAGAGGTTACTGCAAACAACTTTATATGTCATTGTTTCATCTACAAATAAAGCGCCTATTGCCCTTGAGGAATAAATTGCCTATGTTGCATTAAAAAAATGATAATGCTAGTAATATCACAATAGGGAATTGATGGCAAATTGATAACAGGTTCATAGTTACTAGGTATCTTCGCCAAAGAGGACTGCAGCATCCATCCCCTTTACAACAGAGTACAGTATCAGCAATGGATTTACTTACTGTGGGCGTAGAACCCACAACCTTCTACATCAAAAACAAGTACACTACCTGTTATGGTATTTACAATGTAAGCAGACTTGGCATAAGCAGCACTAAACTTTTGTTCCCTGCAGCTCTCAGCTCCTTGTAAAAATCTGCTCGACACTCAGCTGTATCTCTGAACTTTGCAGCACAAGAAATCTGGAAAAAGCCAAAATTTATTTTGGGGGGGGGACAAAAGCCCAAAAACCAGGGACACATTTTAAACATTTTAAACATTGCTTGTATAATGTTGGAAAGTTGCTAGAATAAAATGCTGTGTAACTGACATACATTTTACTGCCAAGTATTGAACACAGTATTGAACCCAGGACCCTGTGCAAAACAGCCAGAGCAACATACCACTATGTCAAATAATCTATTTTTGATGAAAGAAAGGAAGACTGAAACTTAAATGGCTACCATTTAGTGAATTCAGTTCTCGCCATAGCTGTCAACTTCTTAGCAAAAAACACCTGAACAAAGCCAATAATGGGGGAATACATCCCCCAAACATATTCAGTGAGTTCAGTTATCACCATAGCTCTCAACCTTGGCACAAAAAAACTGGATGAAGCCAATAATGGGGGAAATACAGTCCAAAAAATAAGGACAAATATCCACTGAGGACACCAGAGCAAACCCACACAAACACAGGAAGGACATGCAGACTCCACACAGAAGGCACCCCAGCCAAGAACCAAACCAGACTGTCAGGCAACACTGCTACCACTGCACCACTGCACTACTGTCTGTGTTAAGTAACAAAAATAAAGAAACCACAGATTTTATGAGGAACAGAACAAATATGAGGCAAAAATCCGCAAATGTTTTACAAATGGTGGTGGGTAGGGAATTCAGGCTCTTGTCACTTGGGCCCAAGGTACAGAGTTCAAGCTTTATTCTCTACCCACCACCATGAAGCAACTGGGGCATTACACACACAAGGCCTGGGGAAAAAAGCTCCAAAGTAAATCACAATTTTATCACATATATCTAAATAAGGGAAATTTTACAGGTTCAGCTGGTAATACAAAAACTTAGTCATACAAATGCTTTAGTTTACACAAGGTTAAAGGAATAGAAAATACAACTGTGTTAAGTTGTGAAAAGAATGAGTTCATTACATAGTGAGAGGATTAGTTGGGTCTGGCACAGAGACATAGCCAGTGTGCTTTAAAATAAAGTTTAAGACTTGTTTTTAGTTGACTTAGGGTAGGCTCTAGGGAGACAGCGACAGGCAGCGATTTCCAGATTTTTCCGACATGGTTGGCAAACAATGAGTCACTAGCTGAATTGTTAGATTTGACAGTTTGCACTAGTAACCTATTAGAGGAGCAAATTTGTCTTAGGTTACTGCAGGGTTTGATAACAGTTTTAAGTGATGGTGTACTGTCAGGCTGGTTTAGTACTTTATGTGCCACTAAAAGTTGGTTATACTGAAATAGGCGTGGCAATTCTAAACATCCAAGGTGGTGAAGGTTTTTACAGTGGTGTGTCTTGTATGGCATTCCGGTGGCAAATCAGGCAATATGGGTATAACAGCTAGTGAGTTTAATCAGTTCTGTTTTGCCTAGGTTGGTGAATAGTGCAGAAGCATAGAGGAGAGCTGAAAGAAGGTGAGAACATGCAATGGCTATTTTAGCGGCTGGAGTTAGGAAGGGTTTAATCTTGTAGAGTGAGCCGAGTTTTTTTGTTGATGGTTTTAACAGTTAGATTAACATGCATATTAAATTTGAGATTGTTGTCTACTGTAATGTCTAGAAGCTTTGTATGGGTATTTTGGGAGATTATAGTACCATTGTTAGATTTAATGAAGAAGGATTGTACAGTGGATCGTCGCGTAGGTGAGAACAGCAGTAACTTAGTTTTATTTGGATTAAGGATCGGGTGATGGTCTTTTAGCCAGTTTCTACTGTATTGAAGGTGCTTTGGGATAGTCCTTGTAAGTCGGACTGGAAGGTAGCAGAGCAGATAAGGGTAGAGTCATCCACATATTAAATGCATTTTGCCTCTGGGATGACTTTATAGAGATCATTGATAAATATGGAAAATAGGAGAGGTCCAAGTACAGAACCCTCGGAAACATCCAGAGTATTGGGTAGGAGGTTAGAAATTATATTTTGCCATAGGATGGCTTGTTGTCTGTTGTTTAAGTAGGAATGGAACCATTGCAGAGCTTGAGTGTCTAAGCATATAGTCTTTAGAGTGTGACTTAGTATTTGGTGATCTAACATATCAAAAACTTTGGAGAGATCCAAAAATAAGGCAGAGGATAGTGTGTTTCTATTGTGATTGTTGTTTATGACATCAGAGAAGGCAAAGAGGGTTGTGGTGGTACTATGGTGTGGCCTGAAACCATGCTGTGAGCTGACCAGGAGGTTATGTGTCAGGTATTGTAGTAGTTGACTATGGGTGCATTTTTCCATGATTTTAGCTAGTGGTGACAAAATGGCTATGGGGCAGAAATTAGACAGTTCAGTAGAGCTCCCACCTTTATGGAGTGGTATGACATGAGCAATTTTCCAGATAGTGGGGATGGAAGCTTCTGCTATTGTTCAGTTGATTAGAATGGAGATGGGATATGCTATTGCATCTGCGGCTTTTTGCAGATACTCGGCAGGCAGAAGGTCAGCATCTAGGGTGGTTGGTTTTAGTTTTTTGATTAGACTTCGAATATATGATGTAGGAACTGGTTGAAAGCTAAAGGAGGTTTGGCTACTAGGAGTGGTATTATTAAGACTGAAATTGTTTGGGGGGAGCTGATGGTGAGGGACTGAATAGTCTCAGTAAAGAAGCTATTAAAGGTATCTGCTACATCACCTGGTTGTTTATCCTTACAGGTTGTTAGGGTTGGAGTGGAGGTACTTCCTGGGTGCAGAAGTTTGTTTATGCCTGCCCAAAACTTTTGCGGGTTAGCCTGTTATTTCTGCTGTATTTGATAATAGTAGTTCTTTTTATCTGGTAGGATGGATTGTTTAGTCATATTCCTTAATTGGTGGTACTTGGTATGATCCAGGGGAGCTTTTGTGGTACGCCATAGGGCCCACACTTTGTTTCTGATTTTCATTTTTGCTTTGGTATCTTTAGATAGCCATGGTGTTATTTTTGTTTTAGTTCGAGTGGAGTGGGGAGGGGCATGAGAATTAAGAATGGTTAGAAATTTGTGATTGAAGTGAGCAACCGCATCATCTAGGGGTAAGTACTTTAGGAATGACCAATTGCATGATGCAAGTTCAGATTGGAATTTTGAAGGGATAAAGTCCTTCTTGTTTCTCACTGTTTTTGTGGTAGGGTGTTGGAGGTTAGTGCCCTGGTGTCTTAGTATAAAGGTAAGAGAGTGATCACTTAGGTCATTGGGCAGGGTTCCTGTTTGATACAGTTGGGGAGTACTATTTATAAGTATCCAGTCCAGTATACTTTTTCTGTGATGGGGTTTACCTATTATGGTGGGGGAGGATATGACCTGATTGAACCCAAATAGGTTTATATGGGTGGCTGGAGATTGAATGGAACAGGTATTCCAGTCTATGTTAAAATCCCCAAGTACCATGGTTTCTTGGGGGTAGGTACTAGATAGCCAGTGAAGTATGTTTTCCAGGGTGGGTACATTATTCCCAGTGTGAATGTATAGACATTCAATATTTATACTTTTGTTTTTATTAATTTGCAGTTTATAGGGAAGAATTTCCGGATTATTGATTTGAGGTGGTTGTGAGGGATGGATGGATACATTCAGTGTCTGTTTAAATAGTATCGCTACCCCACCCCCTTTTCTAGTGGTACGATATAGCCTGTGTATGTTGTACCAGGTGGTAGTATTTTGTTGTCATGGATGGAGGATTTTAGCCAGATTTCAGTTAGGCAGAGTATGTCAAGTGAGTGAAGAGCCATGAGAGCATGCAGATTATGTATTTTATTATTTATGCTTCTAATATTTAGGTGAAATTTCAGAAGGGAGTTGGGGGTCCTATTCAAAGATAGAGTTTTGATTGGGCTAGTAGTGCAGGTTATAAGACTAACAGGAGTGGGTGGTCCTGGGTTTGGGTGGATGTCACCATCTGTTGTTAGATTGTAGTTGCATCTTATAATACGCTTTAAGAATTTACTAAGCTTTTGGTATTGTCTGGATTTGGGACTTAGGTATGTGGAAGTAATGGGGTGACAGTATAGGTAGGATATGGAACTAGATTTTGGGCAGTATATTAGGTGTACTGTAGTGCTTGTTGCTGGGGTGGGAGACGTTTGGGAGTTAGGGTAGTGGAATCCTGGGTAATAAAGATTTTAATAGTAGGTGAGGAGATACGGAATAAGCATTAGGGGTAGTAACGAGAAGTACAACATTGTATATACTAACTAATGTTATTGGTGGTAGAGACTATATAGATGGCTGATATTAGTAAAATCTTAGGGATAGGAATAGATAGTGGTGGGAGGTAATGAGCAGTACTCTGTTATGGAAGTTATTGGTGATTGGTTATAACCAGAGGGGGTGTGGTTATCTTATTATAAATTTAGCACTACTGGGGGTGGGTGGGCGGAACAGGGCTACAGCACTTCAAGCACTTCTCCCAGCCTACAAGATCAAATGTAAGTAATGGAAAAAGGTACTATAGGCACACCAGAAGTTTTACTAATTTCCCTATGGTCTAACAATATGGAGTTTTGAAATGGGGGGTTTTACTGATCCTTGTATCTGGGTACTACTCTTTACTCTTTAGTTTCCAATTAGATATGTAACTAGAACATCTAGCAGTGCAGCAGAACCAAAAGTCACCTTCTATATTTGGCATTAGGCAGAAAATTAGTGTTAACCTTCGCAGTGGATTTTTTTGAGAGCTAATAGCAAGACTGAGCAGTCATCAAAAGAAAGAAGGAGTGCAGGAAAAAGTGAGAGACAGAAAGAACAAATCAAGCTAAGAAGGAATATTGGTTGGCTTAAAAGGGCCTCAGAGAACAATTGCAGTAATAAAGAACAAAGCATCAGAGGCACTCTAGCAGCTTCCGGAAAGTGACTCAGCAGATGCTACAAAGAAACTATCTGGTTCAAGGCAAAGACAGAAATATAAAAAATGTAATCCACATGGCTTCAAAGGCGAATGGAAGGAGTACTTCCATTAGCTTCTAAATGAACAAAAACTCCACAGAAGCTGTGCTGCCCAGGGTCTATATCACATCATCAAACTCTTAATTTATCGAATACCTAATCGACAAACTACCTATTCAGTGAATGACCTAATCATGGAAGTTGAATTCATCAAAAGATTTTACTTGGCCAACATCACGAAGGGTAAAAGGGTAAACTTTTTTTTTTATATTTTTGCAGGGGGGCTGCACCCCCCACTGCATCCCCCACACCCCCTGAAAACTCTGAGATCGCACTACAGTGAGGTAATGAGTAAATCATAGCCAGTCAGCATGTCAATCACACAACGTCTCTTTCAGGATGACCAAGTAAAAATTGTTCAGTGACTTCCACTTCAATGACTAGGTCGTTCACTGAAAGGTAGTTCAACAATTAGGGTTCGATTATTAAGTATTCGATAAATTAAGAGTTCGATGAAATGATATAGATTGACTACCCCAGTCACAGCCTAAAATTAAATAGAAAGAAGACCACATCCTAGGAGAAGTGAAATCACACTGAGGAAAATGAAGTCAGAGGAAGTCAGCAGGATCAAATGAGGTCACCACATGTATGATCAATATTTTGGGTGAGTTAGAGAAGGAACAACTCCCAGGGATTCATATAGTGATATGGAAAGAAAAGCATATCTGAGATGACTGGAGATGATTGGAGATCAAGCATTCTAGTGCCTGTGTACAAGAACAAATGGGACATTCAAAACTGTGGGTAGTAAAGAGATATCACAGGATCATAGGATCATAGGAAGTTACTAGGCTATTGGCCCTGAGGCCCTTATAAGCCTAGCCAAGAGTTTAGCCTATGTATAGACAAATCAGCACCAAATGCCCCTGTCTAGCTGAGACACGGGTGGAATCCCAGGGATGTATTTTCTATTTCCCATTCAGTTATCCAGGTTGCACTTAAAAAGGGGTAAGACAAAGCTGCCAAATCTTGAACCCAGGACTTTCTGAACTTGAATCACAGCAACACACCACTACACCAAATCAGCTCTGATGATCAAACTCCTGTTGTACTGCATGAAAGTTATGGTGATGGTGATTGATAAATGAATACAAAAGTAGTAGAAAGTAAGACAGGAGCTGAGAAGTTCAGATTCACATCAGGATGCAGTGCAACTTTACAGATGACTACAAGCTAGGAGGAATCATTGAACCCCCCCCAGTGACAAATTCATGCTGTAGAAAGGTTTGTCCCACACAAACAATTGGTGTCAGAATTCTTTATTAAAACTAAATGCCAAAAAATGCTTTATTGTGCCATTTGGAAGTCATCAACCCTGGGAACTATCACATTACATTAACAATACACCCCTAAGACTTGACCCACATGTTTGGAATTTGGGAATGTATGTTGATAGTGACTTAACTTATTGACTAAAATTTGTTCACTGTTGTAAGAAAGTCCTTCTATATTGTGCAAATTCTAAGAGAGATATTATTATCCCTCTTTCTCAATCCTCATTAGGCTAGTCATTAAGCTTAATGCTCTTTCTGGCATGTATCTGTCCAAATGCATGCTACAATTAGAATACCCACAGAGATGCAGTATCTTACTAGATGGATACAATGTCTAAACAATATGTCTTAAATGAACCACTTCTAAGCCCTGTCACTATACTCGGTATCCTGCAGACTGGTAGGAAAGCACTTGTATCTGGTATACAGGCCATCCTCTGACCCAGCACAGATGGACCTACTGCAAATCTGTAAGTCAAATGGCAGCAGAAATGCTCAGTCCAGAAACCCAGATGTTTTTTTGCCATATCAACAGAATGGTTTGGAGGAACAGCTATATCCCACAGTAGATGCTACTGCTGTAGAACAAACCTGTCCATACTCAAGCACAATTTAGATCTATGGATGGGTAATAGAGAATTTACCCTCAGACAGCCTCCCATCCTACTAATGGACATAGGCAGCTCCTAAATACTTTATTCCACACATTGCTCCCCTGAAATTATCTATGGTATGATCCCAGTTATTCTAATTGGGGTCAATATATAATTATCAACAATGGGAGGAGTAAGGCCAATCTAACTAACACCAAACAGGTTAATTCAAGTACCAAAAGGGAAATTAGCTAGTCTTAAAATGGACCAAAAGGGCAGCTAGCCTAATACTTATCTAAGAGCTTATAAACCTATTAATCAACCTAATGTCTGTAGTCAGATAGATAGTTGAAAAGAAGCTACACATAAGAAAACAGTCTACCTAGGCATTCCTATACTTGGAGAAAAATTTAAAGAAAGGTGATTTGGGGAGTCTTGCAATGGTTCAAAGTTCAGGAATCACTGACAGAATTAGTGTAGGCTATGCACAAGAACACAATGACACAAGCACAGGACATTTATTTATTTATTTATTTGTTTGTTTGTTTGTTTGTTTGTTTGTTTGTTTGTTTATTTATTTACTTATTTATTTATTTATTTATTTATTTATTTATTTATTTATTTATTTATGTATTTATTTTATTTATTTACTTATTTGCATTTGTTTACCAGGATGGTAATCAATTACATAGTATCCAGTACATAATTTACAATACAGTACAGTAGATCAGCATGATCAGTACAAACAATACATAATATGAACGATACACAGTACATAACAGCACAGTACAGTAGATCAGCATGATCAGTACAAACAATACATAATATGAACGATACACAGTATATAACAACACAGTACAGTAGATCAGCATGATCAGTACAAACAATACATAATATGAATGATACACAGTATATAACAACACTGTACAGTAGATCAGCATGATCAGTACAAACAATACATAATATGAATGATACACAGTACATAGCACAGTACAGTAGATCAGCATGATCAGTACAAACAATACATAATATGAACGATACACAGTATATAACAACACAGTACAGTAGATCAGCATGATCAGTACAAACAATACATAATATGAACGATACACAGTACATAACAGCACAGTACAGTAGATCAGCATGATCAGTACAAACAATACATAATATGAACGATACACAGTACATAACAGCACAGTACAGTAGATCAGCATGATCAGTACAAACAATACATAATATGAACGATACACAGTATAAAACAACACAGTACAGTAGATCAGCATGATCAGTACAAACAATACATAATATGAACGATACACAGTATATAACAGCACAGTACAGTAGATCAGCATGATCAGTATATACAATGCAAGGGTAGCAGCTGACAACTGAAAAATTAGTGTACAGTATCACAGTACAATATCAAGGATAAAGTGGTTTACAGAAGTAAGAATGTTGCAAGTTAGGATATAGCAAGTAATTGACAATTATGAAGCTATAAGCTTGAATATGAGTGAGTATCTATAGCAGATAGAACCAGCACTGTAATTACGTAAGTGTTTTGAGATAGTGTGAGTTATATCAGGGTAGTAATTGTTTTGAGATAGTGAGAGGTTATAACAGAGTAGCAGCAATTGAAGGTGCGGGGTAGTATACAAGAGGAGTCAAGAGTTGGGAAGTAGCATTTTGGCAAATGTGTAATGCCACAGACAGGAAAGGTGCTGTCTCAGGGACTTTTTAAACAGAGCAGGATTGCTGGTATTCCTGACTGATGGAGGGAGGGTATTCCACGGTTTTGAAATATTAAGGAGTAGGAAAGGTTTGTTTTTTCTATGCTCAGGAATAGTTGATTTTTGGAACAGACGTCTACTTGGTTGGAACTGCATAAGTAGAGTAAAAAGGGCAGGGCAATTTGATAGCTTGTATATAAATTTATGTGCAGTGGTTAATTGTAAATATGTAAGATAATGTGGGAGTTCAAGCCACTTTACTCAACATAATGAGGAATGATGGTGAGATGAATATTTTGCATTGGTTACAGATTTAGTAATTTTATCGTAGCATGTGTCAAGTTTAGATGTCAGAGAGGATTGGATGATGGTAAGAAGAGGGGCTCAGTATAGAAGAGATGGTAGCAGAAAGGAAGAGGCTAGGGACAGTTTTGCGGTGTAGTTGAAGAAGTATTTATGTCAATAGAGGAATCCCAGTTTTTTATGTGTTTTTTGATGTTACTGTGAATACGCGGGTCAAATGTTAGGTTTTTATCTATGATGACACCTAGTAGTTTTGTATATGGTACTATTTCAATGACAGTATTATTTTGAGAATGAATATATAATTTATCCTTGTTTAGGGTGTTTTTTTTTTAGGAATGAATAGCACAAGTTTAGTTTTATTGGGGTTTAAGGCAAGAAGGTCATCCACATTTTGGTAGAGGTAAGGGCACTTTGGATGAGTTGCTGCAGTTCTGATGTGGACCTGGCACTGGCAGCACAGATGATGGTAGAGTCATCTGTGCATTGGATGACAGTACCTTGACTAAGAGTGGTTTGGAAGTTGCTGGTGAAAATGCTTAAAAGAAGGGGCCCAACTATAGATCATTGGGGAGCACCTGTATTTGTGTTAAGGAAAGGAGAGAAAAGAGAAAAAAATGTTGCTACTTGGTAGATTATAGCCTATTTGTGATATTGTTTGAGAACCAGTTTAGGGATGGAGGTGAGATGCCTAAGTTAGAGAGTTTAGTGAGAAGAAGGGGGTGGGATACCATATCAGAGGCCTTAGAAAGGTCTAAGATGAGTGAAGAAACAATATTTCCAGCATCTCTTCAAGATATGAAGATGAGTTACAAGTTGGAGTGGGTGTACATCAGGGTTCAGCACTGCGACCACTGCTGTTCATACCGGTGGTGGACTACATTTTTGAGTAAGTCAGAAGGGACAAGTCAACAAACTGCTGTATGTAGACAATGTGGCATTACAAGTAGACTCTGAACAAGACCTTCAGCAAATGATAGGGGAATGGAATACAAAACTAAAAGCACACAGATGAAAATATGAAAATAGGTACAGATAAGACAGTTGTCATGACAGCAAATGGGGAAATCAAAAGAAGTTGAAAATTTACATAAAAGGGAAAATAGTAGAACAGATTAATAGCTTCATGTATCAGTGAGGGAAAACTGAGAAGAACGGAAGTCTAAATGAAGAAGTCAAAGCAAGAATCAGAGGTATTTCAGACAGCTGGCACAGATTGTTAGTGGTATCTTGTGACAAAAAGCCAAAGAAGCTGAAATGTAAGGTGTACAAAACAGTGGTGCAAGCAGTACTGCAGCATGTTACTGAAACTTGGGCAGAGAAGGCAGTGCAGTTGAGGAAGCTAGAGGCACTATAGATGAAGTATTTGAGAGAGGGGGTAAAATGCAGAAGCTGTAGTGACTCCAGCTGCAGAGAAGGCCAAAGAGAACACATTATGATGGCTCAGATACATTTGCTGGAAAGCAGAAAACAATCTGGTGGAGAAGATTTGGGATAGACAGGAAGAAGACAAGAGGGAAAGTTGTTTAGCAAAGAGATGGATGGATTTCCTGAGAGAAGACCTGTGACAGTCAGTCATGACCATCAAAGAACTTAGTTGCATGGCATTGAATTGGGAGAGATGGTGACAGCTGATGCCATGTCCCAACTCCATGTAGAAAATTGAAATGGGGGGGGGGTTGATGATGATGATGGTGATGTAGGCACTAATGACTGTTATATTACTTCTGCTCTGTCCTTGTTTACTATGTATAACAAGTAATGTTTTAACTCAGGATATGGGTACAAAATAGAAACATGTTGTTCAGCTTTTTCTTCATGAACTGTAGCTATACTTCCCCTTGCTTTTCTCAAAGTGTCGTTTTCCCATTGTAGATTTTTAAAATGTAAGCAGTTTACACGAAGGTAAACCAGCTCTGGAGTTTCCTTCAGGTCAGCAGTTTGTGAGGTAGAAGATATTGTTTCCTCTCCGACAAGCACAGGCACTTGGCTCTCAGAATACAAATATTCTCCCAGAAAAGGCAGATCATACCAGTATTCTTCAGTGCCAGTTGGTATGTGCAATTTTCTTGTCTCTGTATTTATGAGCCTTTTCCTTTTGTTTAGAGGTCCTGTGTGTTTGGCTCAATAGGTTGATCATTAGGAGTACTGTTCTATGTTATTTAATCTTTCAGTATAGACTGCTATTCCTTTTCCTCTCCTCTCTGCTCCTTCTCATTTACGTCAGAGTGACTGAATACCAGTTCAATTTTGTTGCTTCTCCAGGTTGCTCTGTCTCTTCTTCTCCGCCTCCCCATATTTCTCTCTCTCTCTCTTGCTTTAAGAAAAACTCAGTATACATTTTCACTTGTACTGTTTCCTTTCTTATAGATACATGTTTCTTGGAATCTCCTCATATTGGATTTGTTTTGCCTTGTACTGATAGACATTGCTTTAGAACTTGGCCCACCATTTCTTTCTCATTCATTACACTAGTGGCAGTCTTCTTAATGCTAAGCTTTTCATCTCCAGCATATATCTGTTGCTTAGAATTATGTGTTTCTGTGCTTTCTGTTTTAGCTTGGCAAAAAATTAGAATTCTGTTCAGGCTGTACATTTCCATACTCCTTGACTTTATTTTGTGAGACTCCACATTTTCACTGAGTGTCTCCTTCTCTACAGTTCAGCTAGTCACCTCTACTCCCTGATTTGCAGCACTTTCATGCTACAGTGACATTTCTACACTCTGATTTGTAAACACTTTCAATCTGCAATATTTTATTGTATAGCTCCCTCCACTCTACCAATTCTGCTTTTGCTGGGTACTTTTCCATAGGTGTGTGCTGATACATCTCTATAAGTGGCATAGGTTCTTATTATCTGCTCTGTTTCCTTAAATACATTTTATAACTTTATGACATTCTAACTCATGCACTAATCTTTGCTGGATTCTGAACTCTAATGAATATGTCTGAATGTCGGTCTCCTCATTTTCTAAGTTAAACAGAAATAAATAGTTATGAAAACAGTTATAGTTGCTGATTTATTTATTTGTTTTGCAGAGATAGCACTAATATCCATGGATGTTTTTCAGACTCAGCCTGGGAGTGGCAACTGGTTAAGTGAATTGCTCAGAGACATGCATTTAGGTAATGGAGGCTGAGGAAACCAAACCTTGCACTACTGAACAACTGTTGCCAAGTCACTTGCTGATTCTACTCCCCATGCTGATGCAATGGTTTGTCAAAGTTACTATCTTCTTTCCAATGCATCTATAAATCTTTAAAGTGAAGAATTTTTTTCACAACATCATGTCCTGTGTTAAATCAAGAAGAACTATGTAGTTTCATGCCAATATTTGTACTAGTATAAAAAAAATTCAGTCATTAGAGTCAGTATGGCACATACACTTTTTAAAGCACTGGGTAAATATCTCTCAAATTTATCAATAGCTAATATTTTGATTTTGCCTTTCTATTTTTAGTATTTCTGCCCTTAGCATCTAAACATAAGTTAATTATATGCGTTATGTAACATAATTGTGATATTACAATGCTGTCATGAGAAAAAGTCCAGTCATGAAATGTCAGTGGTACAACAGGTAGCAGATTCACCATTGTTCAACAGAAGACTATGGGTTCTATTCCCATATCAGTTGGACTGTTTGCTGACACTACAGTGCAGCATAATGGGGGATGTTGCTGCACTCCTGAGTTTGCTGTCCTTCAAATGAGCTGGGCCATCTGCTTGAGTTGGTGGTAGCTCAAGTGGATATAAAAGATTCTATGGCACCGATCAAAAAGAGTAGAGAAATTTCCCTAATGGCCTGGCCAAATGTCCCCTAACAGTATAAATATCACCTTAGGTATCCCTTGAAAGATAAAATCAGGTTAACGAAAGGATAAATAAAATGTCTGTAAGGTAACACCAGCTCTGGTAACAATACAGTTTTAATGTTTAATATTGTCCTCATACTCATTAACCTCCATGTTTATGAAAGCTCTCAGCAGTTCTATGGTTAGATCCTGGTCCAGTTGGCTCAGTCCCCTCCCTCATGGAGGGCAAACTGTTTAAAGGTGACAAGATAAGCCTCTAGGTCCTCATCCCCACTTAATTGTTTTAGTGGTAGAACTATCACTGTTATATGCATCAGTTTGGCCTTTGCCACCACCTCTTTCTCTGCAATAGAGATGGTCTGCAGTAATTTTTTCTAGTATTTCCCAGTAGGAAGTAGCTTAAAGAATAAATGCAGACTATTGTTATCGATTACCATGTCTCCAGCACATATCCCAGCCTTGTAGTGCTACAAAGTCTTAAGTTTCTTGTGGGTGATGTGGTTGCCTTCTTCCTGAGAATGCATCTTCATGCTGGGTGCACCGATGGGCAGGAACTCACGGCTTTACAAAGAAAGCAGTAGACCATTGATTGTAGTGATTCTAGCATTCTGTGAGCCTTATAAAGGTAATATTTTACAAAGGAATTAATTCAGCAGGACATGTGTCCTTTTCAGAAGGGGTAAAGTTTTGATCAACTAATCCAGCTATCCAGGGAGGGAACTGCTATCAGTAACATATCATAAGATGTAAGCATGCTTTGGGCAGGAGTTTTATAACTTTTCTTTTGTTTGTTTTTCTGTTTTTTTGTGCTGCTTAAGAATGATCAGTATAATTTTATGTACATAAAGGACAATGGGTATAACAATACTAACTGCACATGCAAAGCAGCTGTAGCTGTGTTACTGAAGTATACAAGCATAGTTTACAGATATGTTTAATTAACTGGTGACCAAATAGCTTAGAATACCATCACAAGTGATAGAAATTGCACTGTGTTTCGTTGCCGATGCTCAGGTGTATATGCTTGTAAATTGTATGGGTATTGTTGAGACAGTGGCATGCACTAGTGTTGCACAAAGAAAACAGTATGCTATAGCTGACCACAGATGTTAAATTCGCAACAAAAATTCCAACATCACACATCAAAATGGTATAGGTTAAAAAGGTATTATTTCCACAGTTGCAAAGGAAGTCAAGGGCAGGAACATAAACAAATCAGTTTCAGTGTTTGAACATTTTCAACAGTGTGAATCTGTCCCATTATATTTGTGTATTTGATTTAATCTTAGAATTGTCAACAAAATAACATAATTTTTTGGTTCTATTTTATGCTAAATGTTTACATTAAGTATTATATGCACCAAATATTATAATGAAACATACATAAAATATCAGTTGGAAATATATCAGTGAACAAACATGTATGATCTACTTTCAATAATCTTTATAAAATTTATTTATTTATTTGCCATTTGTTAACCAGGTTAGTCAAACTGAGCCATGTTGCCCGTTTTCAGTGGAGACCCAAGAAGAAAAGCTCCAAGGATGCAAAAATTCACATAAGTATTACAATACTAGAAAATTAATAATGCAATATATATATAAATGAGATCCAGAGACATAGCAACTCAAGATAAGATATACAATGCTATGACTAACACAGGCAGATAACATGTACAAAACAGTAAAAAAATAAAATGTACAATTTGAGGAAGTAAAAAAAATAATCTTGCAAAATCATAATGTTAGGCTTTTGACAGTTTGACACAAACATGTTCTGGGAATTTGTTTACAGATTGAAATAAGTTCTGAGAAATAGAAGGGGAAGTAAGTTGAACAAATGGCAATAACATTCTGTTGAAAAGATGGGTTATGGCATTCCTTGGGAAGATTTTGCTTGTGTAATAAGGTCTATTGTGGTTTTAAACTGATGTATTTGCAAAAAATAGTTTATGTATGTTTTATTATAATATGTTATTATTAAAAAGGCACACAAATGTAAGGGAGCAAATTCACACTGATGAATATGCTCCAACATTGAAATCACTTTTTGGTTTGAACACCTGTCCCTGGCTTCCTTTGCAGGTGTAGAAATAAAGGTTTCTAAATTACATTTTTTGGAGTGTGGTGTTGGCTGTTAGGAATAAAATGTTGTAAATAATTTCTTATTATTTATAACATTTAATTTCTATTACTAAGACACCCATATTTGGATATATATACAACTGAGTAGTTTCAGTGAACATTACTCTTAGTCTCTCATTCATTAATTTATCTGTAGTAGCCTATGAAATTGAGATAGTTATGTCTTTAAACATATAGATGTTCACTATGCACTAGAGATTAAAAAAAATAAAATCAGTAGTATGTTTCAATACATTCACCTACTTAAAGTTTCTAATAATTATTTCTCCACCACTTAGCATTTTCTTTAATTTTCTTCAGTTTAACCATATTAATCTATTTGTACACATATATATTTTATATTAATATTTCATATGCATACATATTATTACATTGCGTGATACTTACTCAACCACATGTACAATACATAATAGGACCCGCAGATATGCAGTTCATACAGTAATCTATTAAATTAAATGATTTTCAGATGCCATTCATCCCTTAAAGTCCTTAAGGAGATCACTCAAAGTCCTTATATGTTTTAAATTAAAGAAATAAAAATAAAGCCAGTCTGTTAAAGTTTAGATCATTGCAAGCTAATATAGCTCAAAAACTATAGGAAGGTTCATAGCTTCATAAATAGTTACTAGGCTTGCAATCCAAAGGACCCTTGAAAAGCCTAGCCTAAATTCCCATTTCCTGCTTAAGTGGATGAAGGAAGCTTTTGATTGGATGTAGGAAGACTATTAAGGATGGTGGGTTTTCAGTTAAGAAAGGAAAAAGTAAAGATATAGGGGATATAATTATAAAAGGGTCTATATTACATTGTCAAATTCACAGGAGTTAGAACGATGTAATATCGAACCATGAAGTTCAAAACTCAAGAATTACAAAAACATAGAATTGTGAGCTGTTCAGGTACAAAAAAAAAAACACTTACACTTTAAACTTAAACTAATGTGGGGGGCCCCCCACACCCCCTACTTAAATATACCAACTCCGAGATTGCACCCCAGTGTAGGAAATAGCAAAGCCCCGAAAACGGCCCACCGATTTTTTTCCCAGGGAAAAAAATTGGTGTGCTGTGGCTTCGCTATTTTTGTATTTCAAACATTTGGGTTTGATATTACAACATTCCTGTGAGTTCACCGTTGTATTATAGACCTGTTACAAAAGGGGTATACATTTTTCTTTGGCCGAAATTTCAGTTTTCAGTTTTGGAAGCAAGAAAATGGTGGATGAACAGTGGGAGAATGTTTTGAAAAATGTTTACATTGTCATTTAGTAGGAGATTGTATCTTAGTAATTGTTGGGTTGTATGTGATTGTTTTAAAAAAAGAAAAAGATTTGCTGCAAATGTTTTTTTTCTGTTATATTGGGTTCTATCTTGACTCTGATTCAAAGGAGGGTTTTATATGCTGCTAAGAAAAAAAAAGTTCATTGGTGCTAGTGAACCAGTTAATCCATAAGCCTTCATCAAATTTATTTTGAGGTTAAAAAATGTGTGAAACTCCTCAAAATGTTTTAATTAAAATTATTTGTAAAAAAATTAGATTTTAAAGAAAATGAAGGATAGCAAATGTGTGCCCAAAATAAATAATGAACAAATGTGTAAGTTTTAGGGTAAGATTTTTATTAATGAAGTTAATCATAAGACTAAAATGTAAATAAAGAAAGGAACAGTATCAAAATAATGACACCATTTTATTATGTAGATCCTTGGGGAACCTGTGTAAAAGAAATTAAAAAGGCAATAGAGGAAAGAATACAAAGGGTAAAATATTGTAAATATTGTTTTTTTTTTTTTTTTTTTTTTTTTTTGCAATTTCAAAATTTTTTATGAAGGCTGAATGTGAACAAACTTTTTGTTAAAGGGTGCATCATATATGCAAACAGAAGGAAATTTCAGAACATGTTTTATGTTGTGTATGAGGTAAGTGGTTATGGGATTTTTTGATGAAAATATAAGTAATACCTGTGAAATAATTATGGATATAATATCTGATTATTACAAAGGTATAAAAAGGAAGCATTAAATAATTGGATGTAAGCCTATTTCAGATTGTATGGGAATTATGGAAAGGAAGAACACTGGAGACATTTAAAAAAAATTAAATTTTTGGGTATATCATAAGTAAACTGGTTATAGAAGAACAAATGGAGTGGCAATATATATATATATATATATATATATATATATATATATATATATATATATATATATATGTGTGTGTATATACATATATATATATATATATATATATATATATATATATATATATATATGTATATCTATCTATCTATCTATAAATATATATATATAGATATATATATATATATATATATATATATATATATATATATATATACCTATATATATATATAGGGTCTATATCACGTATTCGAAATTCCAAAATATCAAACACCATAAGTTCAAACTTGGAATTTCGAATATTGATAACGTTGAACACTCAGAATAGTGAATTTTTTCCCAGGGAAAAAATTTGCTGTTCCGAGAACCATACAATACAAGCACACCAAAATAAATAAACCACATACATTCAGTTAACAAAACCCAACCCCACACTAAACCATACATACATTACTCGCTATCCACTTACCTTAACCCGCACCCTAACCCTAAGGTCCGTAACTCTCATACCACAGTGGAGGAAATAGCGAAGCCATAGAACGGCCCACCGAAATCTTGCCCTAGGTAAGATTTTGATGTTCCGGGGATTTGTTATTTTCATCATTCAATGTTGTGGGTTCGATATTATAACCTTTAAGATTTTACATCTTCGAAGTTATGATATAGACCCTATATATATAGTGTGTGATTATGTCTATAGAAATGTACAGAATTCCTACTCTTTCTGTATGGAGAGTGCCTGGGCAAACAAGGAAGATAAAGAAGCTTTGTTACAAAAGGCAGAGGTTAGAGAAATGAGTACAGATTACTATTTTGGTGAAACTGAGCAGTAAGTGTCTGCAAAACAAAAAAGTTCTAATTGTAGAACTGTAATCTGATGGATTACATCCTGAGGACTTGGTTAGCTTGTTGAATGAGCATGAACCAGATCATGAAAATTATCTGTAATGCTCACTGGCAATGCAACAGTGTGCTGATTTGTTGGGAAAGAACATATAAAATTATCTGAGACAAGTTGGTTGGACTCCTTAGAGGCTGAGTCAAGAAACCAACAGAATGAGCAGAGAGGAAGTGAAAGCATAAGGAGTTATGCCACAGTTGCCAGCATTGTTGAGAAATGGCTGGAGAAGACAGTAGTTGACAGAAAATGTCCTATGGTCTGAATTACAGATAAACAGAGAGTAAGGGCAACAGATTTACCACATCAGATGAACTTATTAAGCCTTTAGGTTTTTCAGCAACTAATATTCAATCTATTGTTCAGCTAGGAACTAATACTTTCTTTGATATCTCCTTTGAATCTGCACACCTAGCTGGTTTTATGTGCAAGTAACTGAAAATTACATTCTTGGAATGAGTATATATTTTCAGGATCAGATTATTTACGAAAAAGAGAGCTTTCTGCAGTTTGGAAATGATGTCATTGACAAAATGGCTATTCATAACTACTTGAAAGACATAGGTGAAAAAGTGCATAATATTTCTAAAATTCATGGTGATATAGGCATTTGGAATAGGGCATCGGAACACTGGCTTACTCTAAAGCAAGAGGATACAACGTGTCATTTATACTGGATTGTTAGTACAGAAGGCATCAGAGTCACACTGAACTATGGTGGACAACCTAAAATCTGTGTATTTTTTCTGGACGTCTACCTATTTATTTTCTAATGTTACTAAGAGAATATGAAATCCATGCGGACAAGTGGGGCACACAGGAAAAATCTTTGAAATGAAACATTATAATTGTAATACTGTAGAACATTTTTGGTTTCATTGTAAGAAGACATAGGAATAATTAGAAAGAATGTTAAAGATATATGAATGCCAAGGTAGAACTGGATACTTATTTGGAAGAAATTGAAGATGGAGAGTTGGAATTACATACAAAAGATAGTTTAGAGGAAGATAAGATACCTTGCTAGGGCTTACAAATAATGGGTTGTGAACATGCTGAAGAAGGGGAAGGGGGTGGTTAAAAGATAACATCTGTCAAGCTAAGACAATAGTCTCATGTGTGAGAAATAGAATAATGGAACAATAATTCTGAGGAAAGGTCATGGTAAAGTAGAAAAAAGTGATAGGATGACATTTGTACTTATATATACAGAAAAAAATGAACAGCAGTTTTAAGACTGTGTAACAACCATAACACTGTAATAATAATCATATTAGATGGGTGCATATTTAAAGCTGAATGGAAGCAACATATTCAGAATATGTGGGTTGATACAGTAGCATGGTGTTTGAGAAAAGATAATATTTTGTTTTTCATTTGACTATTGACATGCTTACCTTATTATTCAAGCACTTTATATTTATAGAATAATACCAGGCAAGGTGTTAATTCTGGATTACTGTTTAAATGATATAGTGTTGCAACTAATCCCTATATATCCAAGCATTGATTTACAAAACAAATATCATATGGTACATGATATACAAGGTTAGTTACTCATTAATATACCTGTTAATTTTATAGATTATATGAGTTTGGATATAATGGACAGAAGAAATAAAACTGACAAAGATATTCAATATGGAGAGGATATTTTAAGAAACTGATTTTCTGTTTGATAAAGAATGATCATTTGCATACACAACAGGACATTTAAAAAATCAGAAATAAATTATGTTATCTACATTAAAGAGTTAAGATAATGTAAGGCAAAAAGTGAATTTATACTATGTTCTATCATATAGCATCAGACCAGTACTTGGAGGAAGTACACCTTGCTTCAGCTCTGAGTCCACTGCTATTCATACTAGTGATGGACAGCATAAACAAACAGCTCATAGGGGACACATCAAAAAGCAGCTGCATTATAAGTAATCTCTGAAACAAGAACTTCAGCAAATGATAGGAGAAAAGAATAAGAAACTGAAGGCATGTTGGATAAAACTGAGTAGAGATGAGATAGTTGACATGTCAGCAAATGGGGAGATAAGAAGAAGCTGAAAAATGTGATAGAAGTAGAATACTGGAAATGGTTAACAGCTTTGTTTCCTGGTCTTAATGAATATACATCTATCCACTGTGTGCTGAAACAGATTTCATTGAGAAGATAGTAATATGAAAAATTACTTATTTTAGTTTTAAAAAATTTATATATTGAAGTAGGGCTGTTGTGGTTATACTTGTACATATACAGATACTTATATAATTGTTTTTGTATTGCTTTTTACAGTTTATTTTTATATATAAAAATTTTATAGATGTTATGTTGCCTTAAATATGTAATTGCAATTAAGTTTACAATTGCGTTAATAGGTTAAAGTATATATAGCCTTGATTTTTAAAATGGAGTTTGTCTGAAGAAGGAACACTATTTGGTTTTCCAAAAGCACTTACAATAAATTTGGTTAAGTAGTTAAAGCAGTTTTGGTGTTTGCTCCTTCATCATCGCTTTTTGTGTTTTCAACAGCATGTTGCAATTGTTATGTGTATGTATTGTTGGCAAAAATAAGTTTCTACTGGAGCATGGTGCATGTGGGGTTGCAGTGGGTCTTATGTTGGATGATAACAGGAGAGAAGGGCAGGAGTTGTGGTGAATATCATCACTTTGAGATAGCAGTAAGTGAGATATTATGAGGGTTGCGTAGTAACTTTTCAGATAGAATTTTGGAAGGTTGAGAGAAAAAAATAGTTTTGCTGTTAGCAATGAAGAGAACTCTGAGTTTAATGGTGTGTGCATGATCACAACTGAATAGTGATGATGAGATTTTAGAATAACTTTGTTGTCATGTGTTTTTGTGGAAAAAGTTGGAGTTTTTAGTTTGAAGGGATGGTGTAAGCCTATTTTATGTTATGAAGGGAGGTGAGGTTGGTCAATATGAGCAGGGGTGTTCTAAGTAAAATGAAAATTATAGGAAGTTTTACAAATGTTTGTATTTTGTTTTAGAAATTATTAGAATTGTAGGTAGAGGTGAAGGTTAAAAGCTATGTGACTGGTTGTTGCACTAGTAGGGAAATAAAAGGGGAGTGTACTTTAGAATGTGTTGGTTGACTGGGTGGTGATCTTACAGACTTTGGCTAATTAGTATGTGGGAGTGGTCAGGATAGGTATAAAGCTAATGAAGGATGGGGTGGGTGGGATTGGGGGTAGGGTAGGGGAGTAGAGTAAACCAAGCACAGCTTGGGCAAATTGAGCAGGTCCCTTCTGATTTTGCAGAAGTGCAGGTCTACAGATACAATCAGGAAAGGCAGTAGGTACTTTAGACTTACTTGTTTTGCATACCTTTCTTACTAAAATAAAATAAACCACTTTTACCAAGGAGTATGTTGGATTTAGAAAGACCAGAATTTAAAAGAAAGGGTGTTGTAATAGTGGAAAAATGGCAGGGCTTTCAAATAGTTAAACAGCATACAAAGGATGCTGCTGTTAGGAAGCACAGAATGGGGGCAGCTAACATCTGCATTGGAGTGTTTTAGTTAAATGTTATGCAGATTCAAATTAAGAGGCAAATGCAGGAGTTAGAATTGAAATAAAAAAAGTTTATTTTGGCAGAAATGTCTAGTGAAATGAAAAAAAAGGAAAAAAATAATTATTTCAAAGGTAAACAGTAAATCAAAATCATATGAAGCAAGAATTCTATGATATTTCTGGAAAAAAATGTGACAGATACGTTCTCCATTTTGTAAAGAAATGAGGCTTACATACAGGAATATTATACTGATCTCTGAGAAAGGCTAAATAAGGTGTTAAACACATTTCACTAAACATAAAGAATAGCTTAGATAAGGATATTTCATTGGAAGAGTTGAGCAGATGTAGAAGTAAACAGAGGGTGAATACTGTTCCAGGAATAGATAGAATGGGATATCAGTTCTATTAAAATGTAAAGATGTAGAGGAAATACTTTTTACAGTTTCTAAATGAATAGTTTAGAGGCCCTTAACTTTATAGAATATTGATTTTAAAAATATTATGAATATCTTACAATATAGATAAAATACTGTAAAAGAAGATGTGGAAAGAGGAATTTATAGAGTTAAAATAGAGAAGTGACATAAATGTTGATTGCAATAAAAATAGTTTGCAAGGTAGCAGACAACTAATTAGACATTAAAATCATTAAGTGCTATTTAGAGAAGGCATTTGACAATGCTAAACATTATGCTTTGTGGTATATAGTAAGTGCAGACAAAAGGACATTGCAGATTATTTGATTCATAACATTGGTGTAGGAAAATTAGAATCCACATACAACAAAATTGCTAAATTTGCCGCAGATCTAACCTACCACTCTCACCACTGTTTGACCTTAAAAGTTTAAACTGGTTAGAATTTCCCCATTAACTGCTCTTGTCTCAGCTTCAGATCATACATGTTGTATTGTACTAGCCCTCCTCCTGTCTGGGCATTGCCTCTCTCATCTCTCTCTATATATCCCTCCTAAGTCTCTCTGAAGCTCTGACCAAAACCTCCTCCAGCTCTACAAACCCTAAAGCAAAACAGGGTAAAACCTATATAACTTCTCACCTGTTCGATCCTGGAACAAACTTCCTTGTGATATCAGTAATCACTTCCTTGAGATAGCAGGAATCTTAATCACCCACAAAAATTCAAGACTGCTATCAAAAACTTTCTTAACAGTACTCGGATCTGTAGTTACCCTCCATGACTGTTCCACCTGAAATGCTCAACCTTTCTTTCACCTATCCCCCTTACTTCCTCTGAGGTCTACTCGCTGACTGTATTCAAACTGTCTCCTGCTACTTGACTAACATAACCTACAACTTCACCTCCCTGAGTTCTACTTAAGTAAACAAATACTAACCATTCATTTTCCTGTAAGGGTATTTCTCACACACACAACTACAGAGATTGTACTACCTGATTTAGTGGTACAAGTTTGTATATAATTTCAGATGTGTAAATATTACAATGGCTTTGTATATCTCACTGAATCACTGCATCTACTACTCAATATGTTTGCAATACTTGTAGAGCTTTTTATCCTGGCCCTCCGCTGAAAAAGGACTATGGCTCAGATGGACTAACCCAGTCAACAAATGTCAAATAAATAATAAATAAATAATAATAGGAAGCCTTCTACATACAACAAGTGCACTGATTTACAACTGTAGATTGACTGCATTGATTTTTAGATTTTATTAATTTAAGGTTCAGATATTTCCATTACTGTTTGATTTTGGTCTTATTGTATTACAGCTTGTATTTAAAATTTTGTTTTACTGTAAAGGTTTTTTCTTGGAGTTTTAAAACTTGTTGGCAAAGATAATTTAAGAAACATTACTTTTGCATTCATTAATTAGTAAGAACTAGATCTAGCTAATTAGGTGGGAGAGCTAAGAAACAGTTTTCTTTTTTAAGGTATTCACCTACATTCATTAGTCATTTCCATTGTTGTATAATAAACTTTTTTTTTTACTGTAAAGTTTTTTTTCCTTGAAGTCTTAGACGTTTTGGCTAGGGTAATTTAGGAAGCATTCCTTTTACATTCATTGATTTGAATATGAATTAGATCTAGCTAATTAGTAGGAAGAGCTGAGAAAAAAAATGTCTTACTTAAGGTATTCACTTACATTTCTCTCCATCTACAAGAGCTCTGTAGTTAAAATTGTTGTTTAACTGCATTGATTTTTGGAGCAATGGTGGCTTCTTAGCAGCCTGCCCCTACTGTACATTAAACTTTGCAAACCCCTCCCAGTGCTAATTCTACTGGACACTGAAAGTTCAAACTGATAAGGCACACCCATTAGACTCTTAAAGCTTGAATTAGCCTTTGAGTCATATCATCCCATTTCAGTTATAGTATACATTGCAACATTCAACTGTTAATCTCAAGTGTGCATTGTTCTATTCTGCATTTTTTCTTTGCTTTTAACCAAAAGTCAACTGTTTGCATTTTTAACTTGGTCTGGAACTTTAAACTTATACTGTCCCTCAAAGTAATCGGAGAATTGTGAGTTGCTGCAGGATCTGAGCCTCATTTATTTCATTTCTACTGCATTTTTACTGTTTGTATGTTACTTGGTATTTGGAGCCTTAGTCTTGCAGTATACCTCACAATAATAAGAAAAATGTGAACTTCTGCAGGATATCATTGTCATTTATTACATTTTTATTCCATTTTACTTGGTCTACATTTCTACTTCATTTTTATTGCTTGTATTTTACTTGGTCTGGGGCATAGCTCTCAACTTCCCATCTCCAAAATAAGGAACACTAGCCCTCGTTATGTGGAACAACTAGGCAAAATGTGGAACACTTACTTAGGGCTTACTAACAACTTTGACTAGGAAGGTCATAAGATGGTTAAATTATACTGGCTTAACTTACAAAAAAGATCTTTTAATGAATTAATATGATTCATTTCTATTTACCATGGATATCAGTTATAAACAATCCTTTCACTGAACATGTCACAAACCCCTTCAATGTGGAACTTCAAGGAATTTGAACTTTTTAAGACCCCAAATGAGGTACATTCCTCGTAGTGAGGTGCACCTGAAAGGTATGGCCTGAGGACTTTAGACTTGTAGTATCATTCACAATAATGAGATAACTGTGAATTGTGCAGAATCTGAGCCTCATTTATTATATTTCTACTGTATTTGTACTGTTTGTACTTTTCTTAGTCTATGAACCTTAGTCTTGTGTTATCGCTCACAATAGTGAAAAACTTATGAATTGCTGCAGGATCTGAGCTTTATGTACCCTTATTCTGAATATTTTATAGTTTAGTAAGTGGATCCCGATCTGTCTCTTGCCCTATAACCTGCGCTGAGCTATGCAGCAGGTGATTTTCAGTGCCCTATAGAGACGCAGTCCCCTAAAGTTGTAATTTTCCATATAAAACTTTTATTTTCTCATGTAACAAGTTTAGAGTAGAGCAGCTAGTCTGCCTGCTGTGAAGCATTGCACAACAGTGTTGATTTAGAGCAATCCTTGACCTGACCCCCAGCAAACCAACTCCAAATTGAGTTACAAAGACCTCTTGCACCTCCCCTCACAGATCCCAAAAAAAGAGGATCTGCAACCATTTCTGTGCCCTTTCCCAATGTCTCTGTAGCCAGCTTCATGGAAATGGGCATCCTAAGACAATGTAGAGTTTGGTACAACCACCTTAATCTTAAGCAGATTGACACAGTATGTGAGAGATGTAATTACACAATGTATTTGTAGACAAACATGTTGCCAGTAACACACACACACACACACACACACACACACACACACACACACACACACACACACACACACGCACGCACACACACACACACACACACACACACACACACACACACACACACACACACACACACACACACACACACACACACATACACTACACTCACTATGGATCAGACACACACACTACACTCACTGTGGATCAGACACATAAACTCACATATATTGAGGCTCTTAAATTCAATCTACCCAAACCTCAAAGGCCTCCCATTGTCTGTTAACAGTAACCTTCTGAGCACGCTACAAAGACAAATGAAACCACATCTTACAGTGTCTCAAGCTATTAAGGCAAAGTACCACACAGCCCAATAAACTGGTCATTTGAGACTCTATTGTGAGACACACTGATGCCCTTCTCACCAGGCTCAAGCAAGGAGGCAGCCACAGTCAGTTGCCTACCAGGACAAGGGTCTACCAGATGACACACGCACTCAGGGTATAGATTCACAAGTACCAGTATGACCATGTCATAGTCCATGTGGGCATTGATGACCTGAGATATACCTCCCATGAATATATGAAAAGATATATGATAGAATTTTCATATTATGTGTCCCTCTCTGGTTTGAGCCTAGATCTGAACAGCAATATTCCTTCTCCAAGGTTGTTATCAAAATATAAACAGAAGTTGATTAACTTTAACAATTGAATTAGTTACTGGTGTTATTCTAAGGGGGCATAATATTTGTCGGCTTGGGAAAATGTGATCAATAAACCATTCTGCTTTGACAGGGATGGTCTGCACCTTTTCCTGCTAAGCTTTTGGATACTGGCCAAAACAATATCCAACTCTATAGTGCTTGGTTTAAGCAATGTCAACCTAAAAAAGCTTCTCACATAGTATATTATTCTCAAGATAAACTAAATGTCTTACTGCTCAATGCTTTGATTTTCAACAAGAAGCTCCATTCCCTGGAAGTGCTCCACATCCTTGAGAGTTTTGACATATGTGCAGTTATTGAGACATGGTTTAAAGGCATGGAAGGCTACAATGCCTTCCACATATTTAGACCAGCTACTGTACAAGAAGGCACAAGAGGCTGAGGTGTATCAGTCTACATAAATAGTAAGCATACCTCAAGAATGGTAAAAAAATATGAGACTTGAGGTACTTCATATCCAACTAACCTTAATTAAAGTCCCATACCATACCATGCCTTATCCTTGCTAACTATAGGTCCATGTCTATGACCCAGGATAACTATACTATATACTTGAATGTACTGAAGTCAATCACCATTCAGCCTAATACCATGATTTTAACTATCCCATCATAGACTGGAAAACATGCACAACCAGTAATATGCAGACTCAAATATTCCTGTATTTTGTCACTTTGGAACTGCTTGTCTGCACACCTACTATAGGTGCAAATATCATGGATATGATACTCACAAGTATGAGGGAATGTTGGACCCCCCTCCCCCACAAATGTAATTTTTTCACTCATTAGGTCAGATTGCAAAGTGGTTAATTTGAAATAAATATAAAGCCTGATTTCCCAGCAAACCTAAGAACTTTCGATAACTTCTGCATTGCTAACTACCTCCTAGTAAGCAATGGCATAGCTAAATTTCTATCCCTCCCAATCTCAAAGAACAGTGTGGCCTATGCAGAAGTGTTTATGGAATCCCTGTACAAGCATGTAAATAAATGCATAGAAACAGCAGCACTGAAGTGAACCAAAATAAACTTAGTACAAACTCTGGAATAAGCCCCCTTGGTGGATCATCAGTATAAATAGTTTACACAATAAACTAAAGAAAATGTTGACCAAAAATATGAAGGCTTATGCCCAACAGACAAAAATCGCCCTCATCAATCTCAATGAGCAACACAAGGGACTAATCAAGTCTACTAAAGCCAACTCTGAGGAAAAAATTGCCTCCCAGGATAAGGATTTTCAGTAATGCACGCAGCCTCAAGGGGAATGCCTACCAGTCTCCTGGACTAATATAGTAAATAGAACTCTGTATACCAAAGTCGAGGATATAACAGATTTGCTGGCTGATAAATTTAGCTGCAATTTCACCCCTATCACCCCATTTGCTCCCCCCAAGAAATACCCTCTACCATTTCATCCCCAACTATCACTAAACGCTCACTACACACTCTAAAGCTAAAAACACTGCATCAGTGTGTCATGATAATATCCCGCAATGCATCCTAAATAGCTTGAAATATAATCTGCTCACCTCACTCAAATCTCTTTTCAACCACAGCCTCCAGACAGGCTTTATCCTTAAACTGGTAGTCATCAACAGACCCAGGGAACTACAGACCCATAAGTCTGACTTGTCTTACATGCAAGACCATGGAAAGAATTATCATGGACCTGATAAAGACATTGTAAATCTTTAAATACTCAACCTATTCTAATTCAGGTTCATCAAGGGCAGGCCATGCCTACTAAACATGGTGGACTTCTTTAAAAAAGTTACATAGATGATGGCAAAATGGTGGATACTGCCTTCCTCAACCTTTCAAAGGCATTTGACACAATACCTCACTCTGGTAGTTTAGACAAATTTGCAGATTTAGGCATAAATCCCTATGTCACCCAATAGATAGCAAAATGGCTCACAGACAGGACATATGAAGTTAGGCTGGTGGAATCCACCTCTACCAAGAGACCTTTCGCTAGTGCTGTCCCACAATACTCAGTACTGGGACCTCTCCTGTTCATAATATTCTTCTCTGAAGTCAAGGCAAACTGTAAGTTGACCAGATTTGCTGTTAACTGCAAGCTGGGCACAATCATTGACTCTCCAAGCATGTAGATATTCTTCAGGATGGTTTGACCGACAAATAACCGGTGCTAGAGATTAATGCAAAGAAAAAAAAAAGAATAATTATACCCTTTGGAAGGATGATCTCCTTTGCAAGTTAAGTTACAAAATAGATAATAATCTTCTAAGAAAAGACCCAGTCATAAGGCATGGAAACTTAGTTTGACAGTAACCTGAACTTTGAAGATCATGTCTCCATAGTAGTGAGAAAATCTTTTCATGTGACACAACTTGTAATTAAGGGCATAGCATCCAGATCTAAGGATATCATAGTCCCACTATACTCAGCACCCTCTAGACCAAATATTGAGTACAACACTCCCTTCAGCGTGTACCTGACCAGGCATTTGAAAAAGCTGTAGTAGTCACAATGGTTGCTTGATAAAAGAATACAGTGTGTAAATAACACGTCTTATATGGAATTCTTCAAAGCCCTGTCCCTGTACTTGATCTCCTACAGAATACTGAGGAGTGATCTATGCCTAACCTACAAGACATTCTCTGATCCAGCCCTGATGAATCTGATATAAATTCAAAAAGCAATCAGCACTAGAATTACCCAGTCTAAGTATCTAAGCTTCATCTGTGACAAAAACAAAACATGTTGGGGGGACAGGTATATTTCTGAGATTACTCCTTCTCTGGAACATACTCTCCCTTCTGTGTTAAGCAGAGCTCTTCCTTAAGGCTATTCAAATGCAATTTGGACCAAAGGGAGGAACGTGTCTCTTATGGACTAAGGCAGATTGTAGATGCCCTAATACACAAACATATACCAAAGCAGCCCTTGTTCTTGGGCACTGAACATTGGAAAATCTGAGATATGAATGGTTAGGCTTAAATAATCCCTATGGCTGTTAACACAGTAACCTCCAATGATCTTCTGATCATGGTAAATGGATGGCTGGGCAGTGACGACATGCATACAACAATGAATGCTTTGGTTTATAAGATTTATAGTGACCTAGAAGAAGCAAGGAAAATATATAAAGATCATATACCATTTCACTAGTGTTAAATTATGCAGATAATTTACTGCTTTTTCTTGATGATGAGGGATAGATTCCTAAAATGTTACAGATGATGAAACAGGTACTGGGATTTGTAGGTTTATCAATCAGTATGGAAAAAGTAGAGGCTATGGTGATGTGAAAATCATTGCAGAAATGTGTCTTAATCTGCAAGAATTAAAAGTTTTAGAAATAATACATGGACAAGAACAATTAATATTGCAACAATGGGAAGGCATATTGAATAGTTTGAGAGTAATACTTATAATGCTGAAACTCTGTCATTTATTTCTGGATAGAATGTTTACCTTATACCTACAGCATTATTAGGTAAGCTTAATTATACAGCAGGAGTATTTGTGTTACCAATATTTTTGGACCAGAAGTTTCTGGATTTAGTCTTTTTGTTTTCTGTGGAAATAGAATAAATGCAAAAAGAATGAGATTTTTTTATAACTATAGAGACAAAGGAGGAAAGAATGTGTTACACTCTCTAGTTTTTCTTGTGTGACATACTTGCTTTGCATTTTGAAACAAAAATAATAGGCCAGTCTTTTGGGTTAGGTGGTAGGTTTTTAGTAAGCAAACAAGTATGACTAGGAAAAGAGAAGTCTTGTATGGTGAAATGAAAGATATATGTTTAAAATAAAAGACTATAAATTACCAAATATACAGAATGTACAAAATAGAAAAGATTGGTATGCTAATATCATGTAGCAATGTTATTTAAGACATCCTTGTGAGCACGACAAAAAAAAATAAAAAATGTGTTCAGCCAAGAATGCAGAGATTTAAGAAATTATATAAATATAAAGATTTTATATGGACGATACATTTAAATAGCCTGCCATTTAAGGATCTTATGAAATATAAATTTGAAAATAAAAGATTATGTCACTACTACCAAAAAGAAGAAACAGTGTCCCAAATCATTACTAAATGTAATAGAGTGCAATTGTTTTGATTAAATAGTGAGGCAAAAATAGAAACAATTAAATATCTACCGTATAAATAGTTATGATGTTATAGAGATATTGTGATAAAAATATATGAAAAAAAGGAAATTAATAGATAAGAAAAATTCTGCATGTGTATGGCATCTACGGAAATTCAGACTTGCAGAACTATTGTGCAATAAGACAAGGAATGTTTCACATATTAAATATGAAATCAAATTTTGGTGTGTGTGTGTTTGCATGTATCTACTATGAATACTCAATCCAAGGAAATGTTGGCATGCTTAACACTTAAATTGACAAAAACATGTCAACACCCTACAGTGCATGCACCAAAGCCATCCATATCCCCTGGTAATTATATTTACTAACTCCTAGATCACACAATCCCCAGAGAAAGGGTAAATACCCTACTCCAGGGACTATCAGTCTCTCTCATCTATCGACCATCTACATATCTATATCTATATGTATATCTATATCTATATACAATCTAATGGTTTATTGAAGCAAAAGGATTCTGCAGACCATGATTTCACTGATAAAATAGCTTTCACAATATTTAAAGGCAGAGCAAGTTGTGCTACAGTGACATTTTCTGTGAATACTGGGATATATGAAACCATGCAGCACACTTTAGTCTCGATGGTTAAGAAAGGAAAATTTGTGCAATGCAATGGAAGAAATACACAGTGAGGACTGAGAAAAGCAGCAAACTGCAAAAAAGCCAAAAGAAAACATGTCAGCACTTTTACCCAAGCACAGCTCAAAATTAGACCTAGCACTTCAGTGTAAGTTTTCTCTGATGTGGATTACTTGTTTTTATACATTGTAGCCATTGTATTCCTTTGAGTGGCTTTCACTTCTTGCATTTTTCAAGCTTCTCTGCATTATAACATCTCATTTGAATGTTCTCCTTACTGCATTTTTTTCATCGTACTATATTTTACTGTCATGGGCACTGGAAGAAACAAATTTTTGTGACTATGTGCTTGAGTATTGAAAACCAGTCAAGCAACACCACTCCAACAGTCAGAGCCGGATCCAGCAATAGATGACATAGGCAGTCGCCTAGGGCCCCATGGCTGGGGGGGGGGCACTCTGGCTAGGAGGCCTAAATACTAACTAGTTAAAAAAAAAACATCTTAACACCCCGGTGATAGGATCTTCTTCTTTAAGGAGGACCATGCATGTATTGCACTCATACACGCCATTGTGGATATAAAGAAATTTCACAGTTGTGCATGAAATTTAAAATAACCGTTCTGGTAAGAGGAAAAGTAAGGTAAATGTGTGTGTGTGTGTGTGTGTGTGTGTGTGTGTGTGTGTGTGTGTGTGTGTGTATGTGTGCATGTGATTTAAACTAGTGGTTCCATTCATTTTGAAATGAGAGAGAAAGTGTGTACGTACGTACGTATGTGTAAGTTAGTGTATGTAATTTAAACTAGTTGTTTTGTTTCTGTATGAGAAAGTGTGTGCATGTAATTTAAACTAACCATTCTGTTTGTATGTGAGATAGTTTGTGTGTGTGTGTGTGTGTGTGTGTGTGTGTGTGTGTGTGTGTGTGTGTGTGTGTGTGTGTGTGTGTGCGTGTTGCTGTGTTGTGTGAGATAAGGCTGGGTTATATGTGAGAGAAAGTAGGTGTGTGTGTGTGTGCGTGTATGTGTGTGTGTGTGTGTGTGTGTGTGTGTGTGTGTATGTTTTTAAAATACCTCTCAACTGTCCAAATTTAGCCTTATATATCTGATCTGTTTATCATAAAATGTGTGGTTTTCTGGAAATTCACAAAGGATTGAAGTCACTAAATAATGACATATATATATATATATATATATATATATATATATATATAAGTTTGACTTCATATCCTTTAGTAAATGCATGCTAACACAAATCTTGTTATTCTAGCAACAAAGTTAAACATAGCAATATTTAAAATTGATTCCTATTTTTGGCCATTGTATCCCCATTATTTCAGGTGCTGTCCAGATTTCTTGTACTAAGAGGTTGAGAGATATGTGTACCTCAACTATCCAGATTTTTGCCTTATATTTTTGGCTTATTCCTCATAAAATGTATGGTTTTCTGGCAATTCCCAAAGGATTGAAGTCAGTAAATAATGTCATATATGAGTTTGATTTCATACCCTGTAGAAAAAAATGCATGCTAAGACAAATCCTGTTATTCTTGCAACTTAGTTAAAATGAGCAATATTTAAAATCTAGTAAAAGACAAACGTGTTTGTTAATGAAAGAAAACTTTTAATAAAAAAAGGTTAGATAAAATAAACATCTTTATACATCCTAAAACACACACACACACGCAAAACATATGAGTTTAAAATGAGAGCTACTTGTAAATCTAAGCACCTTGTAATATTTGGCACAATGTTTGAGAAGTAATACATTTTATATAGGAAAAACGGACCATACATTAATGGAGATAATTAGAGATCCTATGTGAGACAAAACAATATAGCCTCACTAATTCTTTAGCTAAGCATATCATAGAGATAGCATCAGAACATAAATTCGGATTTAAAGTAATAGAAAAGGTAAAAGAGAACGGTCGAGAATGGTCGATTGGGTGATATTTGTAATGATACAGAAGACAAAGAATTGTTCTTTATATTACATTTACAAGCAGATAAAGAAGGGGGCTTAAATGACAAGGTCTCTTTAAAACCCAGGTTCCAATGTAGAAGACTGCATTTGTAATGATTTCAACCATATCATGTGATTTTAAAATTTGTTGTCATTGGATTTGTTTTTTTTTTTAAATTTTAGTCTATAAACGAATGTTTGAATAGATATATGGTCTGAAGAAGTGGAGTTATCTCTATAAAAGTGTTCAGCATTTTTTATTAAAAGTTTTCTGTCATTCACAAACACATTTGTTTTTTACTATTATTTGTTTTATATGTGGTTGATTCTCACTTGGTATCTTGTTATAATATTTAAAAGCTATCCCTATTTTTTGGGCCATTGTATCCACATTATTTTAGGCTTTGCCCAGATTTCTTGCACTAAGAGGTTGAGAGGTATGCATACTTCTCAACATCCAGATTTTCTACTTCATATTTTTGGCCTATTCCTCATAACATTTGTGGTTTTCTGGCAATTCACAGCAAAGCACTAAATAATGACATATATTTGAGTTTCAGACATCATATCTTTCAGAAAAATGAATACTAATACAAATCATATTATTCTAGCAACTTTCTAAGTCTGTAAAAACAATATTTAAATTATTTCCCTATTTGCTGGGCCTTTTTATCAACCCCCTTATTTTAGGCTTTGTCTGGATTTCTTACACTAAGTGGTTGAGAGCTATGATGGCATGGTATGGTATGTAATGCCCTAGTTGGGGGGAAGGCAGGTTAGTCAATTAACTTGATCAGGCTTGACCCCAAACCTTGGTTACAGAAACAAGATCCTGAATCATCTATACCAACTATCAAACTGTTGAAGGAATTGTGAGCTTCTCTGGAGACAAGAACCTGAAATCTCTACACCAACTACCAGACTGCTGACGGAATTCTGAGTCTGAGTTTCAGTACAATTTTAGGGAATTATGAGTTTCAGTGCATTTTCAAGGGATTATGAGTTTCAGTGCATTTTTATGGAATTATGAGTTTCAGAGGAAGAAAAGTTTACTGTTGTTCGTACTAAGTCTGTTTGTAATGTGCAACTAACTGTTTTGTTTAGCAAATGGTAGTCACTGTTTACACTGTAGAATTTGAAAGCAGAGCTAGCAACATGGTTGCCTTTTGTACAGAAGGCTGTGGATTGTACTCCCACACCATGCAGATGGCGTACTGGTATTGCAATGCCCTTTTGATTGCAGATTATGTGGTGCATTTTAAGGGGGGGGTATGGTTTCTGCACTACTGAGTGTGCTTTCCTTTGTATGAGATGCCTATTAACTTTGGACTTGTCAGTTTGTCAGTCATTCCCTATTACAATATTACCAGCTTACCATTTTTTTAATGTAACTTTGACAATTTAATTCTTCAAGAGCAGCAGGCACTGAATTTGTAGCTTTAAACACTGAAATTTAAAGTTGTTTGCCAGTAACAATCTATTCACTACTTGCAGTTATCTTTAATGTGGAATTATTCAGATGGCTTTTACTTCTACAGAGATTGTACTTATTGACTGATATTGGTGGATTGTAATGACAGATGTCTGAGTGACCTTTTATGGTTGATATTTTCTGAAATGTGTAGTTCTGTCATTATTGGTTCATACATTTTGTTTCATTGCTTACTGAAAGAATGTTCAAAAGTACAAATTTAAAACACATTCTAAGTGGTGCTGTATTATACAAGGAATATAAGTTAATACAATCAGGAAGGTGAATTAAAGAACACATAATTGTATGCATGAACCTAAAGATGTGTACAAGGAGCTTATGATTTGAAAACAGCCCAAAGGTAAACTTAATCCTCCACTGGTAAGATGCATTTTCTTTCAATGTGAGTTTTAATGCCACTTCAATGAATGTGAGTTTCAATGGCAGAGAAATGTATTGCTCATGCTAAGTCTATTTTCATGGTGAGACTGTATTGTTTCTTTAGCAAATGGCTATCAGTGTTTGTGCTATTTTATTTCAATATCTGTAATCATTGTAGAAGTAAATAAGAATTCAGTATGCACACTGACAGGTTTAAACAATGTTTATATTAACTAGTGAGAAATAGCCAAGTAATGGAACACTGGAATAGCTGGTGAGGGGTCTACTTTGGGGGGGATAGGGGTTTGATGCAGGAAAGGCTGCTCTGGGGGGGGGGCCTGATCTTTTACTCTCCCTAGGGCCCCATTTGACTTTGATATGGCTCTACCCACAGTTATGTGAGTTCTAGTTTGGTTTAGTAAGGTATTTTACATTTGTATATGGTGTTAAATTACAGTATTTTTCGGCATATATAAATATTGTATTAATTAGTTTCCACCTGTGATCCACCTTTTGGGGAATCCGTGTACCTTCTTAATTGAGGTTCTCATCATGTTTATGTTTTGTTCCCAGGATGTGCTATAGGTGAATTGGCAACTTTATAAATTTGCCCCTGCATGGTTTTCAACCTTCCCTCTTCAAGATTAGAAGTTGGAACACTTCCTAATATAATTATCAACTGTCCGTGATTTTGACTCAGATTTTTGCTCTGTTAAAACTGGTGACATTTGGAAAAAAGGTGGTGAATTACACTTGCTAAATAATGAGAGTAACGAGTTATTTACTTCGTTTACTTCAGAAAATGTATACTAATTCACATTCTTTTAATCTATCAGTAGTGCAAGATAATAGTACGAATATTTAAAAAGTGTTCCACTCTGGTAATTTCTGGATTTTTCAGTGATTCTTTTGAGATTTGTCCCTGATTGACTTGAAAGCTATGCTTCCTTAATGTCAGTTAGAAAGTTCACAGCCTGGTTAATAACCTTATTCATTCTTGTAAACAATTTTTTGTTGACATAATATGATTTGATATTACTTAAGGATTATTAACAGTAAAGGCCCTTTAAGTGTGGAACAGGGTGGACTTTTTAAGACTCCAAATGATAAATGCTGTTCACAATGATGTGCAATAGGGGAGGGGGTATTCTGTGTTGGATCGGTGGCTTCTCCTCCGGTTGTCTGTTGTATGCTTGCTGGTTCATGTTTACCACACAGTGCATGTGAATGCTAGGATGGATTCTGGCTTTCCCATACCCTAGACTGACTGAATTAAGTGGTAAGTGAAAATACTGAACCAGCTTCAAACCTAAAGTCATAAGACTAAACATACAGCAATATAGTACATTCAGTTTTTGTTTTTAAAAATTACAGTTGCCCAAAAACTTTATTTTTACATGAACGAGTTTGATATTACAGTTCCGTTAAAGTCTTATTTCAAAACACTATAAATCCACAGAGATGACATCAGTTTCTGTACTACAGTATGGAATACAGCAGGAGTTCTTGGTTATCCACATGTAAACATTCTGCACCCCATGCAAAAAATCCCGTAGGCTCCCATGTGTACTGTTTTATGTTGGGTGATGAAGATGTATTATGCAGTGAACAGATCATGTGGATTACCAAGCATTTGTCAATGTTAATGAGCATGATTATCATTTCTATTCAGTTTTTGAGAAGATTTCAGTGTTGCACTGTTTGCTTTACAATTGTACATCACATACACTATTTTTCAAGTCATTACTGTTAAGTTTGTCTAGTGGAGAAATAGATTATATCTGTGTGCTGTACTTCTGGCAGCCTTATGCTTGTTATAGTTCAGTGTTCCTGTGGAATAGTATTGTTTTAAGGCATCTAAGCCAATATTAGTTGTGCTGTGCTGTGCATACCTTTCAACTATGCAGAACATGGTGGAACCACACAAACACAGAGCTTTAACTGAACATTCTTGCATACTTCATACATGACTGCCATGTGCACATCACAATCTATCTCTGTGATCTACATGCGGCACTATCATCATTTCATTCTCTCACTATTACATTCCAAATAGTTTCAGGAATAAGTCTTTGTTCTCTCATATTGTGAACTGCACTACATATCTGTCTTGCAGTCTCATACTACATTTTCTTCATGAAAAAAAACCTAAAAAGTTCACATTACAGACAGAAGAACTGAAACAATGCACCAAATTTCACTCCTTTATCCAAAAACAACTGTGTCTGTGCATGTGCATGAACAAGTGTGTGTGTGTGTGTGTGTGTGTGTGTGTGTGTGTGTGTGTGTGTGTGTGCTCGTGTGTGTGTGTGTGTCTGTGTGACTGTGTGTGTTTATGTATGTATGTGTGGGTGTGCATGCATGTGTGTGTGTGTGTGAGTGTGTATGTGTGTGTGTGTTTGTGTGTGTGTGTGCTTGTGTGTGTGTGTGTGTGTGTGTGTGTGTGTGTGTGTGTGTGTGTATGTGTGTGTGTGTGTGTGTGTGTGAGTGTGTGTGTTTATGTATGTATGCATGGGTGTGCATGCACGTGTGTGTATGTGTGTGTGTGTGTGTGTGTGTGTGTGTGTGTGTGTGTGTGTATGTGAAACAATGTCTGACACACCTTCTGTGACGATCATTGCAATGCTCATTCCTAAGTTTATATTCATAGCTAATTTTCAAACAGATCCATACCATTCACTAACTTCCTTCTCTACGTTCCAAACAAGCACACTTTACTCATTACTACTCAAAACATTGAAAAACAGTGTACCACTGTGAACCAACCATGATAACAGTAAGTGTGACCACAACATTAAGTTTCACAGTGACCAGTTTAGAAAATATGTTTTTCACTTAATAATCAGCAGCAAATGAAATTCATTATATTCATATTATTCATGATTCCCAAATGTATTGTATATTAATTAATTAATTAATTAATTAATTAATTAATTAATTAATTTGTTGACTGCATTTGCTGACTAGGAAAGTCTGACTGGGTAGAAACCACCTTTTCAGCAAAGATCCAGGCAGAAAAGCTCCAGAAGATACAGAGAGAAAGTACCATACATGCATACATACATAAATACATACATACACAGTGTGATGATCATTTTAGCATACAATAATGAGAAAACAACTGTTTAAACACACAATAGTGAAAAAAAGCAAAAACAAAATCACTGACAAGGTATACAGACATTTTACAATCATAATATAGGCAAAAATCAATTCAAGGGTAGAGCAAAATGAGTGTTTATGTTAAGAAAGTTTAGACCCATAGTATTTTATAATACTAGAACATTGGTAGAGGGAATTGCATAACAATGTAAAGTTGAGGAGAGTATGGTATAGATAATATGGCCAAGGAGACATGACAATATGGGATAACAGACATTTACCGGTCGAGTAGTCATTTTAGAGCAGGATTTTAATGTAGTATGGAGCCTCATCATCATTGTTGTCATCTGAACTTCCTGTTAACTCTGATAAGGGTAGTCATTTTAAGGATTTAAAATTTCAACACAGACGTCAGTTCAATAACTTGGATACAGATACTTTCACTAGGAAAAAACACATTGTCCTCAGAGTGGCTTTCATGCACTGAACTGACAGCTTTTGTGGAAATGCCTAATATGACATCAGTGGTCAGCAGGCATTCCAAAAAGAATTAAAGGAGGTGGAAAATCACACAATAAAAAAATAACAAAAAGGGAATTGTGATGGCAAATCATGAAATGAGTATTGCAAAACTAAAGAAGACACCACTGTAACAACAAAACAAATATGAAGGTACAAATAGTGAAAAATCACTTTAAGAAGTTTAATGAATAGCCAAAAAGCTATTCTGTGTCCATCATTTTTAAACACAATTACTATCAAAACTAACTGAGTTTTTACCATTTTTTGTTTGCCAAGTAAGATTACTGAACAGAAGCATTCCATTGTAGGGGCAACCCATGACACTGTCTGATTAAGTGCCTTGCTAATAGTCATATACTAGGCAAATTTAGTCTGAGGGATTAAAATCACTGGGTTGGCATTAGCAGCTCATAACCTTAACCTTCTATGCTAACTACCAAACTTAACAGCAGCATTAGACCAAGATGACTTCAAGATAAATCGTTTGCCCTAAAAAGAAATTAACTTCATAATTATTGATTTTGGAGGTGAAGTTTGCTTAAATAACTTTTTTCCTAAGGACTTGGGAGTTCTTTCTATCTCTTCTTTTAGAGTTACAACATTTTGTTTATAGATTAAATAAATTTCACCATATTATTTCCCACCATGTTTGCAGGTATTCCAGGTACTTTGGTTTAAAAAAATTCTCCTTGTTTTTTTTTTCTGTTATTTTAGTCTCCCATCCATGCTATTAAGAAAGATTTCCAGATCTCTTTTCTGGTTATGTTGCTGTTGAAATAACAAACAGCTCTGTTTTGTGTAACAATCTTAAAGAAGATCCATCTTACCCTAGAACTGGTCAGTTTTTCATGATAAGTCTTGCACTGGAAATATAATGTATGGCAATCCCTGATTGATAAAAATGGTAATATCATGATCGTTTGAAACATATATACTTTTCCACACATTTAAGCACTACATAGTGAAGACAGTTATTGATAGCCTATTAAGTTTTCACTCTGGCATAAACTTTTGACCAAAGCAATTAAAGACTCATATTATTTATGTTTTCTTATATGTTGCCTAATAGAATGCTGAGATTTTCTTGTCAAGTTGTTTTCTACAAGGAGCATCTGACTACTCAGTGTCCATCTTGGATGAAATTCAGAGACACTGTCGATAAATAATTATGAGTGATACCAAAATAAATGCAACACTGACATCAGGAGCTACCAAGACCTTGACAGTAACCTATTTGTGTTCTGCAACTTATCATTGCCATCACAGCTGACAGATATACTGGAAGAAATAGAAATGAATGGATCATGATCAACAACTCTCCACGCATGGTTGCTTTGGGCTCTATGTATGATACTATCAGTGCTTGTTATTCTATGTTTGAGCTTCAGACCCAAGATATCAGCCCTTACCACGTTCACTTCTTCTATCATGAATAGTTAAGGATATTCAGTACATCACAGACAGGAGCACAATGATAAATACTCATTCTGTAAAAAACTATGTCGTATTTATTTATTATAAAAGTTTTATTTCTATCCTTTAGGTACTATCACTGAGAAACACTGAGTTATACTATAACTCCAGATGTATAGCTCCAGATGGGTGAAACAAATAAGTACTAGAAAAAGTGCAAGACCATCAAGTCTCAGAAATTATATATATATATATATATATATATATATATATATATATATATATATATATATATAACCTATGCAAAACCATCTGAATTAGAATGGCGTGCTCTCTCTCTCCATCTCTCTCTCTCTCTCTCTCTCTCTCTCTCTGCAAAGAAGCAGAATACCACTACTTCACCAAGTAATAAGACAACTCATTTAATTCATTTAGAAACATCTAGAAGGCAATCAACTTTCTTTTGAACAAGCTTCACTCCTCCACCTCCTTTTCTTATCTTACATCTTCAGAAGTAACTGATGTTCCATATTGGATTGTCCTGCCAAATATTAATACATAGTTTCTCTCTGAAACTTTCATACCACTAAAGTTGTCTCCATATTCTGCATATGGTCCAGCTGACATACCGGTTAGCAAATGCTAGATAGACAGATAAGTAGATAGATAGCTAGATAGATAGATAGATAGATAGATAGATAGATAGATAGATAGACAGATAGATAGATAGATAGATAGATAGATAGATAGATAGATAGATAGATAGATAGATAAAAATATGATGCTACCTGTATTTATAAACATATTTCTTATTATGTCAATAGAGATACACAGTGTTTGCTACTGTGAGGCACTACTCTTACTTTGAGGAAGAGCAGTTTAAGGGTTAGTATATCAAATTAGCAGGGTGTCAGAACTGCATTTCAGATGTGCAGGAAGTGAAGTCTCATAAAATATGTTTTAAAGTATTGCAGTGAGTTTCAATTTTCACTGCTTAATTTTATACTCACTTCTTTTGTGATTGTGTGTTTGGTCAATAATATTTGAAGAAGACATTTAGATTACAGGCTAGTAATTGCCTTCCCTGTCACAGAGATTGATAACAGGGTATAGTCAAAGAGAAAGGGATATGGGAATTCTAAATGATAGACCTGTAGTGGGTGAGTTTTTAATTGAATTTAGAACAGAAACTGCTCTTAAAAAAAGGTTAATTAGTAGGGCATATAAAGCATTGCAAGATAATTATATAAAGCAATCAGAAGAGATCAGAAAAGATTGGAAAGAGTGGTTAGATATACAATTCACAAAGAAACAATTGTAGGACTTACGCATGACTCCCAAATATACAACAAAATCTAGAAGACTTAGGATTTTTTCTGGAATTGTTTGCATAGATATTTTTATACTACAAGCAGACGCCAAAGAATTCTTCCTCAGGTAGATGGCAAATGTTGGAGGTGTGATGGGGAGGAAAGAGCTGACTGGGAACATACGTTTTGGGAGTGTAATGAGTTGGCAGATTTAAAAAATTCCCCAATAAGTACTGTGTAAGGAATACTGGGCGAGCAAATGAGTGTAACTAAGGAAATTATTTTCTTGAACTGGGATACAGGATCTGAATTGCCTAGACATAGTAAGGCCTTATTAAGTTTAATTCAGGTGGCTGCCCAAAACTCATTTATTAGAAAATCAAAATCAAAATCTCAACCGCCTATAATCAAAGTAGTGAATATTGTAACAGAGGTAAAAGAACAGAAGTGTGATCTTTAGAAAAGGGTAGGAGTAAATTACATAGGAAAAATGGAAATTGTGGAAACAATACATGCAGAAAAATGTTTTGTTAAAAGAATGAAGTTTAAAAGGAGACAGGAACATAATTTATGTTATGTTGATTATATGATGAATAACAATACGTAGATGCAAGTTATAATATTTGTATATGTGAACTCGTTAATATATTTCAATTACTTTTAAATAAAGTTTGCCTATGTCAAAATTGATAATTTAATAAAGGTGTTTAAAAAATATTTTTGACATTTCTATTATGGTGTGGCCTGCTACAAATGGCATTACAGAGCAAGTACTAATTTAAGCTAATGGAACTGATTAATGTATGTAATCAAGGTAAAGGAAATCTGACTTCTTTATTAGATAACAGTTATGTCTAATGATCTTTTTGACCATGATCTACTGTGTAATATCCACATTTGTTTGTATCCAGATAGGTTGCAACTCATAAGAACTGAGTAGACAGGGTGAGGGGCAAAATATATATTTTTCTTCCTCGAGTTCTTCTGTGATCTGTCACTATCTGAAAGTGACTGTAACACATGAAAATAATACATTTACTAATCTGAGTTCTGGCAATGGTGAGCAAGCAATGTTATTATTTTGGGATGTAAGTATAGTTACTTCACAGGGAGATGATTTAACCTCAAATATCTGTGACAATAATGTTGCAATTAAGGTTACTTTAGAAGTGAATGAGTTAGTTTTAAATATTTGTGACAACAATGGTACAAATAAGGAATACATCTAGAACAAAGAACAATATGGAAATATAGAACTAAATTATTTATGTTGTTAAAACACATGACAAAAGGCAATAGATCAAAAAATAAAGATGAACTCCTAATTCTAGGAAATTCTAATTTAAAGCCTATTGTCAGCCTACTTACCTGTTTGGATAAGAACATGCATACAATATTATCCTTACTAGGACTAAAACTGATTGATGTGCCAGAACTATTTTGCAGGCTGATGTTAGTGAAACCAAGATATGAGGTATTTATAATCCCTGTAGGAACAAATGATTTAAGACATAATCAACTGAATCACAAAATAAATGCTATTCTAGATATTATTGAGTATTTAGAAAGACTAAATATGGAGGATGCCCTCAGTGAAATTATACCATAGATCACATGGTCGGACTATATGTTTACAAATGCATCCAATTTTAACAACTAGTTGTAACAACTGTTATTGGTTTAAAATGTAAAATTAATCACATGTTGGGAAGACTATTTATGATACAAGGCTTTTTTTCTACTGATAAGTTTAATTTAAATTTATATGGTGCCTCATGTCTGGCTAGTAACATTACTGACCAGACTAGAGGTTTTTATATGACAGAACACCAAAATCTAACATCAGAAATAAAAAGAATAACAGAATTATAAAGTGCTTTCTTTGCAATGCCAGATGTTTGGGGAAAATTTTCAATAAATATACTGACTTAATAGCTAAAATTAATTGTAAAATTGCTACCATAACTGAATCATGAAATTCTTTTAGTTATCACTTAAAATATTTTGTTAAATATGAGTGTCTGAAGAAAGGCTTTACAAGGAGGCAGGATTATTCTAGGGATTCATAAGACTATGCCATCTTGTCTTATAAGATCAGTAGCAGATTTTGAAACTATTGTTCAAGTTTTAGACAAGGACAATAAAACAATATAAATCTTGTTTTAAGCCATCATACTCCACATGTGGTCAATGCGAATCATTGAGAAAATATATCTAACTTAGAACATTATAGAACTAAACTACCTCTCTCTCTCTCTAGGGAGTTATTTCCCTTGGATATCCACCAGAAAACACATAATACGTATGTAATGTTTCTTCTGGATATGTAATTTTTTTTGATATTGTAAAAATGCATTCTATTTTTGTGATGATCTGTGTATCTAAAATCTACTTGTATTTTAGTTTCTGTGGAGGTTTTTTCCCCGGTCCTCCACTGAAAATAGACATCTGGTACAGTTGGACATTCCCGGTCAACAAAATGTAATAAAATAATAATAATAATAATAATAATAATAATAATAATAAATACAAATAAAAAATATTTTGCTAGTGGGTGATTTCAACTACCCAGGATATCATGGGATGCATTACAGATTCAAACATTAAGAATGAGTTTGTGAATATCATATCCTTTTATGGGTTAACTCAGTTAGTTTGGAGTAATACATGAGGAATGAACATACTTGACATAATAGCTACTAATATTCCAGAAAAAAAAGCAGTTTGAAAGTCTTATGTCCTCTGGGTTTATCAGGTTGTAATACAATAACATTTACTATGAATCTGAATATATATATAAAGATCTCTACAAACTAAAATACAAACAGTGGGCCAAACTGATTACTGTAATTTAATTTCTAAGATTGTTAAGATCAATTTTAACACTTTATCCTTTACACATGAATAGCAATATGAGTATTTGATATTTGAAAATATTTTGTGCAATCGTGTTAATGCAGTTGGGTTAATTGTATTAATGTGTTATAAAACTAGTAAAGATAATTTTCCTGTGTGATGGAATAAAGTTATTATGAGTCCATATAGAAGGAATAAAAATAAATTCTAAAACTCTTAAGAAATTTATGATAAATATTAACAAGAAAAATTGAAATACTACATGCAGAAAATTAAATTTGGATGTTAAGAAACTAGCTATGAAAACATAGGGATTAGCAGTTATTCAAATAAGATAGTATTTTAAAAATATATGAATTCATTTAATAATATATCATCTATTGAAACAATATCAATTAATGATGAAGTTAATCATGATGCTTAGGCAATTGACAGTGAATTTAACAATTTATTTTCTAATATTAGTCAAGATGTTTGTATTAACAATATTCTTTAAAGAACAAATCATTGTATCTGAATTTTGTCCATTCATTTCAGATGTCATTATTTATAATGTTTTTAATAAGATAAAGAAAACATCAGCTATGGGACCAGACATGATAGCTGATATATCATTGCTGAGAATTAAAGATGAAATTATACCCATTTTGCAAATTATTTTTAATAAATTGTTAGAAAATTATATAGCTCCAAAGAACTGAAAACTATCTTGTATTTCACCAGTAAAAGACAGGAAAGCTCTAATTAGAAACAATAGGCCAATAAGTTTAATATTTCTAGTTGGTAAGTGTTTTGAACGATGCTTGTTGAATCTCATAGAGAATTTTCATGTAGATTAGTGTTTACAGACATTAACCAACATGGTTTTATAAAAGAAAGATCAATCATGAATTACTTGTTCTGTGTTTATGATGAAATAACAGTGGCTTTCCAGTTGGGATTGTCACCTGGTTAATTTATTTGGACCTCACTAAAGCTTTAGACTGTCAGCCATTTCTTATTATTCAAAAAACCTCTAATTGTATCTAATAATAATTGGTATATTGTTAGATAGATTAAGAATTGCTTATTTGGGAGGCAACTGCATGTTGGTGTTCATAATGCTCTTTTAGATTATTTACCCATTATATCTGCAGTGCCTCCAAAGTTGGTTTCATTTCCAATGCTATTTAACATAGTACATACATAGTATTTTCTAGTATAGAAGAGGAATATCAAATTTTGGATATACAAATACACTGATAACTAGAAAAATGCAGTTCCAGCATGAGGTTGACATCCTTCACAAAGGCCTCTCTGAGACCTATGACTGTTGTCAGAACCCTGGACATAAGCTCAATGCCAGATGATGTGCCACCATCCCCATTGGGTACGACATGGTTCCCATAAAGTAACACATTGATGGTAGTCCACTGAACACTGATGTTGGTATAAGGGATCTGGGAACACAGGTTGACAGTGAGCTCTCTGTTGACCACCACAGTGCCACTGTCTCCCGAAAGTCCTTCCATGTGCCACTTCTTCTGACTAAGGGTGTTGAATCTGGAAAGTAAAAGAACAGTGTTTCCTTGTACTCTCCCATCAGTAGGCCAATCAATGTGTACCATGGCCCATTTGCCATATAACAAAAATGAGGACCAGCAAACAAGGCACCTTGTAGTGAAGTAGAATACTTTAATAAAAGTATTAGGTTCTTTGAAACAGACCGGTTTTGGCAAATACAATAGACAGAGCCTTCTTCTGTGTATGGATTTCATACAAAAAAGAACCTTTTTTATAAATAATGCATTGAATCATGTGATTAATTACAAATGTTCATTAAGACCTGGCTTAAAGAGCCCACCAAGTTTGACAATCCATTTTTTCTCCATGGAATTCAGTAAATCATGCCAACCTAATTTATTATTTCTAGATCTCAAGATTTTATCTATAATGGTAAAACAGAAACATGCATTGTGATGAATTAAAGAATGTTTATACAAGGCATTCATTTCTCTCTTGTTTTTGATATCACTAAGATGCTACAAAATGGGTCATTTAGTACATACCAAACATACTGTTGATAGGATGAAACGTGAAGATCTTCTTTACAAAACCAGAAACAAATCCAGCTCCGAACCATCCAGACTTATCACCACATATGGACGAAATACAAATACACTAATTAATATGGTCCAACAAAATTGGAACATATTAACATGTGAACCTAAACTTCATGAAATCCTTGGTGATAGATGTTCATTTTCTTTCCGTAAAGGGAAAAATTTATCTGCTTTTTTCAATCATTTCAAACATTCTGAAGCGAAAACTACAAATTCCATCCAAACTACACTATCAGGTGACCCTCTACTTGGATGCTTTCCTTGCGGACACTGCACGTATTCTACCAAGTTACTTAAAACTAAAAGTTTTACTAGCCAAAATACCCTGAAGTGTATAATATAAAATTCTTTGCTAACTGTTCCTCTGATTGGGTAATTTACTTGGCCAAGTGCAACTGTCCTGCATTCTATGTTGGTCAAACTTCAAGACCCTTGAAACTTCAAATATCTGAGAATCTTAGTGATATCAAAAACAAGAGAGAAACGAATGCCTTATATAAACATTCTTTAATTCACCACAATGCATGTTTCTGTTTTACCATTATAGATAAAATCTTGAGATCTAGAAATAATAAATTAGGTTGGCATGATTTACTAAATTCCATGGAGAAAAAATGGATTATCAAACTTGGTGGGCTCTTTAAGCCAGGTCTTAATGAACATTTGTAATTAATCACATGATTCAATGAATTATTTATAAAAAGGTTCTTTTCTATATGAAATCCATACACTGAAGAAGGCTCTGTCTATTATATTTGCAGAAACCGGTCTGTTTCAAAGAACCTAATACTTTTATTAAAGTATTCTACTGCACTACAAGGTGCCTTGTTTGCTAGTCCTCGTTTTTGTTTTGTGTACTGTTTCCTTTGGGACCCTACAGCTGCCGTACTCGCAGAGGTTGTATCATTCCTGGTTTCCATTTGCCATGTACCTCACTGGACACCTGCAACAACAGGATAGGCTGCAAATGTACCTCGCAAAAAGAGTCTTAGGTACTACACACTTGCCCCATATGGACAGACTCCAACAACTCCAATGAATCCCTGTCTCATATTGGCTACTTAGGTGCGATCTCTGCCTGACATACACAGCCATGTCTGACCCAACCCTGTCAGGAATGCTACAGCTGAAGAAACCAATATGTCTACACAACATGCCCCAGATACCTCAACCCCATCCACACAATCAACAGGACATGCTGAAGGGATAGGTTCTCAACCCAGAGACTGGCCACACTATGGAATAGATGTCACATACATGTCAAGCAGAGTACATCACTGGCTCTCTTCAAGAGAAATCTGGAGGAGTGGATTGGGAATAAAATACCCACCCTGAGGATCACCCCAGTGACTATACTCAGTAGACACACAGGGGAGTATCATCAAGTGGCATGATGCCAGTGTATTCCCATGGGCTAGCCTTGTAAAGCCTCTGTGGCCATTTGCCAAGTAAACACCTATGAATCTTTGAACCTATGGATCTCAGTACTGTCAAATGTGTGTGTGTGCATTAGTGTGTATAAAAGTGTTTGTGGGTGTGTAAACATGTGGGTGAAAGTAGTTGGTGGTCCATCTCACCCAGTACAACTATCATTGCCATACCTTACAAGTGCTGTAGATGTTATTCACTATATAGGTACCTTGGGACACTCCCCATTCTATAATATCTGTGGTGTGTGCGGTAACTGCATAACACTATAATACCAATAACTACATAGCTAGGGGTTCTAATATGAGTCCTGGCAAATGTGTGTGTATGTGTGAGTGTGTGTGTGTGTGTGTGTGTGTGTGTGTGTGTGTGTGTGTGTGTGTGTGTGTGTGTGTGTGTGTGTGTGTGTGTGTGTGTGTATTATTGTGTGTAAGTGTGTATATGTGTAGATTACAGTATTTTGTGGCATCTATCACCCAGTGCATCACCCATTGTTATAATTTGCAAGGCCTGGTGATGTCCCTCACTTTAAAAGTACCTTTGGAGAAGTGTCACCCCATAACCTCCATGGCGCATGCGATAAATGTGTAACAATGTAGTTACAATAAATAGATTGGTAGGGGTTCTAATCTCAGTCCTGGGAAATGTGTGTGAGAGAAGAGTATTTTGTGTGTGTGTGTTTGTATGAGAATGACATCCATTGGATGTGGGCATGGTTTCATATTTTTTGCCATGGTACTCACAGTGCACATTCCGAGGTCTACTGTATGAGGTCCGCTGTTCACATCAACTGTAGTGGTATTTGTAGACATTCTTCAGCCCTATAAGCCAAGTGCAACAGTATGGAATAGTATGGTACGAATAACAAGATAGGTTGGTCTGCTAATGTCAGTACTGGCAAGTGTGTGTGTGTGTGTGTGTGTGTGTGTGTGTGTGTGTGTGTGTGTGTGTGTGTGTGTGTGTGTGTGTGTGTGTGTGTGTGTGTGTGTGTGTGTGTGTGTGTGTGTGTGTGTTCATTGATGTGTATAGCAGTGGTTGTGAGTATGTAGACTTATATGTGACACTATTATAAGTACTCTCATACCCAGTACACCCACCATTGCTATACCTCACAAGGCCATGTGATGTTATTCACATTACATGTACCTTGTAACACTCATCACACTAGTAGTCTTGTGCCACCTGCAATAACCACATGATAGACTTATATACAACCCCTCAGCCCTATAAGCTGTGAGGAACATGCAAGAACTGTTACACAGACCTGGGAAATATGTGCAGATACAGCTGTACCTCAGCTATGACATGGTTGGTGTGTTACAACACTACCATGTTCCTCATTGGTGATGTCTGCAGGGACACATCCTGCTGACACACAGACACCTGGAACACAAACAGAATATAACATGTGAGAACAGATTCACTTAGTGTTACTAACACCAATAATTCATCATGCCTGAAAAAGTACACACACACACACACACACACACACACACACACACACACACACACACACACACACACACACACTCTCTGATGTGTACCCATTACAAATGCCAGATGACAGCACCTTATATAGCATTAAATAGCTACACTCTACTAAAGTCACCCTGTGCATCAGACCAATAATAGCATGTCCCTGTATAGATGGTATGAATGGCAGGGATGTGGTACAAGTATCATCATATGCACAGGGTTTTGTGTGGGTTTGCCAGAAGCCTAGGCTCAGCCATATGGTTGACATCATGTGTGTGTGTTGGGGGTGTGTTCATTTAATGGGCTGTGCAGGGGTGGTGGTGTGTGTGTGTGTGTGTGTGTGTGTGTGTGTGTGTGTGTGTGTGTGTGTGTGTGTGTGTGTATGGAGGTGACTTGTCTGATGGTGATTGTGTGTATGTTTGTATGCACACAGTCACACCATGTGGGCCCCCTACACAGGGGAATTTTGGACAGCTGTAGGCCATACATGGCAGGGTGTACAGTTCACTGTCTTGGCCACAGACACAGGAACTGGGCCTGCCAGGGGTTTCACCATCACCACCAGGGCTAAGTCCAGATGCAGTACTACTCCCGGATGGTGACTGCTGCCTGCTGGATCTGCATCCTTGTTGGGACCAGCCAGGACCACATGTCCATGGCCTGCTGCATCATGGCGTGGACAGCATACCCCTTTCAGGAGTGCTGATGATACTGCCAGTACAGGAACATGATGGTGCATGGCCACATAGACGCTTAGCTAATCGTGGTACTGCCCTATGTCCACTTGGCTGCTGGCCATCATCCATTAAACACTCAAGCACAGATATGCCATGGTTAAGGAGTGCCAAGTTCTCCCCCAACCATCTATCCAGGACCTAAGTACGCTCTCCGATGGTCACAGTGAGGTCTTGAATATCGCCAAGGACACCAGAGATGTGCTCATCTATGACCCTGCATATATGTCTGGTGTTACGTTCATTACATGCCTGTACCTTCATGACAGCCAAAATCATGAGTCTGGTGACTGCTGCTGTGGCACTTCTAACAAGGGCATGATGGGCTGCAATCCTCCTCCAAGCACCCCTGCCCATCTGCCTGTGTGGGACCTCACCAGCACTCTGACTATGGCTAGTGCCTAGATCATAACTTGCCATAGTCACCACCGTAGTCTGTTCCATGTCACCACCCTCCAACTGTCCATTATCTGTAGCCACTGGTGACGGGATATGTGTGGACATCGTGACTGTATGCAGGGATGGGGTTGATAATAGTAGGATGCCAAGTGATGACACAGATTCAGCCCCTGACAACCCCACCTGTGCCTCAATATGAGTCTCATCATGGTCAGAGTCTGCAGAGACACTGACATCAGAATCAGAGTGGGAGGAACTGCAGCCACCATATCCACCTGTAAGGAAAAAACAACATATGTAAATTACTACCTGCAATATAAGGTTTGCTGGTACACACACACACGCACACGCACACGCACACACACACACACACACACACACACACACACACACACACACACACACACACACAGGTGAGTTGCCTGAAAGGCATTACACAGACCTCACATTAGCCAACTGGGGACATTTATGACACACAGTCAAACAATAACATACACACTCTGGACAGACCCTCAGCATCATGCAGTGCAGCTCTTTCCAATTATTGTTACTACTAACATACACCGCTGCGATACCTGAGCGGTGTTAGTAGGTGATGGCCCTTCACCCAGCACACACTGCACCCATGTAAATTATTGCTGTTCACCTGTATAGCACTGTAGCAACTCTTACAGACCATACCTTCCAACTGTACATGGTTTTGCTGAATGTCTAGATGTGTGCTTTATATGTTTGGTCTGTTATTCATAACTCCTGTGTTTGTCTGATACATTACTGGGTTGACGTGGATTGGTGCCACTAATTAATGTCCTAATTTGAGGTGCAGACTGCATAACCTGCAGTTACTCAAACAACTTCCCAAGCTTACAGTGGATATAGTAAGTGTACACACACCTGTTAACAAGCCAGGTTTTTGCGATATACCACATGAGACCTTAGAAATCAGATCATGACACTGCCATCATTTCATATGACATATAACTTGTGCAATCAATCCAACTGAAGAACATACACATCAGTTACAGGTAACATGGTAAATGAAATAGGTACAATAGGCTGGTTGCATGAGTGTGCACATCCTTAAAGTAGTACTCTTTTAAATCACCTTTTGATTAATCACAGCATTCAGTCCTCTTGGAAAGGTGTCTATCAGCATGGCACATCTTGACTTGCCAATGTCTGCACACTCTCCCTTGCAAAACACCGCCAACTGTGTCAGATTGCAAGGGCATCCCCTGTGCACTGCCCTCTTCAGGTCACCCTGCATCTATCCTATTGGGCATAGGTGTTGGATCTGACTGGGCCAGTGCAGAACATTGCATGTGTTCTGGTGAAGCCATCCTTTTGTTGATTTGAATGTATGGTTTGGGCTATTATTGTGTAGAAAGGTGGAATTCCTCACCATCCACAGCTATGTGGCAGATACCAGAAGGATTGGAGCCACAAGGGACCAGTGTTTGGAACTGTTCATAATCGCCTCCAACTTGGCTACAGCCCCAGTTCAAGCTTGTGAACAGCAACCCCAAAGCAGGACATTGCCATTACCATGCTTTACCATGGGGGTGGTGCTGTTGTGGTGATGTGCAGTGGTGTTACTGGGCCAAACAAACCTGTCAGAATTGTGGCCAAAGAATTCAACCGTGGTCCCATATTACCATAACACATTTTTTCACTTGCTTTTTGGAGACCTAATGTATTGTTTTCAGACTTTCTCCAGGGCTGGATATTGTTTGGTGTGAGGAAATGCTGCCATCTTCCACCCCTACCCTATAGGCAAGACATATGGAGACCATGGAAGATTGTTGTGACATGTAGTACTGCTTCACTGTTACTGTAGGGCTTCTGAAAGCCTCCCTGTCCAGTTTTGGTCTTGTATTCTCATAGAATTTGGTGGGCTGTCCACTCCTTTCCAATGTCACTGTAGCCCGATATTTTCACCACCTTTTTATGACTGTCTGCACTGTGTTCCATGGTATGTTCAATGCTGTGGAAATGTTTTGGTACCCTTCTCCAGGCTGATACATCTCAAACATGTGGTCCCTTAGCAGCTTTGTCAGCTCTATGTGCACCATGGCTGTTTCTGTCACAGGCACCTGGGTATATGTTAGGATAATCCTGGTAAGATAGCTGACTGTCATTTGCTGTTAATCAAAGAGTCTCTGTAATTGATGGCAGGCGTGTACCCAATAAGATAAACTGCTGTAATTATATCAAAAGTTGCCTCAACACAGTAGTAGCTTCAGCCTGTGCACACATATGCATCTAGGTTGTTGTACTATTGTTATGTGTCATTATTGTTCCCCTAACAGATCTGTTTGCTTTACAATTGAATTGTACAGGTTATAGGTCAAATGAAAGGTTGGCAGTATTTGGAAATTGTCTGCTACGCTCTCATTTTTGTATATCACAAATACCTGGCATTCTGACAGGTGTGTACACCATTTATATGCACTGTATACCACTAATTTATACAATATGGCCCTAGTTTTGGGCCTTTGTCCCCCCATTTTGTCAGTCTTTGTCCAGATGTCCTGCAAAGACAGGTTGTGAGGTATGCTATAGATCTGTGATATCTCCAGCAAATAGGCTCCTGTGATGACCACCGTGATGCAATACAGTAAACACCACCACAAGTGAACATGCAGATATTGCCTAATGGCTGAGTGTAACAGTTGTGTGCATGGTCACATGCATTAACTTTAGCATGCCTGGGGTACTGGTAAACCACAAAAGGAAAATCCTATTCTTACCGTCTTCAGGCTGCTGTCCCATGTGCAGACCAGAGGGACCTATGTAGTTGAGAGGGAGAGGTATTGGCAGCAGATTCACATTAGGCATTGGTACAAAATGAATGCTACGTTTCTGCACAGGTACAGTACACACTATGATATTACACAATTTGCTGTCCTTCACCATAGATGGGCACTTGTTTGAATTACTAAACCCCACCCACTAATCGATTTTGCATTGACATATGCATCTAGAGACTCTACAGAAGACAGTTTAAATGCTACCTCATGACATTGATGTGCACGTTGGCCTTACTTGGATGTTCCTCGCCTGTTGCATGAGTGCCATCCACCTCCACGACTGCTGTTTCCCATGTTTGAGGTTGTGTGGGGGCTACCACAAGGTTGACAAGGAACTCCTCTGTTGCCATAAGTGGGACCTGTGGGGCTGGCCCCCACTGGTAGCAGTACGGTCCCTCGCTACAGCAGCAGCCCTTTGCCAGGCATGACATATCAGGTCAGTTGCTCTATGCCTGACCTGACTGTATGTGCATCCATGATCATATGTGCATCCATGGTGGCCCAAGATGTTCACTCTGTGGAAGATCTCATCCCACAGGGCAGTCCGCTCCCACAGCTTTTGCTGGCTACGGCCAAAAAGGATGGCATAGTTTAAGATTACAGCTTCTGTGATGGCTGCTATCTCTGCATCAGTGTAAGGTGGCTGCCGCTGCATGGCACATGGAAGTCATAAACAGGGAAACACATCACAGGACCTCAGACATTGCCCAGAGTTTTTTACAGAGCCAGCATGTTAATATTGGCTATCATTAGCCACCACTTACAAACATATCATACCCCTACCTAGCAGCACTGTATGAACATGCATTGTACTCCTGGCCCTGATGTGTCATGTTCCCCCCAATGAGGGCCAGTACATTGCATAAACCACCATTCATCATTCACGTTTGTGTAGAGGATGACAGTGGCCATGTTCCTTGCAGATGGGATGTCAATGGTGCTCAGGCTTTGCTTGCATACAGTGTGTAATGGAGCTGGATGCATATGCCTGGGTTCATGTAGGATGCAGACAGAAATATTATCAGGCCTCAAGGGGACTTGCTTTCGTTAACTTTGATTAGGCAGTTTGTACCTGATCCATGATGATGATGAGGGGAGGGGAGCATGTGCTGTGCATATCCACCTATACTGATGATGAGCCAGGAGGGTGATTTTGCTGTAAAGCTGTCTGCAGTAGGTTGGCTGTAGCTATGGTGTGTGTGTGTGTATGTGCTGTGATTGACAACTATTATAGGGTGAGTTGGGTTGTTGCCTCTGAGACTGCAGACATATGTGAAGATGGCCTTGTGATTGCCTTTAGTGGATGTGTCCAATTTGTACTCATAGTTAGCTTACAGCAATCCACCTGTGACCTAATATGCTCATTCAGACAAAGGTTGACATTCTGCCCAGTTGGTGCCTGCTCCTACTTTGCCCTGTACAGCCAATATAGCATCATTGTGCATTGTTCCTGTCCAGCAAAGGGGTTTACTCTACTTTGGTGGAGACAGGTTTTACAAGTAAGGTACTGCTGAGGCCATACAGCTATGTGGGTGGTCATATATCTGTTTGTAGTAGGCATGGACAGAAGGCCATGACACAGTTGGCCACCTCTACAATTTCAACGTGATATTCATGCTTATTTTAGTACCCATGTCTGTGTCAGGGCAATGTCACAACCACACACATACTATGTGTAACTCTGTTGGATGCACCAAAACTAAGATTACACAACATGTACAGCTTATTTACCTGATGTTTTGCATCCCATATCAGTTGTTATGAGGCAGCCAGGTACACCTACCCATACCTACATATGCACAGGTAAATCCTGCTATACATTTTTGTTCTATGTCAGTATAACACTCTGTAATTACACTCTTGCTGCCCAGTCATTCCTGTCAACCTGTTAGGGCAGGACATCTGGAAGATGCTGCACATACATAGTGGGCTATGGCCCAAGACTAGTGACACTTTCTTCATATTGATGTAACACACATATTTCATTTGATAGTACAGTAGCCTTTGCATTCACAGACATACCTTGAAGGATGTCTGCCACTGATATGACAGGCAGAGAAGAGAAAGGCTAGGAGTGTGGTAGTGAGGGTAGGATCTTTTAATGTTGCAAGTATGACTGGTATGGGGACAGAGGTAACTGATATGATGGACAGAGGAAAGGTGGATATATTGTGTGTGCCAGAGACCAGATGGAAGGGGGGTATGGCTGTGTGTATCAGAGTTGGGTACAAATAATTCTATCATGGTGTGTATGGGGGTGGACATGGTGTAGGGGTTAACCTGAAGGAACATTATGCCAAAGGTGTTTTCAGAGGTGATAAGAATGTTGGGTAGAGTGATGTTTATGAGGCTGGGTATTGATGGTGTAATGATGACAGTTGTTAGTGCATATCTTCTGCTAGTTGCATGTGTGGTGGGTGAGACAGGAGTACTTTAGAGTGGTTGGATGAAGTGGTGATGAGTATATCCAAGGGTGAGAGACTGGTGATTGCAGCAGATTTTAATGTGCATGTTTGTGAAGGGGACATAGAGGGGGTTGCAGAAGTGATGGGTAGGTATGCTGTTAAGTCAAGGAATGCAGAAGGTGTGATGGTGATGGAGTTTGCAAAAGAGGTTGGACATGGCTGTGGTGAATATGTATGTTTACAAGACTGAGGGGAATAGGGTGACATACAAAAGTGGAGGGAGATGCACACAGGTGGATTATCTCCTATGCAGTTGAGCCTGTTTGAAGGGGAATGGAAACTGTAAAGTGGTGACAGTGTCGTTGGTGATCAAGAAGAGGGAGAGGAGTATGAGGGAGCAGCACAAAGCAAATGGTGGATACTGTAGAATGGTGATTGTGAGGTTGATTCAGGGAAGACTTAAGGTAGGCAGTGGGTGACAGTAAAGAGTTACCAAATATCTGGGTAACTACATCCAAGCTAGTAAGGGAGATAAGTAGAATAGGGTTTGGTGTTCCATTTGGACAGAGGAAAGAGGACAAGGAGACCTGGTGGTGGAATGAGGGAGTACAGGTTAATATACAGAGAAAGAGGTTGGTAAAGGAAAAGTGGGATTGTCAGACAGATAAAGAAAGTAGACAGGAGTATAGGGAGATACAGTGCATGGCAAAGAGAGTGGTGACAAAGGCTGAGGATGGGGCATCTGAAGGGTTATATGTATGGTTGGACACCAAGGATGGAGCACAGGACCTGTACCAATTGTCTAGACAGAGGCATGTAGCTAGGAATGATGTTCAGCAAATAAAGGTGATAAAGGGTAATGGTGGAAATGTACTCACAAGCAAGGAGACTGTGTAGAGCAGATGGAAACAGTACTTTGATGGGCTGTTGAATGAAGAGGATGAGAGAGAGAGAGAGAGAGAGAGAGAGAGAGAGAGAGAGAGAGAGAGACAGAGAGAGATGGTTGGATGATGTGAGTATGCTGAATCAGGAAGTCCAACAGACTATCAAGGGGGAAGTCAGGATAGCTATGAAGAGGTTTAAGAATGGAAAGGCTGTTCGTCCAGATGATATACACCTGTGGAAATAGCTGGGCTAGCAGTGTCACAGTCAGTATTATTCAACACACACTCCAGTAATAGTCATATGTGAGACATCCTTTTCTGGGGTGACTCAGGGGCCTGAGCTGTATTCTATGTCACTGCAGACAGATACAGATGCTATGGCCATAGGTTCTCATCAGCAATACATCAGTACAGCAAGTCTTATTAAGACATATATGTTAAACTTCCTATTTTCCATTATTATATACCCTCTACTGTAGTCCATTACATGCATACTTGTTTGACATACCTGCTTTTTTTTCAAGTGTAGGTGGTTATATCCCACTTGCTGTTGTTTGTTTTTTTTTCTTTCTGTATCTCTCTCTTTCTCTCCAGGATGTAAGGTATACATCTGTTTTGCATAGGCAGCAGATTGCCTTTTGCAGGTAATGCTCATGGGCAGCTGATGGCTTGTGCACCGATTGGAATCCCCCACTTGCTAATTGCATGTAAAACAACTGTGGTATCATTACAATAGCCAATTGCATGGCGACACATTCCTATAACTGAATACTTCATGTGGGCATTGGCCCTTTACCTTCCTGTGAGGATGACTTCATGGAGGTGTGTGACAAACAGCATCACAGAGGACAGCTGGAAATACCTCTTACAACAAACACTGTGGAGACAGCCTGACAATCTGGGGGAGAATGTTCCAGACATAGGGACTGAATGTAAGTACTGCTGTTATACCTTTGAAGTACTGCAAGTTTGACATGGTTTGTGTGGCTATGGCTGTTCTGTATGATTTTAAGTCTGACAGTGTTATGCGGTTGACATAACTCTCAACTGTAGGGCTATCTGCTGACTGGCCTGAGTTTGGATACTTATATTTGGCGTGTTACACATTTTTTGTCTTTGGAAATTCAGTAGCATACTCTGAGGATTACAGTCAGTAGACGGTAACATCCTTTTGTGTTTCTGACTTCATATCCCTCAGAATGGATATGTTACAACAAACCCTGTTACACCAGCAACTTTCTCAGTTTATAACAGCAATATGTCAATGATGCCCCTGTGTTTGGACCTCTGTCCCCCAAGTATGTCCGGCTTTGTCCAGATGTCATGCAGTAAGAAGTGGATAGGTATATCATTATTTAGAGACTTCATTCCTGATATCATCCCAGTGATGTATCAGACTGCCAGTCATGTTATGTGTAAGAGGCCTTATATATGAGGACAAAGCTTGGGCATTCTGTGGGACTCTGTACAGTTGGGAGGTATGTGTATTTCTGGCGATTGTTGACAGACTGTCAGGATTGTGTAGCAGTATATTGAGAATATGTTATTTGGCCTGTGTAGGGAGGGGGTAGCTGTAAGTGTTATGGTTCCTTTTCTGTCTGACTTTTCATGCTGCCCCAGTTTCTGGTGCTCTATCAACTGTATATGTTTGTAGGGGAGGACTGAGACATGTCCCATACCACAGTCAGGCATCATACTACACTGTGCATTGGGCCAGTATATGTAGGGGTAGTGTGTGAGTGCCAAACATGCTGATGGTTTTGTTCACACAGTCCTTATACTCTACTGTTTATTTGGCTTACCAGTATGTGACTGACTGTGACTGTGATGGACTTGGTTGTGGGTATGCATTTTCTCACCGGTGTCTGTTTTTCAGTGCTGCTACATTCCTGTAGTGCCTGATACCTTTACAAATTCATGTGTAATTCCCCATAGCAGATTTGGGTTATTGTTGTCTCAATCTGACTGTAGTTTAGACAGTGCTTGGTGACATGCCTAGCAGCTCAATGTAGTTTCCTTACTGTGATGTTATGTCCAGATATTTGTAGGATGTACTGTTGCCTGGCCCCCATATGTGTTGTGTATTTCTGACACATCAGTGGGGTGATGTGAGGATTTAAGTCAATAACTAGTGGGAAGTAATTGGGTTTTGGACTTGTGCTATATCAGTCAATATATGCTAGAACAGAAAGGAGGGTGTTGCTTCAGCAACTGTGTCACCTTATCTACTCCAGTATTTCAGATATGTCCCTATTTTCATGGCTTCCACCCCCCACGTTGTCAGGCTTGGTCCAGATTTGTTTCACCAAGGGGTTCTGAGCATACCACTCAACTGGCCAGATTGTGACAGAATATCCAGGTTTATTGCAATATTTCTGGTCTGTTCCACACATCCCTTAATTGTATTTCTCCAGTATATCAGTATGATGATGTTAGCATACTTGTCAGTAAGTGTTGACATACATTTCATTTTCTGAACTCACATCCTTCAGAACATGTAGGCTGAAACTTACCTGTTACTCTAGCAACATTCTGCATTTATAAGAGCAATATTTACATTATGTCCGTAGTTTTGGACCATTGCCCCCCCCCCCACACCATTTTCACAGCCTTGGTCGGAATTCTTGCAGTAAGAGGTTGAGAGGTATAGTGCTGAGGTATGACTCCACTACATGTTATGATCATATATTTTACATGTATATATTTTATATGTATATCTCTATAAATAGTTGTATATACTTCTCATATTTATCTCACCATACATATCTTATATGTGTATATTTATATATAGAAACATGACTGATTCCACAGTGTTTTTCATTACTATTCAATACCTGTACTGAATGATACATTTGAAAAAGCAACAAAGAATTCTGTGGCTCAGATGGTGTAGTGGTATATTGCTCTGACTAGTGGGTAGAGGGTCATAGGTTCGAGAATTTGCAGAGATGATTAGTTCATTGCCAGGTAGGACAATGGGTGATTAAGGCAGTTGTAAGTGGGTTTGTACAATGGTAAAGATTGCCAACACATGATTAACTGTACAGATGCTTAAACTGTGTAGACATTGCTTAGCATCATGCAAACTTGTTAACTCCTGCTTACCCCCATTCTAATTTCTTTAAAAGAAAAGAATAAAAGGGTGATAGGACAGTGGTAAAAAAGGGGCATGCAGAGGGAAAAGCAATATGAGAGATAGCTAGGGATGTGCAGTGTGGGAGTAGGGAAGGGTAATAGCTGTCCATTTCTTCTACAGCAACAGCTCTGAACTTCTACAAAGTTTGGAGGCAAAGTTGGATACTCATCCCCCTGAGAGAGGGGTAAGGACAACAGTAATGTGTTGTCAAGCCAATTGAACCAGATTACATGTGCCCAGTGGACACGTGTGTGAAATGGACAGCTATGTATGGGGCGTAATCTTTTTTTGGGAACAGATTGCCCTTTTTTAATTTTAGTGGAGAGTGGGATGTTGGGGAAAATATAGTAGGTATAACACACCTAATGCACTTGTAACAGGTGACTCTATTGTCAGACACACTGACGTCCCACTCACCAGCTGAACAAGGAGAAGGTCACTGTAAGCTGCCTGTCGGGTGCCAGGATCCGCCACATAACACAAGCACTCAGGTCACTCCAAAGCAAGTACAAATATGACTCCGTCATTGTCCATGCTGGTTTGAATGACCTGAGACGTACCTCCTTGGACTACATGAAAAGAGACATAGAGGAGCTCTCTGATCATGTAGCCCAGGCCGGTATGACCCTGACCTTGAGTAGCATCTTACCCTCACCAAGAATGATGTCACAGTATAAAGACAAAATGATCAATTTTAACAACTGGCTAAAGTATTGGTGTCATTCAAAGGGGATCCAGTGTCTGTCAGCCTGGGATGACATGCCCGACAAGCCACGTTGCTTCGCTAGGGACGGCTTGCACCTGTCACCCCTAGGCTTTCAAAAACTGGCTAAGGCTCTTGCCACCTCCATAGTGCCTTTTTTAGGCAAGGCTCAAATGACAAACCCACCTCCATAGACAACACAAAGAAAAAGAAACTAAGGGTAATGCTGCTCAATGCCAGAAGTCTAAACCTCAAGATGCATGCACTCGAGGCTCTCCTCAGTATGGAGAATATCGATATCTGTGCAGTAACAGAAACCTGGTTCAAGGCTCCTGAGAGCACCCCAGCACTACCAGGTTATACCTCGTGCCATGCTTTTCGACCCCAAAACTCAGACCGAACCACAAAAGGAGGGGGAGTATCCATATTCATCAAAGATACCCACACCTCCAGGTTAGTGGCACTGCATGAGGCATCGGAGACCATCCATGTGCAACTAACACTGGGCAAAACTGCCTTTCAGTTTGTAGCCTGCTACAGACCACCCACCCAAACTCAGGAACCCCACTCGGCTTTCCTAAGAACACTGGAGAGTATGAAGGTCTCTTCAAACACCATTATATTGGGTGACTTCAACTACCCAAACATAGACTGGGAGCACTACTCAGGCCCCAACACCCTCACCCAATGGTTCCTAGAATTTATAAACTGAAATGCTATGGAACAACTGGTCACCACTCCCACAAGAGGGGAAAAGATATTGGACCTGATCATCACCAACATGGGGACTCTATGTTCCATACCAGAGGTGTACCCCTCATTGGTAAGATCTGACCATAAATTAATCTCACTGGACATCCATATCCCGTCCCCACCCCCAACCAAGGAAACCACAGTGAAGAACTTCTCAAAAGCAAACTTCACACTTCTCAAAACCGAGGTGGAATCCTTCAAAGTCCCCGGGCCAGTGGAAAATACGGCCCAAACCGCAGAATCCTTTACAAACGCTTTCTATGGACACCTACAGGAATGCATGGATAGTGCTATCCCAAATAAAACCAAGACTCATTCCTAAAAGGCAGGAGACCTGTCTGGTGGACCCCAGCCATAAATAAGCTATACAACAGAAGGAGGAAGCTACTACATGATAGAGCAAAATCCCAAAAACGGAAGGCATTTCTGATCAGTACTAGCAAGAAACTACGATCCCTCATAAAATCATCTAAGGCCAGCTTCAAAAGAAAAATTGTACAAGATGCTAAAGATAATCACAAGGTCTTCTTTAGTTATGTCAGGAACCTGGGTGGCAACTCCCAGATATGCTCTGAGTTAGTTCAAAATGACAAAAAATACACTGAACCCACAGACATTGCCAACATCCTGGCAGACAGGTTCAGTGCAAACTTCTCCCCCCTTCCCCCTCAAAAGAGCAAATGTCTATCCCAACAAAGTGTAGCCTCCCTGACATCACAGATGCACAGGTGAGAGCTGCCCTCTCCAAAACAAAAACACAGCATCAATGGGACCGGACAGTGTCCCGGGTTGCGTCTTACAGGAACTCCAAGAAGAACTGAACCCTCACATAAAGTCACTGTTCAATCTCAGCCTTACTACAGAATATGTACACAAGGAATGGCGTACAGCAACAGTGGTCCCACTCCACAAAGGTGGTGCCACAACGGACCCCGGAAACTATTGCCCTATAAACCTGACTAGCCTGGTCTGCAAAGCTATGGAGCGTATCATCATGAAACTCATAAACAAAGACATTGGGAACCTCCAAACACTGGATCCTACCCAATTCGGCTTTGTTAAGGGCAGATCTTGCCTCTTGAACCTGGTCGACTTCTTTGAAACAGTCACCAAGGCCATAGATGAAGGGAAGGTAGTCCACACAGCCTACCTGGACCTCACAAAAGCCTTCGACACAATACCCCACTTGGGCATCATAAATAAGCTCACCAGCTTAAATATCAACCCCTATGTCACAAGATGGGTTGCAAACTGGCTCAGGGATAGAACCCACATGGTCAGAATTGCAGGTGCCATGTCAGACTCTAAACCAGTTACAAGTGGCGTCCCACAAGGCTCAGTCCTGGGACCTCTCTTGTTTGGTATATATTTCTCTGAGGTACAGGCTAACATGGGAGGACTATGGCTGACCAAGTTTGCAGATGACTGCAAACTGGTTGCCATAATCGACTCACCGACTGATACAAGCATCCTCCAAAAGGGTCTCACAGAGATGGATAACTGGTGCCAGAGCCATGGCCTAAAGCTAAATGCCAAAAAGTGCATAGTCATACCCTTTGGGAAAAACAAAGTGCCCACAAATTACCACATAGGTGGTAATCCATTAAGTACAGAAGAAGTAAATAGGGATTTGGGGACCCAAGTAGATAAACTTTTGAGTCTGTTTGAGTCCCTTGATCCTCTTGGTGAGGTACTTTTGGGGTCTTTCCAGTTGCTGCAGTTGCTGCACGTGTCGGGTAAGGTACATCCCAAATGGGGCAATGTATTCAATTATGGGCCTGATGAGTGATGAGTGATGAGTAGAGGCACACAATGACCTCTCTTGATCTAGATGCAAACCCTTTCATGATAAGGTGGGCTATATAGGAGGTCTTTCTAACCACTTTGGCAACGTGATTATCAAAGGAGAGATTACTATCTACGTTGGTCCCCAAATCTCTAATTACTTCTTCCGTTCTTAATGGAGTACCACCTATGTGGTAATTTGTGGGCACCTTGTTTTTCCCAAAGGGGATAACTATGCACTTTTTAGCATTTAGCTTGAGGCCGTGGCTCTGGCACCAAGCATCCATCTCTGTGAGGCCCTTTTGGAGGATGCTTGTGTCAGCTGGAGATTCGATTATGGCTCCCAGTTTGCAGTCATCTGCGAACTTTGTCAGCCATAATCCCCCCGTGTTAGCCTGAACCTCAGAGAAGTATATACCAAACAAGAGAGGTCCCAGAACTGAGCCCTGTGGGATGCCACTTGTAACTGGTTTGGATTTGGACATGGCACCTGCGATTCTGACCATGTGGGTTCTATCTCTGAGCCAGTTTGCAACCCATCTTGTGATATAGGGGTTGATATTTAAGCTGGTAAGCTTATTTATGATGCCCAAGTGGGGTATTGTGTTGAAAGCTTTTGTGAGGTCCAGGTAGGCTGTGTGGACTACCTTGCCCTCATCTATGGCTTTGGTAACTGTTTCAAAGTAATCAACTAGGTTTAAGAGGCAAGATCTGCCCTTAACAAAGCCAAATTGGGTAGGGTCCAGTGTCTGGAGGCTCCTAATGTCTTTGTTTATGAGTTCCATGATAATACGCTCCATAGCTTTACAGACCAGACTAGTCAGGCTTATGGGGCGATAGTTCCCGGGGTCCGTTGTGGCACCACCTTTGTGGAGCGGGACCACTGTAGCTGTACGCCATTCTTTGGGTACATATCCTGTAGTAAGGCTAAGTTTGAACAGTGACTTAATGTGAGGGTTCAGTTCTTCTTGGAGCTCGTGTAAGACACAGCCTGGGACACCATATGTAGTCTGATGCCTGTACACACATATATATATATATATATATATATATATATATATATATATATGTGCATGTATGTAACATATATATATATATATATGTGCATGTATGTAACATATATATATATATATATATATATATATATATATATATATATATATATATATATATGCATATATTTAGTTATAGATATAAAACAAAAAAAACAGTCGGACCACAACTAGAAGTGTTATTTCTGATGAAATCCCTGACACTTAATAAAGGGGTGAAAGCGCTAATCACTGGCTCCATTTATTTTTTACAATAATTGAAGTTTTTGCTGTATATATATATATATATATATATATATATATATATATATATATATATATATATATATATATAACAGAAATCCCAGCAAAAAGTAAATGCAAGTAAACCAAAAGCCCAGGTTAGAAGAAGCCAAAACGTACGTACTGTAGATCTTCGCACTATCAAAAAAATGTCTCTACGTATTCCTAAGAAGGAAACGCCAAATGCTGATAGTCTTATGGAATTGTAGTGCAAATACTCACAGAACCACGCACTAAATCAACGAAAAAACAATTCTGCTGTACCAAGGAACAAATGTTCAAAGTTGTTCTAGTCTTGCTATCGAAGTAATGTTCAAAAAACCATTCGGTCAAGTAGTAAATCCACAGTTTATTGTAAGCGCTTTCACGGCATGTAACTGCCGCTTCATCAGACAAACAGTACTACAGGCACTTCTTGACTTACCCTGCAGATTTTGGCTAGGTATATATCTAATTTTATATAATTAATTTTATATACACACATATATATTTTTTAGATATGTTTTATGTCCTTTTAGATCTTTGTTATATATATATATGTTTATAGTAAGTGTCGCTGATTCTGCAATATTTTTATGAAAAGATTTTGTGATTTTGTAGGCTTGTTGAAATGAATTATAGTGGTGGTGTTACTTTTAGTTAATATGTGATTTAATGATAGCATGAAACACGCCTTCTAAAGTAATTGTTATTGGCTGAAGAGCAGGATATCCTGTATTTAAACTTCCTGCTCTCAGTTTTTTACTGTTTGTCTGATGAAGCGGCAGTTACATGCCGTGAAAGCGCTTACAATAAACTGTGGATTTACTACTTGACCGAATGGTTTTTTGAACATTACTTCGATAGCAAGACTAGAACAACTTTGAACATTTGTTCCTTGGTACAGCAGAATTGTTTTTTTGTTGATTTAGTGCGTGGTTCTGTGAGTATTTGCACTACAATTCCATAAGACTATCAGCATTTGGCGTTTCCTTCTTAGGAATACGTAGAGACATTTTTTTGATAGTGCGAAGATCTACAGTACGTACGATTTGGCTTCTTCTAACCTGGGCTTTTGGTTTACTTGCATATATATACATATATACAAAACATGCCAGTGACATGTAGTGGAGTCATACCTCAACACCATAACTTTCAACCTCTTAGTGCAAGGGAACATAATGTTTGTATTGCAGTTAGAAATGTAGAATGTTGCTACAGTGACAGAGGTTGTGTCAACATACATGTTGTGAAGGAAAGCTTTTTTGAAACTGTCATGTATGCCATCAGTTACTGACAGACATCATAAAAATCATCATAGTGAAGTACTACACAAATCACAGTAATGATCCTGTGGAATACAGAAAAAATATGAGCAATAAACATGGACAGCCTGAAACAATCTGGTCAGTCAACAGGTATACACAAAACACCTTAGTGCAAGAAATGTGGAACAAACCTGACAAAGCGGATGTTTGAAGCCATGACAATGGGGATATATCAAAAACACTGAACTAGACAAGCTCACACAGTTGATGCATACACACCCTCTTGTCTGTCCTAACACATATTAACTGGAGGAGCAGAGATCCCAAGCCACATACTTCACACTAGTTAGTGACATACATCTTCACACCAGCCCACTGTTTTGTCAGAAATACACAACACGTATAGTGGCCAGGCAACAGTACATCTGACAAATATCTGGACTTAACATCACACTAGCGTAAATACACTGAGCTGCTAGGCATGTCACCAAGCACTGGCTACACTACAGGCAGACTGCCACAACACTAGCCCAATTTACCTATTGGGGAACAGACATGTAATTGCAAATATAGCAGGCACTACAGGCGTGTAACAGCATGGAGTAACAGACACTAGTGTGAAAGTGCATACCCACAACCAATCTCAACACAGTCACAGACACATAATGGTAAGCCTAAGTAATAGTACAGCCTATGGCCTGTGTGAACAAAAGTCATCATCATGTTTGCCACTCACACACTAACCCTACATATATTGGCCCAATTCACAGTGTAGTCTGATTCCTGACTGTCATATGGGACATGTCTCAGTCTGGCCCTACGAACATATAGGCTGATAGGGTATCAGAAATTGGAGCAGCATTCAACATCAGATAAAAAAGGACCAATAACACTGACATCTACCCCAGTCTGTACACAGGCCAAATCACATGATCACAATATACTGCTACATAATACAGACATTCTGTCAATAATTACTATAAGTACATACCTCACTACTGTACAGACTACAAGAGAATGTCCAGGTTTTGTCCTCAACTATTAGGCATCCTAGACATTACATATCTGGCAGTCTGATATATCACTGGCTTGATATCAGGAATTATGTCAGTAAATAATGGTATACTGTACATATCCACCTCTTACTGCATGACATATGAACAAAGGTTGACAGACTAGGGGGACAGAGGCACAAACACAGAGCCAATATTGCCATATTGCAGTTATAAACTGAGAACGTTGCTGGTGTAACAGGGTTTGTTATGACATATCTCTTCTGAGGGATATGAAGTCAGTAACACACATGGATGTTACCATTTATTGAGTACAATCATCAGAGTATGCTACTGCATTTATAGATACAGAAAATGTGTGAGCAACACACCAAATCTAAGACTCCAAATTCTGGCCAGTCTGCAGATAGCCCTATAGGTGAGAGTTTTCTCAACCACATAACACTGCCATGACAGACTTTAAATCATGCAGAACAGCCATATCCACACAAACCCTGTTAAACCAACATTAATTCAAATGTAGAACAGCAATACTTAATATTTTGTCCCCATGTCTGGAACACCCCCCTCCAGTTTGTTGGCCTGTCTCCACAGTGTTTGTTGTAAGTGGTATTTCCAACTATCCTCTGTGATGCTGTTTGTCAGACACCAACATGAAGTCCTGCTCACATTGAAGGAGAAGGGCCAACACCCACTTGCAGTGCTTACTTATAGGAGTGTGTTTCCATGCAATTGGCTATAGGAATGATACCACAGGTGTTCTACATGCAATTAGCAAGTGGAAGATTTCAATTCATGCACAGGTCATTAGCTGATCATGAGCATTACCTACCAAAGTCAAGCTGCTGCCTATGCAAAACAAATCCATTTTTTCACATCTACCAGAGAGGGGGAAAGAGAGACAGAGGGAAAGAAAGAAAAGAAGAGAGAAAGAGCCAAGCGTGTTTGTGTATGATCTGTGGGTGGAGAGAGGTCTCTGGGTATTATAATGGTTGTCTATAATTATAAATGTATGGCTGTGGATTGTCTACAACAACCTCTATGGTGTTTGACAACTGTTGGCCTTGTAATGTGACATTGGGACATATGGGACCTCAATATGAAAATGTAGCAAAAGCCACCCTGCAATGGATTTTGTTATTTACACAATCACACCAACATCCACACAGGATACTGATAACACACATACGCTTGCCATTACTGAGTTTCAAACCCTTATCTAGCTATGTATAGGTGCTATAGTGTTATGCAGTCATCACAAGCAGCACAGAGCTTACATGCTGGAGAGCTGTGCAAAGGTATCTTTGAAGGTGAGTGACATCAGCTGCAGTGCTAAAGGAGGGGTAAGGGAAGTGCAGTAAGTGTGAATGACCACAACATCAGGTGTCTACAAAGACACACACACACACACACACACACACACACACACACACACACACACACACACACACACACACATGCACGCACACTCTCTCTCTCTCCCAGACACACACATTTTCACAGTCGCCAGGACCAGGATTAGAATTCTGAAATAATTAGTTTGCTACACTATGGTATTACACAGTTATCACAAGTGCCAGGGAGCTTATATGTTGGAGAGCTGTCCAAAGGTATCTTTGAGGATGAGTGACATCAGCTGCAGAGCTAAAGGAGGGGTAAGGGAAGTGTAATACGTGTAAATGACCACAAAATCAGGTGTCAACAAAGACTCACACATATCACACACAAACACACACATTTTCACAGTTGCCAGGACCAGGATTAGAATTCTTACCTAACTAGATTGCTACACTATGATATTACACAGTTATTGCAAGCACTATATGGCTTACATGTTGGACAGCTGTCCAAAGGTATCTTTGAAAGTGAGTGACATCTGCTGCAGAGGTAAAAGAGGGGTAAGGGAAGTGTAGTAAGTGGGAATGACTGCAAAATCAGGTGGCAACAAAGACACACACGCATTATCACAGTTACCAGGGCCAGAATTAGAACTCCTACCTAACTAGCTTGCTACACTACAGTAGTACACAGTTATCACAAGGACCGTGGAGCTTATAGGGCTGAAACATGGAAAAAGGGTTAGTTCAAGGTGACTGACATCAGCAGGCATGCTAAAGTGGGGGGATGGCAAATGTAGTGAGTGTGAATGGCCTCAAAATCATTCATCTCCACACACACACACACACACACACACACACACACACACATACACACACACACACACACACACACACACACACACACACACACACACACACACACACACACACAAACACAGTTGCCCTGTTTGGGATTAGAACTCCTGCCTAACTAGTTTGCTATACTATAATATTACGCAGTTGTTACAAGCACCACAAAGCTTATAGGGCTGAGATTTGGCCAAAGAGTTATTTTAAGGCGACTGACATCAGCAGGCATGCTAAAGTGGGCAATGGTAGGTTTAGTGAGTGTGAATGGCCTCAAAATCATTCATCTCTACAAACACACACACACACACACACACACACACACACACACCCACACCCACACACACAGTTGCCATATCTGGGATTAGAACTCCTACCTAACTAGTCTGCTACACTAGAGTATTACACAGTTATCACAAGCACCATGGAGCTTATAGGGCTGAGATTTGGCCAAAGGGTTATTTCAAGGTGACTGATTTCAGCAGGCATGCTAAAGTGGGCAATGGCAGGTGTAGTGAGTATGGATGGCCTCAAAAGCATTCACCTCCACACACACACACACACACACACACACACACACACACACACACACACACACACACACACACACACAGTTGTCATGTCTGGGATTAGAACTCCTACCTAACTAGCTTGCTTCACTACAGTATTACAAAGTTATCATAAGCACCACACAGCGTATAGATTCATAAGTAGGTTCATAGGTAGGTACTAGGCTATCTGCCCGAAAGGGAGAAATTATTGCATCTGAAACTTAAGAATGAATTATGTGACATGCATTCTAAGTTATTGAGTCAAGTGGGGGACCTTCAAATCAATGACATTTTCAAAAATTTAAAAGAGAAATTAAAGAAATACGAAAATGAGCAGGTTCACTTTAAATCTACTAAAATTAAAAGAGACATTCGTGATTATGGCAATGGGAGGGCTTTTCTTTGGAGAAATAAACATAGTTCCCATTTAGGACAAATGGGGAAAAGAAACAGTAAGAAACAATTATCTGTCTCTTTTGCTTCCTATGATGGTTTAGGTTTTACTACTGATTCGTAGGGAGAAATACATGAATTTCAACCATTGCCCAATGCACACCAACAACGATTTTGTCAGAATGAAGAAAACTTTAAAAGAGGAAATAAGAAAAAAGGAACTGGTTTCAGTTCTCTGACGCGTGAGGGACAATTTAAACAAACGTTCAAACGAGGTAGATGGAACTGATGTAAATAACATTAATACTGTCTCTGCATCTGTTTTTATATCTAATGTAGTTAATTTATCTGGTTCTGCTTTAACTGATGAAGAACTGGCTGTTCTTCAGTTAGGTTTGAAATTTGTACCCACCATTACACCTAGGAATTATTTAATTAAACAAGAATTTTTTAAATTGGTTAGAAAACTGCATTTGAAATGCTTTTTTTGCACAAGGGGATGAGCGGGTGCACATACATGATTGCGAATCTAGTCCTGAAACTGATAGTAGTGACGACAGTTTCTTTTCTTGTTTATCTGATGAAGCTGATGTTTTTACTTCTTCTAATGTGTATTCATTATTAGATACTACAAGTATTAAATTTATACCCCCCGATACTAATAGCACAATCATACAATTTTCAGAAATGGTTCATTTTTCTGTACAAGAACTTGTTGATATGTGCGACAAAAATTCCTGGCATTTTAATATGACTAAGAACGAATGGCTTACTTTAAAAAGTCTTATGAATAGAAATGATTTGATCATTAAGTCTTCTGATAAATGTAATAAGATTGTTTTGTTTCATTACACCCAATATTATAGCATGTGTATGCAACATTTGAATGATGCCTCGACTTATGAAATAAGTGAGGTTACGAGGTATCTTAATGCTATGAAAGAGTTTACTTCACTGATTGAGAGGGGTGTACATTTAGGTTATTTTTGTCAGAAAGATCTCGATACTAAATTTAATGTGGAGAGTTGTCATTTAGCTACATTCCATTGTCTTCCCAAGCTTCATAAAAAATTGATTAATCCTCCTGGTCGTCCTATTGTTTCTGCTGTTAACTATTTTCTTCAGAATATTGGTATTGTTATACATAGTTATTTATTACCTTTTGTAGAAAAAGTTGATTCTTATATTAAAGATTCATTTGACTTTATTGAAAAGATATCCCAAATATTATGGACAGAAAATATGTTTTGGGTTAGCTTGGATGTTGTTAGTTTATATACAAACATTAGTCACAATGATGGAATACAAGCATTATTTTATTTTTTGGGAGATAGTCCTACCTCATATTATATTATTGATTTAATTCATTTTTGTTTACTGAATAATTTGTTTTAGTTTTAATGAAGTGATTTATCACCAGTTAAGGGGAACGGCCATGGGGGCACCTTTTGCCCCCATGTATGCCAATTTGTTTATGGCTAAATTTGAGTTTGAATATACTTATACTAATACATTTGTGCAACAAAATGTTTTGTTTTATTTTCGTTATATTGATGATTTGATTTTTTTGTGCAAGGGGGATCAAATTTGGTACCCACCTTTGTTTCAGAAATCATTAATAATAAATATAATATTAAATTTGATGGTTTACAGATTGGAAGTAAAGTGAATTTTTTAGATATTTGTTTGTCCAGAGAGAAGGTTGGATTAATTTCTACCACTGTCCATTGAAAATTTGGGGATGGTAACCAATATTTATTTGGGACTAGTTGCCATCCACCTCATACGTTGAAATATTTACCCTATGGGGAAATCATTCGATTATCGAGACTTTGTAATGATGGTCTTGATTTGGAGAAACAGATTAATAAATCAATAAATATGTTTTTACAAAGAGGTTACAATATAGATCTAATTTGTGAATCAATTGCTAAATTAATTTCCAATTTAGATGGGGAAGTTGACAATAGAAATCAAAATTACAATATAGAAGTTAGAAGAGCTAACTTTAGAACTACGGCATCTAGGAGGGTAGCTAAACAACAACAAAAATTCTTTTTTGTTACTACTTTCAATCTTTTAAGTGATAACATTTGGGATCTTATTAAATATTATTGGAAATTTTTGCTACAAGATGAATTGATAGCTAAACTTATTCCTGATGTTCCCTATGTTGCTTATAAGAGAGGACAAAATTTAGGGGACAAATTAGTTAAAGCATATTATGTCTCTCCAGCAAGTAAACTAGGTCTTTCATTATCTATTTGTGGGACTATACCATGCCATAATTGTAATGTATGTTCTTATATTAAACTTAATTTTTCTAGAATAAATGGAAAAATATTTAGACCACATAATTGCTTTTCATGCTATACATCGGGTGTGATTTATTGCCTTAGGTGTCCCTGCAACCTATTCTATATTGGGGAAACTAAAAGGAAATTTAGAATTAGGTTGCAGGAACATATTCGGGATATTAAAAGGGGAACGTCAGAGAGTCCTGTGGCATTGCATTTTATGGAGACACATAGTTGCAATGTTAAATTATTACAGGGCACTATTTTAGAACAAGTCTTTATTAAGAAGGGGGATGATAAATTACTTAAAAACATCTTACTATATAAGGAAACTGTTTTTATATTAAAATTTAATACATTAGCACCAATGGGTTTAAATAAAGAAGTAAACTGGAGATGTTTACTTTAGTTTATATTTTTATTAATATATTGTATTTTTATGTATTTGATATGTGCAAATGAAGTTGTTATTTAGAGTTATTTAGTGTTGTTCACTTTAAATTTCAGGACTAAGAGCTTCATCATGTTTTTAATTGTGTTTAATTGATTAATTATTTACTATATATATGGGAGTGTGTTTTCACTACATTTTTGTACTCATTGAAGGCTGTTGTGGCCGAGGCGCTAAGACTGTTATTTTCTATTAAATTTAATCAGTGTGTAATTCGTGTAGTTTTTTGAATATTTATAGTCTCTTCTAGACTATTTACTGATTGTTTTTGCATTTATAAGCCTAGCCCGAATGTGTTGGCTTTCGCCACCCCCTTAGATTAGTTCCCTGTGCCTCTGTCCAGCAGAGCCACTGAAGTGATCACTGGGGTAAATTTTCTGTTTCCTATCCACTTGTCAAGGTTTCTCTTGAAGAGTGTTAGCAAGGAGCTCTGCCTAATGTAGATTGGAATTTTGTTCCAAAGCATGGGAAGGTTCTGGGACATGAATCTATCCCTCCAGCATGTCCTATTTATTGTTGTGGTGAGGTTTAGATCCCTGGAGCATGTGGCTCAAAGGGATAAGGTTTTCTTTAGGTGGAGCATGTCCATCAATTCTGGGTTGGACATGGCCTTGTATGTCAGGCAGAGATCACCTGTGAGTACGTGGTATGCAACCGAGTACAGCTGGAGTTTCTTCAGTCGAGCTGCATAGGGCATCTGTTTGAGGCCAGTGATCCTTTTGGTGAGGTACTTCTGTGGTCTTTCCAGCTGTTGCAGGTGTCTTGTAAGGTACAACCCAAATGGGGTGTTGTACTCTATGATGGGTCTGATGAGTGATGAGTAGAGGGGCACAATGACCTCTTTTGATCTGGATGCAAACCCTATTGTGATTAGGTGGGCCACATAGAAGGATTTTCTAACCACTTTGGCAATGTGATTATCAAAGGAGAGATTACTATCAACTTGGGTCACCAGATCCCTTATTACGTTTTCTGTATTTAGGGGACTACCATCTATGTGGTAGTTTGTGGGTACTTTGTTTTTTCCAAAGGGGATGACAATGCACTTTTTGGCATTTAGCTTGAGGCCATTATTTTGACACCAGGTATCTATCTCAGTGAGACCCTTTTGGAGGATGTTTGTGTCAGCCAGAGAGTCACTTATAATCCCTAGTTTGCAGTCGTCTGTGAACTTGGTCAGCCAAAGTCCTCCTGTGCTTGCCTATACCTCTGAGAAGTATATGCCAAACAGGAAGGGTCCTAGGACTGAGCCCTGAGGAATGCCACTTGTAACCATTTAGAGTTGGACCTAGCTCCCGCAACTCTCACCGTGTGAGTTCTGTCTGTAAGCCAGTTTGTTTTGGGGGGGTGGAGGTTGCTTGTATGTCTGCTCCATAGCCTTGAAGACCAAGCTAGTCAGGCTTATAGGGCAATAGTTCTCGGGGTCTATTGTGGTGCCACCTTTGTGGAGCGGAATAACTATTGCTGTGTACCACTCTATGGGTACATAGCCTGTGGAGATGCTGAGTTTGAGCAGTGTGTTTAAGTGAGGGGTTAGTTCATCTTTGAGCTCATGTAGGATGCAGCCTGCGATACTGTCCGGTCCCATTGATGCTGTGTTTTTGGTTTTGGAGAGGGCTGTTTTAACCTGAGTGTCTGTGATTTCAGGGGCTCTACATTCTTCTGGTATGGTTATGGGCCCTTTTGGAGGTGAGAGGGCAGTGAAGTTTGCACTGAACCTGTCTGCCAAGATGTTGGCGATATCAGTCGGTTCAGTGTATTTTGTGCCATTCTGCACTAACTCCGAGCAGATCTGAGCATTGCCACTTAGATTCTTGACATAGCTAAAGAATGCCTTGTGGTTATCTTTGGAGTCCTTGGCAATTTTTCTTTTGAAGCTCACCTTGAATGATTTTATGAGGGATCGTAGTTTCTTGCTGATACTGATCAGGGATGTCTTCCCTTCTTGGGATTTTATTCTTTTCTGTACTAGTTTCCACCTTCTAATGTATAGCTTGTTTATGGCAGGGGTCCACCAGACTGGTTTCTTTTTCTTGGAGGAGTGAGTCTTGGTTTTGTTTGGGATAGCACGAGCCATGCATTCTTGTAGGTGCATGTAGAATGCATTAGTAAAGGATTTTGCAGCTTGGATATCATTATCCTGTAGCGTGGGGGCTTTGAAACTTTCCACCTCGATCTTAAGTAACGTGAAGTTTGCTTTTGAAAAGTTTTTCATGGTGGTTTCCTTATCCAGGGGTGGGGGCAGAATGTGGATATCCAAAGTAATTTGTTTATGGTCAGATCTAACCAGCGAGGGGTTGACTTCTGGTGTGGAACACCGGTCGCCCATGTTGGTGATGACCAGGTCCAATATGTTGTCTCCTCTGGTGGGAGTGTTCACTAGTTGATCCAGGGCATTTGAGTATATACATTCTAGGAAATGTTGGAAAAGGGAGTTAGTACTTGAGTAGTTCTCCCAGTTAATGTTTGGGTAATTGAAATCACCCAATATTAGGGCGTTTGGTAGGACCTTTATGTTTCCCAGTGTTTCCAAAAATGCAGAATGGGGGTCCTGGGACATGGTGGGTGATCTGTAGCAAGCTACAATTTGAATTGCAGTTTTGCCCGTTGTTAGTTGCACGTGGAAGATCTCTGTAGCATCATGCTGTGCCACTAACCTGGAGGTGTGGGTATCCTTGATGAATATGGATATGCCCACGCCTTTTGTATTTTGGTCCGGGTTCTATGGCCGAAATGTATGGTATGAATTGTAGCCTGGTAGTGCTGGGGTGCTTTCTGGAGCCTTAAACCAGGTTTCTGTTACTGCACATATATCGATTTTCTCCATACTGAGGAGTGACTCGAGTGCGTGCATTTTGAGGTTTAGACTTCTGGCATTGAGTAGCATTAGCCTCAGTTTTTTGTTACTTATGCTATTTACAGCTGTGAGTTTGTCTTTTGAGCCTTGCCTAAAAAAGGCACTATGGGGGTGGCAAGAGCCTTGGCCAGTATTTGAAAGCCTAAGGGTGACAGCTGCAAGCCGTCTCTAGCAAAGCAGCGTGGCTTGTCGAGCATGTCATCCCAGGTGGACAGACACTGGATCCTATTTGAATAACACCAGAAACCTAGCCAATTGTTGAAATTGATAATTTTTTCTTTATACAGTGGTATCATTCTTGGTGAGGTCAGTATGCTACTCAGGGTCAGGGTCATACCAGCCTTCGGCTACATGATCAAAGAGCTCTTCCATGTCTCTTTTCATGTAGTCCAGGGAGGTCATTCACACCAACATGGACAATGACAGAGTTGTATTTGTGCTTGTTCTGGAGTGACCTGAGTGCTTGTGTTATCTGGCGGATACTGGCACCCAACAGGCAGCTAACAGTAACCTTCTCCTTTTTCAGCCTAATGAGTGGGACATCAGTGTGCCTGACCTGAGTCATCTATTACTAGTATGTTGGGTATGTTATTTTGCCTTAAGGGCTGTGATTGCATGGCACACTGGTTTTGTGAATTATGTGTTTCATGGTTTATTTTGGGGGGTGGAGGTTGCTTGTATGTCTGCTTTGGAGGTCTCTGTTGCTTTTGCAGATTTTTATTTAGAGCCTCTGAGTATGTTTTTGTGTATTTATGTGTGTTTTTTGCCAGTGCTGGTTTAATGGGTCTGTGTGAGACTGGTGGTGTGATGCCAGTATTTCCCTTCTCTTCTTGACTGTCTGATCCAGTCTTGGTTTGAGAGAGTTTAGCCTCCAGTTTGGCTGTATAATTGCATCTCTCGCATGTATTAGTGTTTGGTGGTAGAAGGAGAAGGTTGTCTGTGTACATGAGGCAGTTGAAACATTGCCTCAAAATGCCCAGATTCACCAGTTGGACTGGAGAGTACACCTGAAACTGCCCTTTGGACATGCCTGAATAGGTACAGTGAACTGTTTTACTGAATGGCTGGTAAGGTCGAATAGAGAGCCTTGTCCCTCTGTACAGTATAGGGGGGTCTAGTGCTAGGGATTATAAGTGCTTGCTATGAGTTTTAAGCAAGTGCCAGGCTGAGAAATGAATGACTTGAGTGCTTAAGTTGAAAGTTTGTCTAGTTCCAAGGGAAAAAACTGAAGATGAGACTTTGTGAAGCTGGGAATAGTTATACCCTAGCTAACTGGCGCTGCCTGGCGCGCAAAACCAGGGAAATGCATTTTTTATAGCAGGGAAATGAAAAAGATAGAAATCATCCCAAAATGGCCAATAAACTACTAATTTCTGGGCTGAAACCACTCCTCCAGGGACAGATAGGCTGCTCAAAGCTCCCCTCTCTCACAGGTGAACAGAGAAACTTCCTTCTATCCAAGATAGGTATGGGCAAACACAGAGATTTGTAACACAGCCCTGAATTCAGCACTAACCTGAAAACTGGACTATACTAGCTTACAAAGGTGGAAAACAAGTATATAAATATATATATATATATATATATATATATATATATTTTTTTTTTGAAAATAAAGCAGATACAATCAAAAAACACTTTAAATGCACAGAAAAGGATACTTATTGTTATATATCTCAGATCAGAGTTATAGTCAATGCCCCTAGTAATAAAGTAGGAAGAAACACAAATACAGTAAAAGCAGATGAATAAAGTGCAATTTATATATATATATATATATATATATATATATATATATATATATATATATATATATATATATAAATAACAATAGAAAACAAACAAACTGATTTAAACTAGTTGCCAAATTAACCAGAAAAAAGCTCAGAACTGAGCCCTATTCCAGCATTCTTCAATCAGACAAGTTCTAACTGCATACTCTGCTACTAGGGTGCAGGAGAGCCTTCTCCAATAAAAGATGGCCTGGATCAGTGCTCAAGTTATACAAACAAAGCTAGATTCTGCAGGCCTGAATCTGGCTATGCTACAGCAACAAGGTGCACCAATTTCAAAAAGAAACACTTCAAATAAGCAGGCACAATAAGCCTGTGACTAGAAATTCCCAGCTCAGAAGGGCAGAATCCTGCCTCTCCTCCCACAAGAGTGCAGACCACAAACCTTCTTAATGTAGAATAACTGGCCTGAAGCCCAAGTGCTTAAACCAGACCTAATACACTTTTAGAATAGCAGACACTGGGCCTTCAATCAGCAATTCCCAGCTTAGAAGGATGTAAGCTACCTGTCCTGCCACAACAGTGCAGACCACAAACCTTCTTAATGTAAAACAACCACCCAAGTGCTTAAACCTAAAGACTCATGGTTGAGATTTGGCTAATGTTTATTTCAAGGTGAGTGACATCAGCAGGAGTGCGAACATGGGCAATGGGAACTGCAGTGTGTTTGAATGTGCCATAAATTATTCCTCTGGAAACACACACACAACACACACACACACACACACACACACACACACACACACACACACACACACACACACACACACACACACACACACACACACACTCAGTCACACACAACTTTATATTTGACAGGACTGAGTATACAAATGCTACATGAATACTGATTTTTACTATTGTGTTACACAGTAATCACAAGCACCACATACACTATAGGGCTGAGGGCTACCAAAAGGAATGTCTACATTGATCGACATCAGCACATCATGTGATATCGGCCAATTGGATATGTAGTGGGTGGGACAGGCCTCATAATGGAATTTTATCTGTCACTGTCTGTCTCTCTGTTCCCCACATCTGTGTGTCTGCATGTTAGACATATTATAGTGTGTTGGCCTTGGATATGTGTGAGTATTCCTATCCAGTGTGTGTGTGTGAAGCATAAATGGTGTACAATGTGGTGTGTGTGCACAAAAGGGTAGGAGCATGCCCAGTATGACCTTCTGTATTGAGTGTGTGAATCCATTCCAGATAGGGTTGTACTCCAGTCCAGGGTTTGGTGTTATCAACCTACAGATAGCAACCTGTTTCTGCAGGATATCTGTAGATAGGTTGACAATATGGAGTCACAATGGGCAACAGATAGGGGGATACTGTAACTATTGCTGTCTATGCTGCTTGTGTTACATGGTTGGTGTTAGCAGAGATATTCAGACATATGTACTGTTTTACACTGTGATGTATTATGTTATTGACTACTGACAGATATAATTATTTGCTCACAATTATTTACTGGGAAATACAAGATGAAAGAAGCTGAGTCCAGTATTGTGGCCCACAGCCTACACATTCTTGCACACTCCTACCATTCTGGAGGGGTAGCTACAGACACTTGCTGATGGGTCTGTGTAAATGGTCCAGCACCTTGGTAGTATGGTGGTTGAAGATCCCCTTCTTGTACATGTATCGACTTAATAGAATGGCCATATCCTGCTGTGCCCATACCTCTCAGCTGTACAGATTCACACTGGTTATTCAGAGGCAGGGCTCATATATCTGGTCAGTTACCCTTCATATTGTGGTTTACGAACAGGTTTGTAGCCACCCATTACTGGGTTTACAGGCAGGGGTAGTATGGGCACACATCAGAGTTTCAGACTTCACACACTCCATGACATCCATGCATCTACACCCCCGCTCTTTTATTCTATTCTCGTCCTAACATTATGCAAGCGATATCTGGGAAGTATCCCTATAGTTGGCCCTTCATCCCAGCAGTATTTATGGATCGGTCCACAGTTCATGCAGTAGGACATGGGGGGCATGCTACGGGGATTTGTCAACATGGCCTTGCATTTGTGTTCTGTTGACTGTGTTCGTTTGTTATTTGGGACCCTATGCGATACCATGTATTGGCACTACGGGTGAGGCACAGGCCTTTGACAGAGGACTGTAGACCATTTGGTAGTGATGCAGGAAATCTGTAGCAGGCCAATGCATTCTGTCACTCCTACATTCCAAGGCTGCGAGCCAGTGGATTCCCCTGGAGTGACAGGGTAAGTGTGCAAGCTGTTAATGGCAATAGTTCCTGTACATATTGACCCATTGGTCTGGATGCAGGCAGGGTGCTGCTTACAACTAGGGACACACCTGCATAGGACACCTCTTAAGCATGCTACATTCTATGGCTATTCCCATACAGAAGTGGGGTCATATTGTATTCATTTCCAAGAGCAAGGATATGACCTGTGATAAACCTGTGGCTGATGGTGGGGTGAGCTGGGTGCATGTGTGATATGGAAGCTATTTTCAGCTGACTCACAGATATACCCATATACCTGGGGCATTCCCCTTATGGTGCCTTGTGCAGGGACATAGGCAGTCTCTCATTACTTCATAACTGTGCCTTTTGTGGTCTGCCAGTGATTGGTCAGACTACATCAGTATTCCATACTATGCAGACAACTAATGTGCTGCTAACCTGTATGTACAATTCCAAAGGTGCGTGTAATTGACAGTTACATTTTATGTATTCTGTCTAGGGTACTTCCACCTGTGTACTGTGTGTATGTATGGGCCCACATTCATGGCATGTCCATCTTTCAGACGGTGACAGATATTGACATCTGGACAGTGAGTATGGATGACTGCTGACATGGGTATTTCTGAGAAGCATTGTGGTTGGTACTGCAGTTGTCGGAACATGGCCCTGTCATCCACAGTACTATCCATAGGCCACCGAGACCCAACCCTCCATGCCTACATGCTGACCACTTCCACACAATATTGAACACATGACAACCTAACACATGGACCCCTGTATATTGTACGCATGCAACAATCTATCCTGTAGATTGGGCCAGCTCGGGTAATCTGTGCTCCACTGTTATTATACCTCACACTTACATGTTACTGCATTTATACATAGGATTGTGTGGGGGGGGCACCTGATGACCTTAAGCATTTGCTATGAGTGCACTGGTATTTCAGGTACTCTGCTGGCTTTCATTTCATTTTGTATTCTGACTTATCATGCAGACTGGTGGCATATCACTGGAGTACAGATCTTACGTTTTATTGACCTACATTTCAGTTTCAGACTTCTTACTCTTCAGAACTTACATACAACTGCCAGACCTGTTGTAGTCTGTCTGTGTAGGTCTGTAGGGTGGCTGTTAACCATTGTCATCAATTGGCGGTCTTAGCTCAGCTTTTCTTTATAGTCATCAACACCTGTCCTGCTGGCTGAGGCTGGTGGTGGGTATGTGAGCCTCACTGACATGCATGTGTGTGTCCTATGGACACACATTTGGGCCACCACATGTACTGCAGTGGGATTTGTCACCTTGTCTAGTACTGCCTAGTATGTTGACACCAGTATTTGTTTTGGATTTCATGCTGCCCATATAAGTGTCCACTATCTGCTGCCACCCCATTCAGCCACTTGATTCCCTTGCATGCTCACATCAATACCATAGATACAACTATCAGAACATACTACTCCATTCAGCAATTGATAGGAAGACTGACTTACCTTGTCGCTGTGCCAGTATTGAAGACAGTGCTGGAGGGCTGACTATGTCGGATGCACATAGTACACTCCCTATACATGATAAAGCACAGGTAGTGTCATGTTTGGCATCCCTTTTACTGTATGTGCGAGTCAGAGAGAGGTGTCATTCCCTGGGTCCCTACTGTGTCAGTGTATGTGCTATGTGTTCTCTCTTTGTCAAGGCCCGGGCATACTCAGCACACCTCCTTCTGTCTACATGGGCAGGCTCAGGTAGTTCCTCCTCTGAGTCCCTCTGTCCCTGTGATGACTTTGGCAATGTTGGGGGGGTGCTGTGTGTCCTTGCCCCATGCTGTTCCTGCTGCAGCTGTTTCCACAGGATCATATTGTGTAGAATGGCACATATTATGAACATTTGTGTACATGCAGCTGGAGAGTACTGCAAGTCTCCATCAGATATGTCCAGGCAGCAGAACCGTGACTTGAGTATCCCAAATACACGCTCTATTATGATTCTGGTTTGTGCGTATGCCTTATTATGGAGTTTTTGTTCAGGTGTGTGTGGATTTCTGAGGGGTGTCATCAGCCATGGTTCCAGTGCGTAGTCAGCATCCCCCACTAGGTGGCCATATGGGATGTCCCAAATGGCAAATGCCTGGTACAGCTGTGTCATATGCCAGATGTGGGAGTCATGATAGCTTCCAGGACTGCCAGCACACAGATTCAGGTTAATGCCCTGTGCATTGCACATGACCCGGCAGTTGATGGAAGGGAAGCCCTTGTGATTTATGTAGACCCTACCCCGCTCACAGGGTGGTGCTTTGATGTGTATGTGTGTGCAGTCTATAGCACTCACTACCTCAGGGTATTCTGCTATTTGGTGGAATAAATGCATATTGCTGGTTAACGCCTCATGGGTGTTGAGGAAATATATGTGCTCACTGGCATGTGCTGACATGGCATCCAAAAACTGGTGGAATACCCTGGATGCTGATGCCTGTGAGATTCCCATGATATCCCCAGTAACCCTTTGGAAGGTACCTGTGGCTAGTATTCTTAAGCCTACACATACCTTGGTATCCACTGGGATGGGTTCCCCTCTGTTGGTTGTGTGTGTGAGGCGTGGCCAGCACAGCTCAACTATTTGCTGTAGAATGTCCCTGTCCACCCTATAGTGCTCCACTATCTCCAGCTCATGTAGCCCCTGGTAGGTTACCCTGGGTCTGTACACTCTTCTCCTTCTCCTCACTGTGGGTTGGTCATTACCATTTACATCCCCACCACCCTCAGCCTCTTGCACATATTGAGGTATGAGAGTGACAGCAGCCCCTAACATTTTGTTAGTTTTGTCAGGTAAAACTTCCCCATCTGTGTACACCAGTGGTGTAGAATTTGTGAGAAAAACCAGACCGGAAGGTGTTTGCATAGTTTATAGCAGTGTGCTAGGGTGTTCCATGTGTAATTGGCTGATTTTGATACATTTCACCTGCCAGCTATGCTAGTTCTCCTTGATTGCCTTTCTACTGCTGTTTTCCCTTCCCATTGCCTTCCTGTTTATGCCCCAAGGCATGGTGCGCATACCCAGTGCTCAGATGTGAACAGAGTTGTTATTTCCTGTTTTTTTTTTTTTTTTTTTTGTTTTTTGTTTAAAACCTGGTGCATGGTGCATACACCCATTTAGGCAATGTAAACACTGCTAGGCAGCCTCAGACAAACCCCATGCATTAGCTGGACTTAGCTAAAGGCAAACACGGGCCACAGCTTACAGCATGCATGACACTCCCCCTTATGAGGTCATGTACCTCTTATACTTATACAATGGTGTTGCTGCACCTACACGGTTGGTTGCAAGCTAACACTGAGAGGAAATCTGTGATTCAGTATCAGTCCCCTCATTTGCATAAAACAGAATACTAATTCATAGTTACCACACTCACACTCAGCCTTCCCACTTAGCAACCACTATTCCCTGGTATTGTTGTCTTATGCATGCCATTGACTATAATGGCAAAATGCTGATTTGGGTTTAAAAGCTTATTTTCAACTTTTTTTCTTATTTTTGGGCCGATCCTGTTTGCACGCCGCTGCCCTATGCTTAAACGTCCGAAATCAGACAAAAAAAATAAAAGTTATCTTTTTACAATTTTGCAACTATTTCTCATGCCAATGGCCATATATTTGGCCATTGGCATGCCTACGACTTTGAATACATGCTTTTCTTTGAGCTGTCATGCCTCAGTTTTATAATTTACAGAAATGTATTCGGTTAGTAACCAAATTCTTTTCTGCAGGTTACACTATTCCTGCACAGATGCCTGCCTGCTTTCTGGATCACTAATTCACCTCATTTGCATGGTTTTCATCTGCAAATGAAGTAATTAGCATATAGCTGTGGTATCCATGCAGGAATAGTGTAGGAGCGGTCATGAACATCCTGGGAGTTCATTCCTGGATCGCTCGTCGACCATATTGCATGCAGCAGCTCTTGCCCTATTCCTGCACTCGGTGCAGAGCTTGCTGAATCCAGGGGCTGATCATAACATTTTCAAAGGTGCTTAACAAAAGTTGATCTGTACCATTAAAAGCTATTAAGTTGGGACTCATGGCAGAGAAGTGCATTACTGGCTAGTCTTTCTTCCAGTTTTGCCATGATCCAAGTATTGCAAGCTCACCAGAAAATTCAGAACAGATCTTCTGTCAGAAACATATCTTCTGCTTTTATTCTTAGTGGAAAAACTTGAACTGGCTACACAATTAAAAATTAATAAAACAATAAATACTATTTCTTTTTTTATCACACTCTGCTAATATGCACAAATATATTAGAAAAGGTATACATTTTTATTAACTTTATTATTTTCTTTCTGTCAGTGGAAAATCGTCCCATAAGATTACCTTTTCTTTTCCTTATGAGAAGTGTCTAGCTTTTCCTTGTGGTCTCTCAGCAGTGTCATAGTTTATAGGCAGTGTGCATAGACCAATAACCATCAGCAGTGTTTCTTTATATTTATGCTGTGTGTGTTAGGTAGTATTTTATTTATGTATGTATGTATGAATTTGCAATTTGATTACCGGGATAGGCCGAATTGACCCATTTGGGGTCAATGTGTGTGTGTGTGTGTGTGTGTGTGTGTGTGTGTGTGTGTGTGTGTGTGTGTGTGTGTGTGTGTGGTGTGTGTGTACATGTATTCTTTGATGATCAGGTTAGTCCTAATGGGCTAGTATCCTCTTTACAGGGTGGGCCAAGGTGGCATTCATACCGACTAGAAGAAATTTGGCTGGGGCACCAAAGAGCTTCATCTACCAAATGTTACAAGTAAAAATGAGTACTTATACTGATTGTTTAAACTATTGTTTAAAATATTATAATACAGGAGCTATTTTCTTATGCACAAAATTGAACAGTGCAAGTATTTATGATAAAAGTGTACAGAAGGTATGTTATGGAAATTCCTCTGGTCTATATATATATATATATATATATATATATATATATATATATATATATATATATATATAGTATGCTACAACGGAAAATTAACATAGTGGTTATGCTAATATGACTACTTAGCTCCACTTTTTCTGACTTGATGGCATAGTGAATTGCACAACTCGGACATGGTGGTAGTAGCCATGCACATGTGCACATGATGGTGGTAATGAAACATCTAATCAGTATGTTTAAGCACATTTCATGTGTATATCCATGATAAGACAATGCAGTGCTCTATCTATTCCTTGTATTGCAACACTGTACAAACCAAAAAGTTGCACGTGATTTTCTCTTTAGTAACTTCCACCTCTGTAAAATCTTGGAATATATAAAGATAACTATTGTTTGTGTATAACTGGAAATGGAAATGTAACTACCCTGTGTTTAACTGGAACTTAGTATAATGCAATGTAAGCAAATGGAGCTTTTCTCCCCTGGGCTTCTGCTGAAAATGGGTATTACCCCATCAGACTTTCCCGGTAAACAAAGAAAACTAAATAAATAAATAAATAAATAAATAAACACTGGGCAGATGCATTAGAACCATAGTGTACTGTATGGTGTGGATCATGCAAACATACAGTACACTGTGGTTCTAATGCATAGTGTACTGTATGTTGTGGATCATGCAAACATGCATCCCTGCACATATTTTTCTCCCCAACTGGTCCTGATTGAGTGTCCTTGGCTGTGGAATATAGAGCATCAGTTTGGTCTTCCAGGAAGAGCAATATTTTCTTGTTCTTTATGTACAGGCACTTTCAGATGTTCCTGCTGGGACAGTATGATGCTCCTTGTGAAAGAAGGATGCCTGATGTGAAAGGTTGCCAGGATGGTGTGATGCCATGATAACACCCTTACTATTGAACAGTGCTGGCATCAATACAGTGACCTGAAGTGATGCCACCCTGACCTGCTTCAGCTGTGGGAGGCTGAGGTTAGACATAAACAAAGACAGCCAGAAATGTATTATAAGCATATATTTTATTTTCTAACATTAATACTAGGAGTGTATACTTTGTTTTACATTGTCAAAGGAGCATGAGCCTAACATGGCTCACTGTCATAGAAGACAAATTGTTCTCCCAGCTGTAGAGTATAATTGTTCTCCCAGCTGTAGAGTATTTATGATGTCTGTCCCAGTCCAGTGAACAACTGTGACTGTGTTTCTAATATACGAGTGTGATCAGTTGTTCCTCATTCTGTCATCCTTTGGTTGGTCCAATTGTGGAAGGGCAGGAGATGAAAGTCACGCCCACCTCAGTCTTCAACATCTGAAATATTTGGTGCTGGGTCTTCAGCCACCACTGGGACTGCCTATCAACAGACAGACAATGGTTCCCTTGCTGGAAGTGACTTTGAAGATTCACTGGTTCCCCCCATGGCTGTTTCTTGGGGGGGGGGGATCGAAGGCTTCTGTTTTGAATGTGGTACAGACAGGTCTTTCCTAGTCTCCTGGCTTCATTTTCTGAAGTAGCTAACTGCTAAGCTGGGGTGGACACCACATGGCTGTGAAACACCTTTTGATACATCTTGTGTGGACTTGCGACTGGCAGCCACTGATCACTGTTACAGCAGGGGAGCAACCATCCTGTAACATTGATCATCTAGGCAAGTGATGCCTGAGTTTGTTACACTTCGGGCCTGCCTGTCTTTCAGCTATGCCAGGACCTTACTGCATCCCCATCTTCATGTTTCCCTTCTTTGTGTATCATTCCCCATTCCTTTTCCATTATACAGTGCTGCTGGCAGTTGGAGCAGAGGAGTACAGAGTTATTAACAAGCTGTTTTTTTCTGTTCCAGTGGTCTGCGGTTTAATTCCCTTAGCCTCCATTTCCCATCTGTGTGAATCTGAGTAACTGACTAAGCCAGACAGTGCTCCCAAGCTGGATCTGATAAAGATCCATCAAGATCAGTGCTTTCTACCCTACTAAACAAATACAATAAAACAAAACCTTACCCATCTTAAGTTGTCCCTAATGCATAACTATGTCCATTTATTATCCTCAAGTGTGTCTACAACCACCATCTGTCTACGCCTGTGCTCTCTTTTTGTCTGCTCTTTCTACCTGTCCCTCTAGATCTCTCCCATCTTCAGCCTTCCCACACTACCTTCCCATCAGTCTTCCTTTAGTTTCTAATTATTAAAAGTATCTCTTTCTCTGCAAAATTACCCTTTTACTGTCCCTTGTCTTTCATACCTTATAGTTACAAAGGAACAACAAATGGCATTAACAGAGAATTTATTGGAAAGAGGATATAAGAAAAAAGAAATAGAAGTAACTTTTGCAGATAGTAACAAACAACGAATGGGAAAAGGTCAACCCTTCTTGCATAGACATAGAAGTACAATGATAAATGGAAGAGATTCAAGAAAAGGAACAAATAAGAATAGATTAGTTATTCCATTCACTAATAGAAATATTAAAATTAACGAAATTATTAACAATAATTGGAAACTATTAATGATGGATGAGAAAATAAGGGAGTTGGTAGATTGCACACCTAATGTCACTTATAGGAATATGAAATCATTAAAAAGACTACTATGCTATGAAGTAAATGATAGAGAAAGTAAACCATCTCAGAGAATAGGAATGTATGCTTATAGAACTTGCAATCAATGTACATATGTGACAAATGACAGCAAGTTCACACATCCGGATACTGGACGGGAATACAATTTTAGTTTTTATGCGGATTGTAAGTCTAAAGATTTAGTTTATTTAGCTCAATGCCAGATATGTTTGTCATTTTATGTTGGAAAAACGAACAGGACACTAAGAGAACGTATTAGAGAACACCTATATGCCATTAATAAAGAAAATACAAGTAATGCTTTAGCGAAACATGTTATTGAAAATGGCATGACACATAAATTTAAATTCAGGATTCTGTAATTGATTAAGAAAACCAATAGACTAGGGAATACGAAAAATTATACAGAAGGTCAGGAAAGTAGATGGATAATGAGGCTACAGGCATATAGAGCCCATGGCCTCAATGACAGAACATCATTAAAACCATTTTTATTAGCAAGACCATATAAACATTAAATTATTCCAGTATATGTAAATTATTATGAAATATTGTACTACATTATAAAAGGATTTATATCATTATACTATATATAGTCATGTATATAGGTCAACAATTAAAGGGTTTCTATTACATTAATAGTTTTTAGAAATATAGTATTAAAATATTAGTGTATTTATTGTTTTAGTTAATCTTAAGATGTTTTATATAATATAATGTATGTTCAAGAAGGTGTATGTGTACCTTTATTTTAAATGAATGTTTTAATTAGGTGCTTCATTGAATGCTAATTAATTTAATTAGAGCAATGGTATAAAACATCTGACAGAGTACTGTGTTCAACATTGAAGTCTGATGAAACATATTTAAACATGAAAGCGCTCACTGTTTTTGGATCCTGTACTCATTTTTTTTGTGTAAATAAAAAAACTCTTGAAGTGAAGACTGGAATTTTTTTCAACATTTTATATTTCCAGCTGGGGAGAACCTCCTTTTGTGCGCTCACTCTATACCTTATAGTTACCCTTCTATTTTTCATAGGTATCTACTAAGTATGCAATCCAAGATACCAGTAGGGAGCCTAGCCCAAATTCTCAATTGCCTCAAAACACTGTCTGCATAAGTGACTTGCTCATGGTCATAAAGTAGGTAGCTGGAGGATGAGGGAATCAAACCCTGTACTGCAGAAAGTAGCTTATTATCAGCTCATAGCCTTAATCCTCCGCATTAACTTCCAGTTTCACACTTTTCGCCATGCTCTCTTTTTGTGCTTTCTCAGTTTACACAAGTCCTTCCAATTTGTATAATAAACATGTTCACCTCTTCACTGTGAGCGCACACTGTGTTCTACCTGATGGCCACTTAGCTGCCCTTCTTGTACTTGATGCACATAAGCTGCAGCTTATATTGCATACACGAGCACACACTGACCTTGAAGTGCTAGCCTCCTTTGGAGCTACACTGCCCTTTGGAGCTACACTGCATACATGAACACACATTGACTTGGATGCATAGCCTCCTTTGGAGCTACTCTGCACACATGACTGTAAATTGACCTTGATGTACTAGCCTCCTTTGGAGTTACACTGCATACATGAGCACACATTGACGTGGATGTGCTACCCTCGTTTGTCGATACACTGAATATATGAACGTACATTGACGTGGATGTGCTACCCTCCATTTTAGATACACAGCATAAGTGACATTGACTTGGATGTGCCAGCCTCCTTTCCTTGTGATATGCATTGCATCTGTCATGTAGCCTTTTATAACACTGCCTCAGCTGTCTAGCAGACTAAGACTTCATTTCATATCAATAATATGCTTCCTTTTAATTTTTTTGATATTGTGCTAAAACTATCAGTGTTATTCACTGCCTAAGTCATGTCTTAACAGCTGTATGACTCTTCACCCAGAGACTCCTTAAAAATTATCACTGAATTTATAAATCCCAGCTATTATTAAATGGATATTTTTTTTCTATGAATAATGTGTCACACTTCATAAAAATGCTTTAGGTTTGTATTGCATGTAGTACTGAAAAGGGTCTTTCTACTTGATATTTTCTGTTAGCAAATAAAAGTAAATAAATAAACGCACACTTAAAAATGATAAACAATCCACAATTGGGCTCATATAATAGAATTGCTTATCTGATATCATAATTTAAAGATTTTAAGATGCTTAAAAATACATTATTTTCTGGATTTTAAATGACTACAGATGTATTCATTATGTTGTCTAAAGTATTTCAAGCTTCTCAAATTATGATCAATGCATTTATGTCAGTGTGACATTTGCAAATATTTTTCCAGAAATGTATTATGTATTCATATAACACTGTCATTGCACGAATCTATCAGAAGAAGTAATTTTGTAATTGCATGTTGAAGATTTCTGCTATTCATAGGTTCCTATGTCTGTACTATGCTAATTACCACTGTGGCCTTTTAAGCACAACCATGCATCCCAAATCTCTGACAAGTTCTGAAACCCTTATTAGCTTAAGCAGGGGTGTGGGAGATTAAACCTTTACAAGCAGGGGCCTGGGAGATTAACCATTTGCAGGCTGCCTGTGTCCATTAGAATCATCATTGTCAAGCAATGGGTGAATTTCTGGTTCTCATCCCAGTTGTCCAAGTTGCACTTGAAATGGGTTAGGTAGGAACTCTGCTTCACATGGATGGGGAGACTATTCCATAGAAGGAGTAGTCTATGGGATACATATCTGTCTCTCCATCAAGTTCTATTTATATCACACAGGCAAGGGTTAAGTCTTTAGAATGGGTAATTCTGGTGCTGTTTGTTTTGTGGATATGCAGGTTCATTAGGGTGGGTTCTGACAATGCCTTGTATGCCAGACATACACTTCCCCTCAACAGCCTGTAAGAGACAGAATACATGGTTAGGGCTTTGGAGGGGTCTGCATAGGGCATGTTATTTATACCCTGTATTCTTTCAGTGAGGAACATCTTTGCACATTCCACTTGATGTTTGTGTCTGATTAGGTATTTGCCAAAGGAGGCATTTTAGTCAATGATAGCTTGGAAGAGCACTGAATACCATCATACATTGACCTCCATGGACCTAGATGCCATACCTTTGTTTATAAGTTGCACAGCATAGAATGATTTCCTCACTGCCATAGACATATGATGGTCAAAAGCTAGATTACTGTCAACATGCGTCCCCCAGTCCTTGAATACAGGGTCAACACTTAGGGGTGTGTTTTAAGTATGGTAGTTATTTGGGGAAGCTGACTCCCCAAAGGATACTATTATGTGTTTCCTAGCGCTTGGATTTAGTCTATAGCTCTTTTAGTCTATGTCAGCCCTTCTTGGAGAACATTCATTTTGGTGGGGTATTCTATGACTGTTCTAATTTGCAATCATCTGCAAATTTCCTTGGCCAGGGTCTATATTATTTATCGACAGCTTAGGTTGTCGAATGTTCAATGATTGACAACTAAGCATCAAAATTGCGAATGGCCATATAAGCAAATTCTTTCCCTGGGAAAGAATCTGCTTGGCCTTTATTGGGGATTTGCCCTTTCCCCAATGTAGAGCGATCTCAGAGTTAGTATATTTAGTTAGGGGGACATGGGGAGTCATGGAGTGTGGGGGGCAAAGCCCCCCACTATATTTAGGTTGAAAAGTTAATTTTATTTCCATATGGCCTAGCAAATTCTTTCCCAAGGAAAGAATTCGCTTATAAGGCTGTTCACGATTTTGAAACTTTGATGCTTAGGCGTCGATCATTAAGCATTCAACAACCTAAGCTGTCGAATAAATAATCTAGACCTGGTGGCCAGAGGCTGCTGATAATGGCCTTGACTTCAGAAAAGTAGATGCTAAAAAGCAACGTCCTGGGACTGATCCCAGAGGAACTCCACTGGTGACTGGCCTGTGTGTAGATGTGGACTCTCCATTTCTAATTTCCTGGGTCCTGTCTGTGAGCCAGTTGCCCATGCACTAGGTGACATAAGGGTTTACAGCTAAACTCTTGAGTCTGTCAACAATGCCTGAGTAGAATATTGTGTCAAATGCTTGGCCAGGTTAAGGTAGGTAGTGTGAACAATTTTGCCCTCATCCATTGCTTTGTTGTAACATTCTCAATAAATTTCATCAGGCTGAGTAGCCATGACTAGCACTTGTGAAAACCAAACTGTGTTGATTTCAGGGTCTGGAGGTTGCTGTGTCATTGTTGATCATTTCCATGTCAATTCTTTCCATGGTGCTACATATGAAATAAGTAAGACTTATGTGTCTGTAGTTTCCAGGGTCAATACATGGCCCATGGCCTTTGTGGAGAAAAATGACAGCTACAGTTAAACATTGATTCCAGAGGGCCTGATAGGTCATGTTCCATGCTATTTAGAAGGCAGCCTGGGATGTTTTGGAGACCCATTGATGTAGTGTTCTTGGCCATAGAGAGCATTGAGGACTCAATCCCTTTTCATAGCTGGGGTAGTTATATTTAATAGGCTATTTCCTGAGGGACACTGTGGGGGAGAAGGTGTATCTCCACAAACTCTACTCTCTAGCATGACCGTCGGGGATACCCATTATAATAATGAGAAAGACATGTTGCTGTGTGAAATTTTCTTTTCCGATGCAATGGTGCTACGATACTGCAATGACATTTTGTAAGATGACATCCCATGGATGGCATGTTGAAAATGTATCACCCAAACATCTAAAATAACTAAATATACAAAGTATTTGTCAGATTTTTGGAGACAAGAAATACAACACAGATACTTAAAACTCTTATCTGATAGCAGCTTTATCTTTTTTCCAAAGAACATATGCATTGTTTAGCATTCCTTGATAAAAAATAATAACATGGTTGCAGGAAGATTGCAGGGTTACTGTGACTGATGTTTCAGTACAGTGGAACTAGTTGTCTCATAGATGCTGTTATTGGAGAGCTGGAAAAGAGGGTCAGTGTGGGTTTTTATTTTTAATTTTCAGCCTTCCCTTTTTCAAGGTTGTGCAACCTTGGGGTAGATAGAGTGAGAGACTGTATGGGGGGTATCAGGCCTTGATCCCATACTAGATGGTAGAGAGAAAAAAATAATTTTGTACTTTGTGCAACAACTGAAGTGTTGCTGTTTCAAACGTGTAACTTTCTGATCATTTAGATGTTTTAGTTACAGTTAATGGTATGTTGATTGAAATGGCATGCAATTAATCACAGTAAATTCTTTGCAGGCATTCTCTCCAGTTGTGTGTTGTGTGACTGCAAGGAGGCCACTTGGCCAAGTAATGTGCCAAGGCTACCTCTAAAAAGAGGAGTGTGCCTTCTGGGTCTTATATGGTTAATAATGCATAGAAATGAAATGTAGTTTCATAAATTTAGCAAATAGAATTAATTCTGTACTAAGCTTTCAGAAAACTTAACATTTACAAGGGTAAGTTTGCATTTCATGTTATTATAGCAAATAGCATCTTTTAGAGATAACAAACTTAAGGTGAAAGCTCCATGAAGGGTAAAAACGCGCATGTTTTTATAAACAGGGAAAATGTATCTAAAAAGTTGTTGGTATGTTCTCCCTAAATAATTCTTTCCCACTGTTTATCTAGTTCTATTATGAAGAATTTCTACTGTTTTTCACTCATTGCTCTTCGAGGTCCCATCTGCCTGAGCTAGTGTTATTTCAAGTGGATATAAAAGATTCTACAGCACTTATCGAAAAAGGAGTAGGGACGCTTTATTTATATTATCTTTCATAACACGTCTTCTGGTATGTACAAATCCAAGCATATCATTCAACTGGAAAGGCCCTAAAGATTTCTTACCAAGAAAATTAAAGGCCTTAAATCCTTGAACTATCCTGACAAATTAACATGAATTTCCTTATACTCAATAGCACACATTGCTGAGAGGTGACCTGTGTCTCACTTTTCAAGCCACGAAGAACCCAGTCTTACTGGACCTCCTATCACTTTGCAAAACCAGTTGTTGTACAAACACCTGCAGTAAGAAGCTAAAGCTTTTACCATGAAATAAAAAAGACTCACTGAAGGAATAGGTTCCTAACACAACATATTGCTAGGCTATAGAACAAGTTACCACTGCAGGTCAAACAAAGTCATATTTTGGCTAACTCGGGGCTAGTCTTGATGACTTGATGGGTAGATACAAATTTACACAGGGTTGAAATTTACTGCCCTGCTTAATTTGGGAGATGAGTACTATTAAGTGTTTGAAAAGGGTGGCAAGAACTTTTAAGTTTGTCTGCTTAAAGTTGTATATGGCTAGGTATTATATGGTACCCATTATCACTTACTTAGTGTGTTACTATGTTCCTATGTAAACGTGCACAATAAAAAGAATGTAAAGTTTATGCTGCAAGGAGTTTGGTGTTCTGAGACCACCTGTTGAGGCAAGGATAAATTATGTTATTGAGACAGCTTGCACATAGCTGCTAAACAGGTGAATAAAGAGATGAGGGGTGGCTGTGGCCAGAGGTACAATACAGAAATGATGGGGAGCTGAGCATAGCACTAACCATTGCTGATAAAGCATGCATAAAAGAGAAGCTCTGATCATAAGTATGGGCATCCCGCAAGATATCCTATACTGTCACTGAGAGACATTTGTGCCATAGTTGTACTTGCACCAGCATGGCCTCTTGCTGGAGAACACCTGATTCACTACCCTGGAAAATGAAATACTACTACAGGTCTTTTTCACACATGGCATGCACCTTCTGGTCAAAAAGTGCAGCAACCAAGCACGATCTGAATCATATATGGCAGAGAATAGTAGAAACATGCCCAGTGAAGGATTACTTCTATCTTACTCCATGCAAAGGAAAAGCCACAGGGCATTGTGACAGACACATTCACTGCTGAGGCTGGACAACCAATGATAAAGTGCCTCATTGATGTTGAGGAGTTTTTTGTGTCTCTTACTGGCCTGGGTGGGAGAGTGGCCCTCTCACTGCTGATGGTGGTTTGGGTGCTAGAGATCACCTGATATCAACCACATGCATGTCTAATGGGAAGGTGCTAAGTTAGCAGTGCCAATTACAGTGTAGAACAGTATACCCCACTACATTTGAATAGGATTGAGCATGACCTGCCTACAGATGTGCTGTGTCTTTGCAGGTAACATTTGTCTGAAACTATAGCAACCTGCATGTCAAGGTATTATTTTGACGTTATAAAGGCATCTTAATGTATGGTATTGTGTGTATGAAAGATGATTATAGAAGCATATGTGTTTGGGCAGAAAATGGTGATGTGTCTACCTGCTTTCATAGGAGGGAGGTGTCATCTACACCTACCATTACATCACTTGCTGTAGAGGTACAGTTTGAGCACTAAACACCAGCAGGCCATGGTGAGCACTTTCTACCTCATTGCCCTTCACAGGTTCTTTGTCTCCTGTGTACATAACCTCTGAAAGGTTCAACATACCCACAGTAGGTGCTAGACTGGGGACAAATTTCCACCATGACTCTAGTACCATCATTAGAGACATTACTACAGTTTGGTATTAATCAGTTGATATGCAGATAAGTGATCCAGGCAAAATGAACTGCTTACCCCAAGCAGTTTGAAATTGATGTGCATGTTCCCCGGCTCCCAAGACAGCATTCAACATGGAATATAGGTTCATTGGTTCATAGGTAGGTACTAGGCTATCTGTCCGAAGGCATTTATAAGCCTAGCCAGAATGTGTTGGCTTTCGCCATCCCCTTAGATTAGTTCCCTGGGCCTCTGCCCAGCAGAGCCACTGAAGTGATCCCCAGGGTAAACTTTCTGTTTCCCATCCACTCATTAAGGTTTCTTTTGAAGAGTGTTAGCGAGGAGCTCTGCCTAATGTAGATTGGGATCTTGTTCCAAAGCATGGGAAGTCTCTGGGACAGGACTCTATCCCTCCAGCATGCCGTATTTATTGTTGTGGTGAGGTTTTGATCCCTAGAGCATGTGGCTCAAGGGGATAATGTTTTCTTTAGGTGGAGCATGTCCATCAATTCTAGGTTGGACATGGCTTTGTATGTCAGGTAGAGATCACCTCTGAGTAGGTGGTATGCAACCGAGTACAGCTGGAGTTTCTTCTGTGGTCTTTCCAGCTGTTGCAGATGTCATGTAAGGTACATCCCAAATTGGGTGTTGTACTCTATTTTGGGTCTGATGAGTGATGAGTAGAGGGGCACAATGACCTCTTTTGATCTGGATGTGAACCCTTTTGTGATTAGATGGGCCATGTAGAAGGATTTTCTAACCACTTTGGCAATGTGATTATCAAAAGTGAGATTACTATCTACTTGAGTCCCCAGATACCTTGTTACATCTAACCGTATTTAGTGGGCTACCACCTATGTGGTAGTTTGTGGGTACTTTGTTTTTTCCAGAGGAGATGACTATGCACTTTTTGGCATTTAGCTTGAGGCCATGAGTTTGACACCAGGTATCTGTCTCACTGAGACCCTTTTGGAGGATGCCTGTGTCATCTGGAGAGTCAATTATAGCCCCTAGTTTGCAGTCATCTGTATAGCTATATATAATTATATAGGTGTCAGAGAGCAGACTACACTGTTGATGTCAATGGAAGCAAATGTTGTCTCCATGGTTGCCTCCATGAAAATATTGTAACCAACTATGGGTGTGCCTTTAGAGAATGTGCCATCCAAGCACATGAGAGGGTACCAATATGAGAAGATTGAATATGGACCACATCATGTAAGAACACACAGGCCATTAATGAGAAAATAACATCACCTGTGGCCACACAGCATGCCACAACCAGTTGTGGGCATCATCCAGGTTGTGGGAAATGGCAATATCACTTCTCAGGATCAACAACTAGGATTCCTTATCAGGCTGTACATATATATTCACATGCTTCCACCCTTTTCTTTGTTACCTGTGGACAAACACTCTGTCACTCATACTCAGGCTCAATAACCAGTCCATGGGAATGATATTCATCAGAGTTAGGACATATCAGGGTAAGTACTCATGCCCCCATAGCTCTACTCTTTCAATTACATGGACTCCCTCAAGACCTCACACTGCAAGCCAACCCAGTGGACAATGCCAATGGTCAAGTTGTGGCAACTTGATCACACCACTGTAAGATGTGATCCTGATTACTCACTACCTATGAGACTATATGGCTATTGCGTTCATCTCCCAAGATATGACCCCATGTCATAGTGTTGCAGTCACCCATCATTCTGTCACCCCACACACTTGTGTAAGTGATGATGACTATGCCTTGCCCTCTCACTAACGTATTGGTATGATGATGCCTACTGCACAGAGTAGCTAGTCCATGCAGTGAACTGCATTACCTGGGTGCAGTAACATGGGTCTATATCATTTTATCAAATTGCTATTTAGCAAATAGCAATTCATTGAACCTCTATTTAGTGAATGGCATTTCAGTGAATGACAAAATCTTTCCCAGGCTAAAGAAGCTTTTCACCAAAGGCACACCACAACAGAAACCACACAAAATCAAACCCATCCAAGTCGGGGGCTTCAACCCCATAACCCCAGCCTCCCACCCCCCAACTATATATACCAACTCTGAGATCACGCTACAGTGGGGGAAAGGCAAAGTTGTCATGTTCGCCAAGGGTTTTCTTACCCTACACAAGATTTCATCATTCACTGAAATGCCATTCACTAAATAGGGGTTTGATGAATTGCTATTCACTGAATAGCAATTCGATAAAATGATATAGACCCCAATAGCATATACATCAATTTGTTCAGTGTTGTTCCTGTCATGGCCCATGCATATGAATCAGACAACAACCTTTAAGTGGCTGTGACAGTGCATGCATTATTTTGTTCAGTGTTGTTTCTGTCATGGCCCATAACTGCGAACTAGACACTGCCTCTTTGCCAGTACTGCAATGTATTGTGCCCATCCATGTCTTGACTGTGGAATTTCTGCTACATGTTCCTCACCTGACTCTATAACCAGCTGTTCTCCAGATGGCAAAATTAGTTCATCTTTTGGACTGTTTGTTCAATGCCATGTTATGCAGTATGGCACACAACAAAAATCTTGCTGTAGTTTTCTGAACTGTATTGCAGTGCCCTTCTTGATGTATCTAGGTAATAGAAGCAACACTTGAATAGACAGAACACCAGCTCTACAGTAAATGTGTTTTTATGTGATGCTTTCTAAGCTATCTCCTGCTCTGCATGAGGGTTGTTGATGGAAGTCATCAACCAGTGCTCTAAGATGTATTTTGAGCTGCAGGCAGCACACAACCAACAATATAATATAATATAATATAATATAATATAATATAATATAATATAATATAATATAATATAATTTAATATATGTGGACTGCTCCTGGTTTTGCACAATATTTATATATATATATATATATATATATATATATATATATATATATATATATATATATGTTTATATATATATATATATATATATATATATATATATATATAGATATATATATATATATATATATATATATATCTTCATAGACCTGTCCATTTTGTCTTTGTGAACCTACCAACCAGATTATCCTGAGAAAGACATCACCTCACTGTACCTTTAGTATAGTTTGGACATGCCAGATGTGAGAGTCATAGAAACTTCCCAAGTGACACATGGACACTCTACAAATAAAGTCCTGGAGTCCTGGAGATTACTATCCTCCTGTCAGCTAATGGACTGAAAGCTTTTCCTGCTGATGCATCACAGTCCTTCTGAACAAGGTGGGGTCTTGATGTAAAATCTATGTCTCATAAGACCTCATGGAAATGAGCAATATTGCAAACTGTCTGCCTGGTATTGTCTCTGTCTTCTGCAGTCCTTAGGAACCAGATTACATACTGCACCATAATGGCAAGGAACTAGTCTGGGATTTCTCAGGTTGACACCTGTGATATCTCTAAACTTGCCAACAGTAGGTCACTGGAAGGTCCTTATAGTTAAGATGTTTAAGACCACTGATAGTTCAAGAAACTGCTGAATGGACTACTTTATATAATGTGTTTATTCAGTAATGTACACAACAAATCAAAATATTTGCTCACTTATCTTTACAGTTTAAAATTAAAATAAAATAATGCATTTGTTTACTTTCCAGCAACCATTTACTGTTTACACCTCCCCTCCAGAAACCAGGCCATATTTCCACTCTATAAATAGAGGCATACCTCCAGGTATATTCCACAACTTAACTGTCATTGAACTGTAACACTTATAAATAAGCTCCTGCTCACACTTCTAAACCACCAGATGAGGAATAAACTTCTAGTTCTGTTGTTGCAGGTTACAACTTTTGTATAGCATTTATTGGCAATCAGTGCCTTGTTAACTGGCTACAACATAGTTTGCAGAATAACACAGTGGAAGCATTTCATTCCCAAGGTGCACTTAATAGCAGATACATGATTTTCAAACTCATCTCATTACATTACATGTACCTTAATATTGGCAAGAATGGACATACTATATGTCCTCCTCAACTCTGCTTTTGGGTGACACACTTTGACAGTTTTTTTTACAGTACTCCTCTCCATATGAAGCATTTCACTTGTCAATGAGCTAGCAGTATGTCATTTGCTGTCTCTACCTCCTCCATTGTCTTTGTTGCCCATGGCATGCATCACTGTGGGCAATGGCTCTGATGGTAGCCATTAACAAAGGTGTCAGAAGTATAACTGCTGCTAATCCAGTAAGTGTTCTTCTCATGTACTCCACGAATTTTCAGGGAAAAAAGGCATGTACCACAGTGCAACACACCAGTTTGACATCATTTGTATATAGCATGTACTTTATTTCCATAGAGTTCCTTATTTACATGTTATTACACACATATTAACATTTTTCAGAGCAAACTCTTATGCCCCTTGTGTGGCCATTCTGTCTTTATCCTTGAATCACACATATTCTGCATGTTGACACTACCTGTGCTAATGTGCACTGCAGAATGTACTAAATGTCTATGAACCTCAAGCAGTGTTACACTGAAAGCAAAGGATACAGACAGTTTGAAATAAGAAATAATGCACAGAAGCTTAACAAAAAATGACCTAATGACAATTGATGAGAACATAATGAGGCAAGGTATACAAAATAGCTGAAACCAACAAAACACGAACATATAAATGGTAAAGACATTACAGAAGAATGAAACCAAGTTGTAGGAACAATTTTTATCAACACAATGAGCACATTATGCTGCAAAAGTAATGTATCTTTAAAGAAATATGTCACTGAAATTAATTGTTCTGGATTACTGTAATGGTAGTGCAGTATTTCTACAGTTATATTTCCGTGATACTTATGTTTATTAAAAAAATGACAACTTTCAGTTCATATGAAACAGAATGCTTTGCTTAATCTTATATATTTATTTCTGAAGCATGCTTAATGTTTGCATACTCATAAGCAACTTTGGCTAGTCTTTCCAATATTCTCTGCACCTGGGAATGATTAGAATTAATCTCCTCATCAGCTACAGACAGAAGAACAAAAGGGGGCCATGACTGCTTACCTATCATGCATGTGTATCCATATCTATCTAATATTCTTACATCTATTAATCAGCAAAGTATGCTTTTATACACTAGATGAAAATTCTTCAGAAACAGGAAATATTTTTCTTTAATCTGTGACTTTTTTACTTCATAAAAACTCATTCCTAACTTTGATAATTGCAAGTAGGAGAACAGGGATGTCATGACTTCTTTTTTATAACATTTTTTCCAGCACTGGCTTGTCAGGTTGAGGTTAGGTACGTCTTATAGCCTCTACATTGTTTTACTTTTTCATTTAAGTGCCTGCCTTCAAGTATGACCTGCATAGTTTACCTGCTTTTTCCTGAATATCAAGAAAAGTGGTTTTGAGGAAGACACTTTTTAAATTCTAAAACCAAATGAAGTGAAATTGCAGCCTGCATTAACTTCTGAGCAGGTCATTTAGTTGCCACTTTGTCCACCTCCCCTACATTGCCTTCAGTGGGGTGGCAAGTCAGCACTTGTTTCCCCTGTCCAGCAGGAGCACAGGTGGGATACCAGGGGTGTATTTTCTGTTTCCCATCCAGTCATCCGGGTTCTTCTTAAAGAGGGTTAGACAGGTACTCTGCTTGACATGAAGAGGGAGTCTATCCCACAGATGGGGGGAGTCTTTGAAACACAAATCTATCCTGCCAACAAGTTCTATTAATATCACAGACCAGGTTAAGGCCTTGCATGTGGGTTGCGTGAGTGGAGTTTGACTTATGAATATGCAGCAACTCCATCAAAGCTGGGTCTGAGATGGCCTTGTATGCCAGACATAGGTCACCTCTGAGCAGTCTGTATGAGACTGAGTAGAAGGACAGGGCTTTTAGCCTATCTGTATAGGATAGGTGTTTGAGACCCTGGATTTTCCTGGTCAGGAACATCTGTTGTCTCTCCAGCTGCTGCATGTGCTTGGCAAGATACATGCCGAAGAGGGCATTGTACTCGATAATGGGTCTGATAAGGGAGGAGTACAGGGATGTTATGACCTCCTTTTTTCTGGATGAAATACCCTTATTTATGAGGTAGGCCCTGTAGAACGTTTTCCATACAACAGAGGTAACATGGTGGTCAAAAGTCAAGTTTCTATCGACCTGGGTGCCCAAGTCCCTCACGACTGATTGCGTGCTTAGTACATTGTTATTAATGTGATAATTACCAGGAATGCCATTTCCCCCAAAGTGTATAATGATGCATTTCTTGGCATTCAGTTTGAGGCCATGCTTCTTGCACCAGTCATTAGTTTGGATAAGGCCCTCTTGGAGGATGTTCACATCACTAAGTGAATTTAAGACAGCATCCAGCTTACAGTCATCTGCAAACTTGGTCTACCACAATCCACTGATTTTGGCTTGTACCTCAGAAAAGCATATCCCAAACAGTAGAGGTCGCACTACCAATACTTGAGGTACACTGTTCATTACAGGTCTATAACTAGAGGTGGCTTCCCCTATTTTGACTGAGTGGATTTTATCAGTGAGCCAGGAAGCTACCCATCTGGTAACATACGGGTTGATGCCTAGCTGGGAGAGTTTATATATTATGCCAGGGTGGGGAACAGTGTTGAAGGCTTTGGCTAGGTCAAGGTAGGTGGTGTGCACCATCTTCCCCTCGTCCATGGTGTTGGCGACTGTTTCAAAGAAAGCAACTAAGTTTAACAGGCATGATCTCATTGTGACAAAACCAAACTGTGGGCAGTCAAGCATTTGGAGGTTGCCAATGTCCTTGTTTATAAGGTCCATGATAATGCTTTCCATGATCTTGCAGATCAAGCTAGTAAGGCTGATGGGCCTATAATTGCCTGGGTCAGAAGATACTCCACCTTTGTGTAGAGGTGTGACAGTGGCTGCCCTCCATTTAGCTGGGATGAAGCCAGTGCTCAGGCTTTGGTTGAATAAGGTGCCTAATGCATCTGAGAGCTCATGCCTTAGTTCATGTAGGATACAGCCAAAGATGTTATCGGGTCCCGTGGAGACTATATTTTTTGCCTTTGAGAATGCATTAAAGACCTTCTCCCTGGTGATGAGGGGAGGGGGGCAGGTGCTGGGGATGTCCTTGTTTACTGATGGGGGGACAGGTGGGTGAAGTTTTCACTAAACCTGTCTGCCAGCAAGTTGGCTATATCTGTGGTGTTTGTGCACATGGTGTTATTGACAACCAGTTCAGAGCAAATTTGGGTGTTACCTTTGAGATTGCCGACATATGTGAATAAGGCCTTGTGACTGTCCTTTGTGTATGCGGCCAATTTGGACTCAAAGTTATCCTTAGAGGAATTCACCAGTGACCTTATTTGCTTGTTCAGACAAAGGAGAGATTGCTTCCAAATTGGCACCTGTTCCTTCTTGGTCCTGGACAGCTATTTTTCCTTTTATTATAGAGTTTGTTTATTGCTGCTGTTCACCAGATAGGTTTACGCTTCCTTGAAGAATATGATTTGGTCCTGTCAGGTATTGCTGAGGCCATACAGCTATGTAGGTGCTCATATAGTTTTTGCTGTAAACGGATTCAACCGCTTCATCAGACGTATCAGTTAAAGCCATCATTTCAGTTGTATTTAACTAAGATTCAAAACCTTAATTAGATAATTGATGAATCCATTTAAAGTGCCAGAATATACAATGCCCATAAAATAACTACATTACAATATTGTGTAAATTTATATAATAAATAAAAAGTAAAAAACTTTTTCAATAAAATCCATATATATATCTAATACAATATAATATAACATTATCTCAATTTTCTTGCTCTCAACACAGGTTTAATGGATATCAAATCATTTAGTATAATTATTCCCTATGGCAATAATATTCATAAGGTGAAGGAAGTGATAGGAAAATGTTGGAACATCTTGACGGTGGATGACAAGACGAAAGAGTTGTTAGGTGACAATCCTAGTTTTGTGTATAAAAATAACAAGACATTAAAACAACAGTTCTGTTATCGAAGTCTAGTGGGTAGGGATTTAGGTATGGGGCTGGCTGTGAAATTTAATGGTACCAAAAAGTGTAACAACTGTAAGCAGTGTACATATGTGGATGAGTCTAGGTATTACAGACATCCCGAAACAAGACGGTTATGGGAGCTTAAAGTGAACGGTTCATGTAATTCAAAAAATTTAGTATATATAGCCCATTGTACACAGTGTTTCAAATTTTATGTGGGCAAAACGAACCGTACTTTGAAAGAACGTATTAGGGACCATTATTACAGCGTAGCGAGGAAAGAGGAGTATAATGCCTTAGCACGACATATTAATAGAGAAGGTCCGACCCACATTTTTCATTTTCAGATTTTACATATCCAATATACCAACCTGAGATTAGGGAACATTACAAATGATACTGAATGTGTTGAGTTGGAATGGATATTTAGGTTAGGTGCACACAGGGGTTATGGTCTAAATGATTTGATATCCATTAAACCTGTGTTGAGAGCAAGAAAATTGAGATAATGTTATATTATATTGTATTAGATATATATATGGATTTTATTGAAAAAGTTTTTTACTTTTTATTTATTATATAAATTTACACAATATTGTAATGTAGTTATTTTATGGGCATTGTATATTCTGGCACTTTAAATGGATTCATCAATTATCTAATTAAGGTTTTGAATCTTAGTTAAATACAACTGAAATGATGGCTTTAACTGATACGTCTGATGAAGCGGTTGAATCCGTGAAAGCGCTTACGTTTGTCTATTGCTTGGAATAAAGCTTTTATATTATTTGCCTATCGATTTATTTGTGGACTAATCAACACAGAAGAATTTTTCCTGTATATATATATATATATATATATATATATATATATATATATATCTTCATATACCTATCCATTTTGTCTTTGTGAACCTACCAACCAGATTATCCTGAGAAAGACATCACCTCACTGTACCTTTAGTATAGTTTGGACATGCCAGATGTGAGAGTCATAGAAACTTCCCAAGTGACACACGGACACCCTACAAATAAAGTCCTGGAGTCCTGGAGATTACTATCCTCCTGTCAGCTAATGGACTGAAAGCTGTTCCTGCTGATGCATCACAGTCCTTCTGAACAAGGTGGGGTCTTGATGTAAAATCTATGTCTCATAAGACCTCATGGAAATGAGCAATATTGCAAACTGTCTGCCTGGTATTGTCTCTGTCTTCTGCAGTCCTTAGGAACCAGATTACATACTGCACCATAATGGCAAGGAACTGGTCTGGGATTTCTCAGGTTGACACCTGTGATATCTCTAAACATGTCAACAGTAGGCCACTGGAAGGTCCTTATAGTTAAGATGTTTAAGACCACTGATAGTTGAAGAAACTGCTGAATGGACTACTTTATATAATATGTTTATTCAGTAATGTACACAACAAATCAAAATATTTGCTCACTTATCTTTACAGTTTAAAATTAAAACAAAATAATGCATTTGTTTACTTTCCAGCAACCATTTACTGTTTACCAGGCCATATTTCCACTCTATAAATAGAGGCATACCTCCAGGTATATTCCACAACTTAACTGTCATTGAACTGTAACACTTATAAATAAGCTCCTGCTCACACTTCTAAACCACCAGATGAGGAATAAACTTCTAGTTCTGTTGTTGCAGGTTACCACTTTTGTATAGCATTTATTGGCAATCAGTGCCTTGTTAACTGGCTACAACATAGTTTGCAGAATAACACTGTGGAAGCATTTCATTCCCAAGGTATACTTAATAGCAGATACATGATTTTCAAACTCATCTCATTACATTACATGTACCTTAATATTGGCAAGAATGGACATACTATATGTCCTCCTCAACTCTGCTTTTGGGTGACACACTTTGACAATTTTTTTTACAGTACTCCTCTCCATACGAAGCATTTCACTTGCCAATGAGCTAGCAGTATGTCATTTGCTGTCTCTACCTCCTCCATTGTCTTTGTTGCCCATGGCATGCATCACTGTGGGCAATGGCTCTGATGGTAGCCATTAACAAAGGTGGCAGAAGTATAGCTGCTGCTAATCCAGTCAGTGTTCTTCTCATGTACTCCACGAATTTTCAGGGAAAAAAGGCATGTACCACAGTGCAGCACACCAGTTTGACATCATTTGCATATAGCATGTACTTTATTTCCATAGAGTTCCTTATTTACATGTTATTACACACATATTAACATTTTTCAGAGCAAACTCTTATGCCCCTTGTGTGGCCATTCTGTCTTTATCCTTGAATCACACATATTCTGCATGTTGACACTACCTGTGCTAATGTGCACTGCAGAATGTACTAAATGTCTATGAACCTCAAGCAGTGTTACACTGAAAGCAAAGGATACAGACAGTTTGAAATAAGAAATAATGCACAGAAGCTTAACAAAAAATGACCTAATGACAATTGATGAGAACATAATGAGGCAAGGTATACAAAATAGCTGAAACCAACAAAACATGAACATATAAATGGTAAAGACATTACAGAAGAATGAAACCAAGTTGTAGGAACAATTTTTATCAACACAATGAGCACATTATGCTGCAAAAGTAATGTATCTTTAAAGAAATATGTCACTGAAATTAATTGTTCTGGATTACTGTAATGGTAGTGCAGTATTTCTACAGTTATATTTCTGTGATACTTATGTTTATTAAAAAAATGACAACTTTCAGTTCATATGAAACAGAATGCTTTGCTTAATTTTATATATTTATTTCTGAAGCATGCTTAATGTTTGCATACTCATAAGCAACTTTGGCTAGTCTTTCCAATATTCTCTGCACCTGGGAATGATTAGAATTAATCTCCTCATCAGCTACAGACAGAAGAACAAAAGGGGGCCATGACTGCTTACCTATCATGTATGTGTATCCATATCTATCTAATATTCTTACATCTATTAATCAGCAAAGTATGCTTTTATACACTAGATGAAAATTCTTCAGAAACAGGAAATATTTTTCTTTAATCTGTGACTTTTTTACTTCATAAAAACTCATTCCTAACTTTGATAATTGCAAGTAGGAGAACAGGGATGTCATGACTTCTTTTTTATAACATTTTTCCAGCTCTGGCTTGTCAGGTTGAGGTTAGATATGTCTTACAGCCTCTACGTTGTTTTACTTTTTCATTTAAGTGCCTGCCTTCAAGTATGACCTGCATAGTTTACCTGCTTTTTCCTGAATATCAAGAAAAGTGGTTTTGAGGAAGACACTTTTTAAATTCTAAAACCACATGAAGTGAAATTGCAGCCTGCATTAACTTCTGAGCAGGTCATTTAGTTGCCACTTTGTCCACCTCCCCTACATTGCCTTCAGTGGGGTGGAAAGTCAGCACTTGTTTCCCCTGTCCAGCAGGAGCACAGGTGGGATACCAGGGGTGTATTTTCTGTTTCCCATCCAGTCATCCGGGTTCTTCTTAAAGAGGGTTAGACAGGTACTCTGCTTGACATGAAGAGGGAGTCTATCCCACAGATGGGGGGAGTCTTTGAAACACAAATCTATCCTGCCAACAAGTTCTATTAATATCACAGACCAGGTTAAGGCCTTGCATGTGGGTTGCGTGAGTGGAGTTTGACTTATGAATATGCAGCAACTCCATTAAAGCTGGGTCTGAGATGGCCTTGTATGCCAGACATAGGTCACCTCTGAGCAGTCTGTATGAGACTGAGTAGAAGGACAGGGCTTTTAGCCTATCTGTATAGATAGGTGTTTGAGACCCTGGATTTTCCTGGTCAGGAACATCTGTTGTCTCTCCAGCTGCTGCATGTGCTTGGCAAGATACATGCCGAAGAGGGCATTGTACTTGATAATGGGTCTGATAAGGGAGGAGTACAGGGATGTTATGACCTCCTTTTTTCTGGATGAAATACCCTTATTTATGAGGTAGGCCCTGTAGAAAGTTTTCCATACAACAGAGGTAACATGGTGGTCAAAAGTCAAGTTTCTATCGACCTGGGTGCCCAAGTCCCTCACGACTGATTGCGTGCTTAGTACATTGTTATTAATGTGATAATTACCAAGAATGCCATTTCCCCCAAAGTGTATAATGATGCATTTCTTGGCATTCAGTTTGAGGCCATGCTTCTTGCACCAGTCATTAGTTTGGATAAGGCCCTCTTGGAGGATGTTCACATCACTAAGTGAATTTAAGACAGCATCCAGCTTACAGTCATCTGCAAACTTGGTCTACCACAATCCACTGATTTTGGCTTGTACCTCAGAAAAGCATATCCCAAACAGTAGAGGTCGCACTACCAGTCCTTGAGGTACACCATTCATTACAGGTCTATAACTAGAGGTGGCTTCCCCTATTTTGACTGAGTGGATTCTATCAGTGAGCCAGGTAGCTACCCATCTGGTAACATACGGGTTGATGCCTAGCTGGGAGAGTTTATATATTATGCCAGTGTGGGGAACAGTGTTGAAGGCTTTGGCTAGGTCAAGGTAGGTGGTGTGCACCATCTTCCCCTCGTCCATGGTGTTGGCGACTGTTTCAAAGAAAGCAACCAAGTTTAACAGGCATGATCTCATTATGACAAAACCAAACTGTGGGCAGTCAAGCATTTGGAGGTTGCCAATGTCCTTGTTTATAAGGTCCATGATAATGCTTTCCATGATCTTGCAGATCAAGCTAGTAAGGCTGATGGGCCTATAATTGCCTGGGTCAGAGGATACTCCACCTTTGTGTAGAGGTGTGACAGTGGCTGCCCTCCATTTAGCTGGGATGAAGCCAGTGCTCAGGCTTTGGTTGAATAAGGTGCCTAATGCATCTGAGAGCTCATGCCTTAGTTCATGTAGGATACAGCCAAAGATGTTATCGGGTCACGTGGAGACTATATTTTTTGCCTTTGAGAATGCATTAAAGACCTTCTCCCTGGTGATGAGGGGAGGGGGGCAGGTGCTGGGGATGTCCTTGTTTACTGATGGGGGGACAGGTGGGTGAAGTTTTCACTAAACCTGTCTGCCAGCAAGTTGGCTATATCTGTGGTGTTTGTGCACATGGTGTTATTGACAACCAGTTCAGAGCAGATTTGGGTGTTACCTTTGAGATTGCCGACATATGTGAAGAAGGCCTTGTGACTGTCCTTTGTGGATGCGGCCAATTTGGACTCGAAGTTATCCTTAGAGGAATTCACCAGTGACCTTATTTGCTTGTTCAGACAAAGGAGAGATTGCTTCCAAATTGGCACCTGTTCCTTCTTGGTCCTGGACAGCTATTTTTCCTTTTATTATAGAGTTTGTTTATTGCTGCTGTCCACCAGATAGGTTTACGCTTCCTTGAAGAATATGATTTGGTCCTGTCAGGTATTGCTGAGGCCATACAGCTTTGTAGGTGCTCATATAGTTTTTTTGCTGTAGGCTTGGATATTAGTGCTAGTTCCAGCTGAAGGGGCAGTGGCTGTGAAGATGCTTATACCTGCTCAGAGGAGATTAAAGTCAGCTTTGGAAAAAGTTTTTTGTTTGACCCTGACCGGGGGGGGGGGGGTCAGGGGAGATGGTGACTTCAAAAGTGATTGCTTTATGGTCAGATCTTACCAAGGAGGATGACACTGTAGGGGGGCTACAGTGGCTACGCATGTTGGTTAGGACCAGGTCCATGATATTTTCACCTTTTGTACTGGTGTTGACTAGCTTCTTGGAAGAAGTTTCTAACATAACAGAAATGTTTAGGGTAAGGGGATACCCAAAAGGACTTCTTGAAGAAGTAACAAAAGGAATGATGGAAAGATGGGGTTCAAAATATAAGCCCTTATTGGGAAGTGGTATGACCATTCAAAAAACGGGCAGTCAACATACTCATAGGGTCAATTTTGACATTAGTATTGTCATCTTTTATGGTTGAGGTGAACGTGCATTGAGAGACATTATAAAGAAGAACTGGCATATATTCAAAGGAAACTTTGATATTTTTCACACACTTGGTGAGACGCCAAGCTTTATATACAAAGCTGGGAGAAATTTTAAATATTTGACAGAGCACACTTTCATTAACAAGACTATGTTTATCAAAGGAACTACTAAATGTGGTTGTTGCAGTCAATGCCCCTACATCGTAGATAGCGACGTGCCCCTGATAGCCGGGCATGGTAGGGGCATTCCTCTATACAAAGGTAATTGTAATATGAGAGGTGTTATATATATTTCAGTTTGCCGAACATGTTCATATTACTATATTGGCAAAACAGAAAGGAATTTGAAGACCAGAATATATGAACACCTTTAAGCCATTATAAGGGGAATGTAAATAATGCATTGTATAGGCACACACTAGCATGTGAGGATGATACAAGATTTAAGTCTGGCATTTTAGAAGTTGTCCCAAGGAATTTTAGAGGTGGTAACAATAAAGAGACTGAAGTAACATACTCTTTGTGAGCATTTTGTTTTATGTGTTGGGCTTATGGTGCAGCTACTTGCTCATATTGGCACCTTTGAAGTTTTAAAAATGAAAATTACCATGAGTTCTGCAGGGAGTCAAGTGCAGCTCACATGCCATTATGCAGCTGACAAGAATTAGCAGATGAAATGTGTTAAAAGGAGTCCTGCATTGACCAAAAATGCTCAACAATCGGTTCATGTTTGTTTAAGAAGTCACAGACCCTTTTCCAAATTCCATCTACCTACCTATTCCATCCCTTGTCTGTATAACAAGCATGTACTTTTGCCCCCATTTAATCTTTCTTGCTTATTTTTCCCTTTGATTATTTTCACAAGTTTTTTTTTTTTTGTGATTTCTGCAAATATTTTGCTTGACCATTCCAGTAGTTTTTTTTATTCCAATTTTTGTCAAGTAACTTACTATTAAATGGAATAAAATGTATATATTTTAGAATATACTATGTTTCTAGAATGTATTTAATGTATTGATCTATGATGTACTGAGATTAATTTGAGATGTGGGCTTTATTATTTTGCAAGAAGTATGTGCTCTAGAAGGCTTGCATTAACAATGAATAAACTAATTTCTGGCTTTCTGTTAAGATTAATGCACATCCATAGTTTTGGAAAGTTTAGAGACTCAAATACCCAGCATGGTCACAGTCATATAGACTAAGAATTTGTCAGGTAAGTGCTAAATCTTGTAAATGGGTGTTGGACGATACTTATATCATATGTCTGCAGTGTGTATAGAAAATATGAAGAAAATGTCAAAGTATTCCTGACAGTTTGACAAACCATTATATAATACAGAACTCCACATTAAAATATAATTTAAATAACTTTGGTACATACATTTTCATTCAACCCACAAGATTATCTTAATTTAGATGATCAATGTTATCAAAATAAATTATTAAAACTGAATGAACTAATGTCCCAACCATAAAACTATTCAAATTATACAACAGCCCCCCCCCCCATTAATATTCCAAAATGTGCACGCTGATTGGTCAGCATGCACGTTGTAAATCAGACTTATACTAATGGAAAAAGGTCCGGTCATCCGGACTTTTTCCATTAATATATGTTTTTTTTTACAGCAACGGAGAACGTAAGATCTCCTTTCCTTTTTACACACTGTCTCGCTATGTTAAAGGAGTTTAACATAGCGAGACAGCTTTAAAAAAAGTAACGGAGATCTTACTTTTTCCGTTGCTTTTTTTAAAGCTGTCTCGCTATGTTAAACTCCTTTAACATAGCGAGACACTTTGTAAAAAGCAACAGAGATCTTGCTTTCTCCATTGCTTTTTTTAAAGCTGTCTCGCTATGTTAAATGGGTTTAACATAGCGAGACAGTTTTTAAAAAAAGCAACAGAGATTCTCCGTTGCTTTTTTTAAAGCTGTCTAGCTATGTTAAACTCCTTAAACATAGCAAGACACTTCGTAAGAAGCAACGGAGATCTTGCTTTTTCCGTTGCTTCCACCCACAGCTCTGATGTACTGAGTAAGCATACGCATGTGCAGTACATCAGAACTGCCGCAGAATACCAGACAGCTGCAGAGGGGCAGCAAGGAGGCATTATACAATGCCATTATTTAAGAAAAGTAATTATTTTCTTTCTTAAATAATGTCATTCATAATAGCAATAACCCACTTCTGGGTATGGGTAACGCTGGATTTACCCACGGTTGTCTTTGTTTGGCAACTCGGGCTTCGCCATCATGACCAAACCACACCAACCGTGGGTAAATCCAGCATTACCCACACCCAGGCATGGGTTATTGCTATAATAAATTGCAACTGCTGAGAACAAGATGAATTCAAGACAGGAAAGGTAGCATGGTTTATGTTTGTTTAAGAAATCACAGACCCTTTTCCAAATTCAATCTACCCACCTATTCTATCCCTTGTCTGTATAACAAGCATGTACTTTTGCCCCCATTTAATCTATCTTGCTTATTTTTCCCTTTGATTATTTTCACAATTTTCACAAGTTTTTTTTGTGATTTCTGCAAATATTTTGGTTAGATCTAAATGATTCAGTGTAAGTTTGTTGAAAATATTCTCCTTTCTGTACTTCAAAAAGATTTCCCTTTCATCTTCATACTATCTGGTTTGTATAAATATTCTTATAAAACATGCACCGTATCTGCACAACCGAACCCAACCAGGAGCAGAATGTTTTTGTCATATGTACCACTTTTTTTTTACCCCTTCTCTATGAGAATTCTAAAAGCACCATGGAGCCTAAACCATACAGGAGAAAGACAGCTGGAATCATAATCAGAGGGTGTCAGTGCTCTGACATGCACACTTGAATTGAAATGTCAAAGGGCTGCTGTAAGGGAAGAATTCAAGATTGCAAACAACAGAAATTAAGTACTTTCCATGTGCCTCCAGGCATGCCATAGCTCATTGTTTCTTAAACAAAACAACTTATCATGAGGTTACAAAGGAGGTCAGGCTGCAGAGCAGGACAGCACTCCTAGACGAGGTTGACCAAGGTCATCACTCCTGTCACAATAGGAAGTGGCAAAACGGCCCTTTATTTTCATTAGCCCTTTTTTTTGTCTCATAGAAGGAAAAATACAGCTGTTTTTGTATGAGTATACAGAAAAGCTCAGCTAGTCAATCATCAGAGTCAATTAATGACTGTTATTTAGCCTTTTCAAATAGAACATTGTCATTTAAAACACAGCAGCTCTGGTTAAGGCAAAACCCATTGTATGAGCCTTTCCATCAGCTCTAGCAATAGACAAGAGAAATACAGGGCAAAACAACTAATTACATCAGAAAAGATCTGTTTTTGGCAAAAGAAACTTGCCAGTCAGATCATCAAAGATACTCAGGAACTATTATAGCACTGACATGAATTTGCATTTGCTTAAAATAACAGTCCGACTGAAGAAGACACTGTGTACGATTAGACATGTCTGCTTAGTTCTTTTATATGTATACCTTCTTAAAATTATTATGGTTTTATTAAATAAAGCAAGCCATACTATATGGCTATATTAAAGTGCCTGAGAAAGAAAAAATGAGGTAGTTATGTTAACTTTGCATGTGTGACAAGACCATTAGAATAAAGCAGGTGTTTTAAATATATGCCTAAAGACAGAAATAAATTCTCTTATGCCCATATATTTCTTCCCAATCCATACTGTCTTCTTCTGAATTAAGACATTTGAACAGGTGTTTGACAGCTTATTTTTTAGGATAACACAAAGTCACAAATTCAAATGAATAAGGAGAATCAAAAGCTATAACGCAGCAAACAAAAGTACTAACAATCACTGTCACTGCACTGTTACTGTGCTGACAAAATCTAAAAGGCCAGTATTTACTCCAAAACACACAACCTGATCAAAATGTGTGTCAGAATCACCAAATGTTATCTATCTGTCTGTCTATCTATCTATCTATCTATCTATCTATCTATCTATCTATCTATCTTTCTATATTTTAAGGAGACACATACACACACACACACACACACACACACACACACACACACGCACACATGCACACACGCACACATGCACACACACACACACACACACACACACACACACACACACACACAGACACACACACACACACACACACACACACACACACACACACACACACACACACACACACACACACACAAGATGCTGAGGAGAATAGGCGCATGAATACAAGCGAACATTTTGTCTTGAATGACACATCTCTCCACTGGGGAGACTTCTGGGTTGTTGACCTCTTAGACTACCCTTATCACTCAAGCAAGACTAGATTATTGGAAGCATTATGGGGTCAGATGGTCAGTCAATGTCCTTTGTGTAAATGCTAGACCCAAGCTGAAGTATTACCTTTCAGACAAGCTAAACAAGCACTGACTCAACCACTTTATGAGAACAATTTATTTAACTTTTGCTTTCCTCTCTGGATCAGAGTTCTTCACCTTCAGGCACAGATGCTTTAAGCTGTCCAATAGCTGTGCAAATCCCCATTTCTGTTGTCCATTCTTCTATGGCTGTTTTACAATGATTAGAAAAGACAATACATAGGATAACCATGTAAAGAAAATATGGCTATTTTGTCAATATGTGCTTATTTCATTTACATTGATATTTTTTGTCTTGTAATACAAAAAATAACATATAATATTTATGTGAAATAAGGTAATTATTTTCAGTTTTAAAAGTAATCATTAGGGTATTCTCACAACAAGTCTTACACCTAGAAATTTTTATAGTGGATTGTTTCATGATAACAATATATTTGCTTCATTTCATTGGTTTGCAAGTAAAGAAATTGTCATGTGTTCAAAATACTAATGTGTCTAGAAATGCTTAAACATGCTGGATGCTCAGATCAATGTCTGTAATCAATATAGGTGACTTTCAAACAGTAAAACAATATTTGCACGAAACAGTAAATAATATAATACTGTACTCATTATCACACTGTGTAGTTTTTGTTGAAGGCAAAATATTTTATGGGCTTTAGAATGTTTATTTTAATAATGCTTTAGTGACATTTTTGAAATATATAGCTTCCGCTAGGAATTGTTAAAACTTAACTTGATGAGGGCAAAACTCATTGTGTTAAACTGGTATGGACTCAACCTGCCAAATACATTTCAAAACAAGTATTTTTTACAGGGGGGGCCAAGCCCACCTACACCCATATGTAGTGCATACGCATCCAGCATGTCCAGACTTATATAAACCTGCTCCAGCTTTCCACAAACATGAGGTAGGAAGAAATCCCATAAAACAAAGGACTCATGGGGGCACACTATTAGAAATTGCTTTGCCAGTCATTTCCTACAACAAAACAGAATTGAGTGAATTCAACTTTGGAAAGTTAAACCTGGCAAGGGAAGTTTTCATGGCGATAAGAATTTTGGAAGTATTCAGATGACAAATATGTATTTTATTATGGCTCCTTATTACAAATAAATCTCCATCAAATGAGGTTTACTATAGAATTACTCAGCAAAAGGTATGTGTTTATGTATTTATCTATCAATGTTACTATCTATATTTACTTATTTCTAATCAATAAGCGGGAAGGTATGGCGGTGCAGAGACCCTTTTCTGTCATGATTTGGGTAGTGTCACTGTTAGAAGATAGACAGTGGTGTAATAACAATTTTTAATACAGTTTGTGATTCATAGCCAAGATGTATATTATGCTGTGTACCTTATGCAGATTATGGACATGTGTAAAGATGCTGCAAGTGAGAGTACCAGTTAATTCTATGGAAGTGAAGGGAAATAAGTGCAAGAACTGGTGTATGCAAATAGCTATATAATGAGATGCAAACATAAGTGCACAGTCATAAGTGCATGATGACATGTGAATTTGCATGTGTGCAAACAGATCACAATGCATAATCTTCAGATGTATTAGAAGCACAGCAGGTTACACACTGCTATATGAGCAGACAGCATGCAGAAACATTTGGTGTTGCAACAAGTAATGCTGCTCAGAGCAACACCAGCAACTGTGAACCACCACTTAGTCTCAGTGCTGCTAACTTGCACCTGCTAGCATGACATGTTGCCAGGTACCAGGAATGAAATTGGTATCACAACAGACTATTAGCTGACAGACCATTTTCATGAAGGCAGAATTATCTTACAGGCACTCATTGACAAGTATTGCCCACAGACAGTATCATGAGAATTGTCTGCATTTCCTGTTGTGGACATTAAACTATGTGTTGTTTTTAAAATACATTACAGGAACATTCTGGAAACAAACATGGAATACGATGAATACATGACAACCATCAGACTTAGAATACTGAGGACAATACTAGATCTGCTACTCCCACAAGAGGGTGAGCATATCTGTTTCCCAAGTACAATGGGGAGATGCTAAAGGCATGCATTGTTACAATGACATCACTCACATCCCTGAAGTACTGGGTGCATTAGTTTATACTCCTGTGACAATAAAGGCTCTATCAAGTGTCAGTGAACAATGGTATTCAGTAAAAAGTGTTATCATTCCATGAGTTGCCATGTGCAAAACACAGGGGGTGGATAACCAATGTGTATACTCAACACACAGTAACTGCCCATGATTCCAACATAGTATACACAAGTCATCTATACTATATCCATACTGATATATATATATATATATATATATATATATATATATATATATATATATATATATATATATATATCTATATATATATATATATATATATATATATATATATATATCTATACTGCTACTTCCAGCATAAGGAAATTCCTCTGGGCCACCTATTTGACAGTTACTGGCACTGTGGAGAGCAGGCATGTGCATATATATATATATATATATATATATATATATATATATATATATATATATATATATACATATCTATATATATATATATATATATATATATATATATATATATATGGGTCTACCTGAGATGGTCGACAAGCCATTTAATCGACTTTCATTTGGTTGACAGGCAGATTTGCTCCCCTCTCCAATGTTGTGCGACCCTGGAGTTGATATATATATAGTTAGGAGGGATGTGGGGGCTGATTAGTGGGGTGCTTCGCCCCCCACATAAAACTGCTTGTCGACCAAATGAACTATCGACCAAATGAAAGTCAATCATATGGCCTGTCGACCATGTGATAGGGGTCCATATATATGTATGTATATCTATATTTATAAATATATATATATATATATATATATATATATATATATATATATATATATATATATATATATATATATATGGGTTCACTACATAATCTCAAAATTTTAAAATATAGAATTTCAAAATCTTGAGACTATGTAGCCAATACCCCTAAATACCGAAAGACCAGAAGCGCGAAATTCAAAATACCGAACGTATAACACATACAGCACACAAATGCACATACACACAACTTCACCCACAAAAAATATCATCCTGCACTACAGATAAGCCTGCACCCCCATGTGGGGGGCTGCAGCCCCACACCCCCCTACTTAAATATACTAACTACGAGATCACACAGACACACAAGGGAAACTCACACCCACACATTATACAGTCTCTCACACACACACATCACAGTCACAACACACACTGACACACACTAAAGCCCCTAACCAACACACTTACACTTAGATACTTACCTGAACTTCCACCTATACATCAACGAACCGCAACACCAGAAGGGCTACTTCAATATCTCCGAACCTCAGGATTTTGAATTTCACGCTTCTGGTCTTTCAGTATTTAGGGGTTTTGGCTGCATAGTCTCGAGATTTTGAAATTCGATATTTCAAAATTTCGAGATTATGTAGTGAACCCATACATATATATATATATATATATATATATATATATATATATATATATATATAGATGGACTCATGTAAATGTATCTAATACAATTTTTATCTAAGCACAATATATCAAAAATATTTTATTTAAATCTCATTTTATCAGCAACTCATTTAATTTAACATATTTCAGAAATTTCAGAAAGAAAATCCACCAAAAAGTAATGTTTTTGCTGGGGGGAAAGCAAGGCAGCCTACATCCACAAAGTAGGGGGATTTGTTCCCCACACTCCCTTTACTTAAATATATTAACTCCATGATCACAAAACCACTGAGAAAGTGAAATGTGAACAGCTGTGACTCAATACGTGTAGTGTTTTCTCTTTTTTTCGTGGTTGTGCAATTGTACAGTTAGTATATTTAAGTAAAGAGTGTGTGTGTGGGGCTTCAAGTGTGCAAGGGACCATGACTGGGAGGGCTTGACACTGTGTGACTGTGAGCTGGCTCGATGTAATGGCCTGTCATTGTGAAACTACATGGTATATGTGACAGGGATGTTGTGCTTCTGCAGGATTGAGACCTGTTTGAACTCATCTGCAGTGGTATATTGTCACCAGAGACTGGTAGTCATTACAGCACACAACATGTGGTTCTTGGATGAAATGCCATTAGACTTGCAAGAGCAGACTGCATACTCTCTGATGTCCTCCTGATGCAACAATCCTGAGTACATACCCATCACAGACAATGAACAACACTGCTAAACAGGCCAGTGATGGCAGCATTTGCTATCATATGCACAGAGGTAAACATGGAAGGCATATGCTCCACTTGTTTACTATGGTATTGTCAAGCCAGATAATGTTGGAAATCTCAAACCAGCAATGAGAATGTCACAACCCAGGAAATCTAAAGACTATAGACTTAAACTGCTAGACTTGACCCTGCACCCCCTTCAGGACCCATCTTAGTACTTGTCCCTGGGTTGCATGTAGGGAAATTCTTTGTTCTTCTTGTTTTTGGCATTCTGTGCTTGCACTGTTCTTGTGTATATTCATCCACAATATTCTGAAAAAACCTACCTCCTGCCCTAGTATATCCTCCCTTTATTCTTATTATACTCCTATTCGGTCTCTTAGGAGTTCTGATCAACTTCACTTAAACATTTACAAACCTAAAACATCATCTGCTCAACATTGATATAGTTACTCTTATTTGGAATAAACTACCATCATCCATAAGAACTATTTCTAACACTTATGTATTTAAAACTGCACTAAAAGAAAATCTACAGAACTCTTGGATCTGGCACTATCTAAACCCTCCCTGGTCCTCCTCTCCATTTACTATTTTTCTTCATTTTCTTACAAAAACACTTTTTACTTAACTTCCTATCTGTTTTTCCTCTAACTTTCACATTAACTTATTTTGTTTCCTCTAACTTTCATATTAACTTATTTTGTTTGCTTGTACAATTGTATCCTGTTGCAGACTGAAATATATCATACCTTAACTTTATACTTTACTGTTTATAGGTAAAATTTCTTCAGTACTTTGTATTTATAACTGTACTTAAAGCTTTACATAATTGTTGCATAATCTTGGCTATTACTGTTTTGTAACACTTCCTTTTATGGAGCTTTTTTCCCCAGGCCTCCACTGAGAAAGAGCCCATGCTCAGTTGGACACTCCCGGTTAACAAATGTCAAATAAATAAATAAATAAATAAATAAACAATTGCAGAAGAATTGCTGTTTTGAACTTTATCCATTTTGAACATTCTGTAGTAAACCTGCCCCACCATAGTCTCCAGAATGCCTAGCATGACATTGCTGCTGAAACCCATGGCCTCACTAAGGCATTGGTAACAGAGTCAGATCTTGGTCAAATGGGGTCCTAAGCAGGATAATGAATCAGTGCCCCACCCCATACACAGCCATCACCCCCACATCCATTCCAGTTTCCAATTATTTGGCTATTTCTCCCCAATTACCATAAACACTGTTCAAACCTCTCAGTATGCACACTGTTTTCTGTTTTACTTCTACAGTGATTAAAGCTATCTGTATTTAATTCAAAACTTTTATTTCAAATGTTATAGCACATTTACTAAACAAAACAATACAGTCTCACAAAGAAAATAGAATTGATATTAACACTACACATTTCTGCCCTTCAAACTCACTTTCATTGAAATGGCATTGAAACCCATATTCAAAGAAAATGCATCATGACCAGTGGCAGATAGGGTTTAACCCATAGGCCCCTTGCACACATTTTTAGTACCATGCATGCATGCATATGTTCTTTAATTCAGAATGTTTTAAATTTCTATTTTTTTAAACAAGAAATATCTTTATTAAATTATCACATATGACATAGGCAATCGTGCATTTATATAAATGAAAAAAAAATCCTGACACAATTCCAGCTGCAAACATTATACCTTACTAGCCACATTGACACAATTGTAGGTGCAAACATTATACATCACTTGTAATGCATCCAGTCATTGTCAGTCAAACATTACATAGCTCATTCAAATCCTGCCTTCTTTTAAACTTCGTTCCTTCTCTGCATGTATAGTTCCCCCTGTTCCCATTTTTCCTATGTAATTTGTTCCTACCCTTTATTAAAGATCCCAATTTTCCAGTTGTTTTATCTCTGTTATATAGTCATTACTTCTAGTGCAGTTAGTTTAGACTTTAATTTCCATTTTATAGTAATTGCTTTTTTGGCAGCAGCCATAATTAGACTCAGCAAGGCTTTACTATGTCTAGGCAATTCCAATTCTGTATCATAGCCCAAACAAAAAAAAATTCCTTAGTTATACCAATTTGCTCACCCAGTATCTCTGGCAAAGCAGTCTGCAGTGAATCTTTAAAGTTTGTCAACTCATTACACTCCCTGAAAGTATGTTCCCAGTTCTGTCTTTCTTACCCATCACACCTCCAACATTTGCTGTCTACCTGTGGAAAAATTATTTGGGGTATAAAAATACCTATGTAAACACTTCCAAGCAAAGATCTTCAATCTTCTAGACTTTGTTGAATATTTAGGAGACATACATATACCCCCCCCAAATTGTTTCTTTGTGATTTGTTTATCCAATCTATCTTTCCAATCCTTTCTAACCTCCACTGATTGGTTCATGCAGTTATCATGCAATGTTTTATGTGGTCTACTAATTATTGTTTTTTAATGGCAGCTTCTGTTCTAGATTCTATTAAAAACTCTACCAGTGTTGGTCTTTTGTTTAGGACCGCTATATTTATTTCTCTTTGCCTATACTCTGATATCAGTCTTTGATAGGGAAGGCAATCTCTAACCTGCAGTCCAAATAAATAATTGACTTCTTCCCATTCTATTACCTTTTCCTCTCTAGTTAATTGCTCCCAATACCTTGGTTCCTTTGCTAGTTTTCTCAAATAAATTTGAGCCCCCTCTTCCCTATTGTCTGCATCCCTAATTGGAGTCATCACTATCAGCAAAATCTCCTTTCTCCATTCTCATGTTGAGTTAGTTCTTAGAATACTTTCTGCTATTTTATGAGTATAATATTCTGCATGATTATTGTTATATTCCTTAAAGGTCTGCATCCAAAATCCCAGTCTCTCTTGTTTCTTGAGCTTCATCCTTGTTTCTTTATCACCCCTTTCCACTATGAATTATAATTGTCTGCTTGTACTTTGCATAGGAGCCTTAACTCTGTTCCTCTGAAATACCCCTTCAAGTAAGATAATCCCAATCCATCCTGTTCCATTGGAAGAATCATCTTATCCCACTTGACTCTTGCCATCTTCCCCTCCCAGATAAAATCCTTCATCCTTTTATTAATTGCTATCCAAAACCTTTCCTCTTATTGATGAAAATATGCCTGACCTCTGTATAAGACTAAAGGAACTAAAAACATTTTAACTGCTTGTATCTTACTATCACTATCCATATAACAATTTCAATTTTCTCAGTTTTTGTATTATCTTTTGTTTAGTCTCTTTACACATATCCTTAGGTGCAACACTGGAATCATTTTAATCCACACTCCTACATACTTAATATTATCATGTCCCCATAAACATGGATATTCCTAAACCAGTTCATGTATGGGTATATCATTTACTGCTATTGCCTTTGTTTTAACTTTGTTAATTTTGTATCCTGAAAAGATTTGAAACTGTCACAAAATGTTCCTTAACACTGTAATGTCCCTTTTTGGTTTTGTCAGGTATAAAATAATATCATCTGCAAATAGAGACAGCTTTTCTTCACTACCATACCAATTATATCCTTGGATTTCTGAGTACTTTATTTTCTTTGCTAGTGGTTCTAAATATAATGCCAATACCAACAGAGAGAGAGAGGACACCCCTGCCTGGTTCATCTGCACAAGCTGAAATTATCATAAAGAACCCTTTCTGCTTTAATTTTTGACTCTAATCCCTAATATATCCTCCTAATCAACCTTATATTTTTTTTCAGGAAATGCAAATGCTACCATTGCCCTGCTCATAAAGTCCCAACTTACTCTGTCAAATGTTTTCTCTTCATCATGACCCACCAACAGCAGTGGCATTTTCTTACATTCTGCTTCCATCTGGATCATCAATGTTCTGTTAAAGTTATTAAATATTTGCCTCCCCTCCACAAACCACATTGATCCATATCTATCAATTGTGGCATCACTTTCACCATTCTTTTAGCCATTACAGACATAAACACTTTATAACCATTGTTTAGTATTGAAATCTGCCTGTATGAAGCTGGATCTGATGGATCTTTACCCTCTTTTGTTATTACAGCTAGCACCACTTTCTTGCAGGATGTTGGTACTTCTCCTCCTCTTAAAATATTTTTAAACAAAAACCTTTCAGATCTTTATCAGTTTTCCCTCATTCCAAATTTCCATAGGAATGCCATCTATTCCTTGGGACTTCCTTGTAAATTGGTTATACATCATTTTTATCTCGTCTTCTCCTATCCAAATTGTTAGTAATTGAGCCTCATCTACCTGTAACCTTGGCATATTTAATTCTTCCATAAACATTTTCATTTGTGCTTTTTCTTGATTTCCATATTCCTCTGCTTTGCACAGACTTTCATAAAATTTCTGAAATATTTCTAATACTTCTACAGGATCTCTCATTATCTTCCTTGTTATAGGCCCCCTAAGCTTGGTGACAGCCCTTTCTACTTTATTTTGTGTTATTGAGTCGTTGTACTAAACGTTTTTGTGTTTTAGAGTTATTGTCAAAAAACAGTTGCTTAACAGCAATCTTTCTAAGCTCATGCATATTAATGAGGTAATCCCTTATTTTCTGCTTAATATTCAGCACTTGGTGTTCCTCTTATTCTGTAGATTCCCCTATTTTGCAATACTTTAACATTTATCAGTCCCTTTAAATAATTCTTGTTACTTCTTAACCATATCTCCATTTCTTTTATTCCCACCCTGTTTTAACTCCACTTTAATTTTATCCCACTCACTTTTCAGAAGAAATTTCTATCTTCTCTAATAGCTCCTAAATAATTTTCACTATCCATTCCTTAAATTCTTCTCTTTTCAACAGATAGGTGGGAAAGTGCCAGTGTCTCATTTTTATTTCATAACTCTGTGCTTTCATTTTAGTTATTATTGGTGCATGATCAGAAATAACTATTGGGTGCATATCAATACATCAATTAAATGCATATGTTCCTGTGAAATGTAAATTCTGTCTAGCCTAGCCCAGTTTTTGTATCTTGGGGAATAATATGGAAATTCACTCCAAACTCTTAGTATTGATTTCACATCTTTCATGCCAAAAACTTTCATATGTTTCTTTACAAATCTACCCTCCTTTGTTGTATTTTCCATTCTGGGTCCCCCTGACACATCTTCACTGTTACAGGTCAAATTCCAGTTCCCACCTATAAGTAATATTCCTTGCTAATAGCGGACCTTTTCCCCAGAATTTTCTTAAGCTCCATTATAGCAGTTATCGGTGGAATATAAATACATGCCAGTGTAATCCTTCTCCTTTGCCAGTAGCCCCTTAGTACTACAAATCTACCATTGTTATCTTTTTTTTATCTTCTTCTATCACTATTGGAGCTCCTCTTGCAACTAATATAAGTACTCCTCTTTCCATTTGCCCCAGGCATTCCCATGAATAACCATCCTGAAAACATTTCTTTATCAAATACACATGTTCAGTTCTTTCTAATTGTGTCTCCTATAGCATAGCTATTTGCATTCTAAATTGTTAATATAGTTCATCATTTCTTCTTTTTTTTGTATTTATCTGTGAGACCATTAATGTTTAAATATATCATAGAAAGCATCATTGTCTTGAAAAGTTATTATTCCCATATTTTATGTATAACAGCTTTTTGGTTAAATGTCTAGTTTCAGCTTTTGTGTTACATGCATATACTGTTTGGCAGATTATCTTTTATACAGTTGTTTCTTGTCATCCTATGTCACATCTTACAAAATGTTTTGTTTTATTGAAAACCCTCAAAAAAAACCCCAATACTCCTAAAACCTATTAACTTCATAATAACACACAAAGCTATGTACAGTTTTAAATATTGAAGTTTTACCCTTCTAATAGGGCAACTGTTCCAACTGACAGCCACACACCCAGCCTTGTAGTAACCTAAAAGAAAGTATATCCATGCTAAGAAGCATAGTACAGCTTGTGTGTCAATAAGTGTTGTCTGACTTTATATTATCTTTATAACTCTCTGATCTGGGAAACACTTGAATGCTTTCAGAAAACACTATTTCTCTGTATCAGATTGTCTCCTAAAGACATGAAAACCAGATACAGAACTGCCAAGCATACACTTGTTTACTAGATAAAAGCCATATAACATTCAATATTCTTTTTCATTTATTTCCTGTCTTAAAACTTGTTACTATATTAAGCATAGGGCCTTAACCCAGTCACTCCCCTATTCAAGATTTTTTTATTTTGTCATATTCTTTTAAGTGAACAAGGGAAAAAAGTGAAGGAAGAAAAAAAAACAGGAGCACATATTTATATTATTATCCCCATTGCGCTTAAAATAGAACTGTACTTTATAGCATGCAAAGAAAATTGCACACTATTAAAATAGTAGCAGTAAGAAAAAAATTGTTTTACTTACAGTTATCCTTCTCACTCTTCTTCCCATCTCCTGAGTATTTTTCCTAACATTAACGACATGAAGTAGGCCATATGCTTTAGAGTCTCATACAAGTTTAGAAAGAGCAAAAAAGTACAGTATTTCCAGATTTTCCTGCTCTGTCATGTTTCACAAATACAATTGCTGCTTTGTAATCCCACATTTGTCAATTTCCTTGTTACTGGTTTTATTCCTGTTTGTCTGTATCTCCCAAATCCTGTCTCTGCTTCATTTTCAATGTACCCTCGATTCCTCTAGTCGACTGGTGTGCTTTTTGCCTTCTCTTAAGCATTTTCCATTGAAAGGTTGGAAAAGGTTTCACTGTTACTGACTCTCTGTGGTCTCTCTGTGATCATTATTACCAGAAGAACAAGAAATAGAATCTCCTTGTGATTCACAGCTCAGTTTTTGTTGGACAATTTTTTGTATTTCTTCCTTAGCATGTACTTCATCAAAAAATGACTTTGTCCCTTGAGGGAAAATATTTTGAAGATAGCTGGGTATAGCAGTTTAAATCTCATGCCTGTTTCTTGATGTTCCATAAATAATGGAATAAATTTACTCCTCTTCTGCCTGGTGTGCAATGAGTAGTCATTCTCCACAAACACTCTGCTGTCTCCCACTTTTAGAACTTTGTCCTATTGCCACACTTTTGTCAGAATCAACTCCTTCTGCTGGTAAGATTGCATCTTTACTATTAAAGGTATAGGTTGCTTTCTCATAGCTATGTTTGGAGCATAGACATGATGTGCCCTTTTAATTTACAATTTCTTTTATGGAATACCAGTCATAAAATTAATGCAGTCTGTTCTTTCCAGCTTCTCTGGAACAGCAGAAAATCTCAGGTTTTCCCTACATGCTCTGCCCTCTAATTCTATTATTTTTTGAAACATTTCTTCTTGCACAATCTCATATTCATCCAGCCTTTTTTCATTTCAGCCTCTGAGTTTTGCAATTTTATCACCTTATCTGAATATCTGTTTAAAACGTCTTCCATTTTTCCAGCCTTTTCTTTTTTGTGTTGATATACTCCATCAGTGTTTCATTTATTTTAATCAGGTCTGTGTGCAGTTACCTTATATTTTCCTCTAGGTTACTGGAATTCATGTCCTGAGCTTGCAATGCTTTTTGCTGAACAGCTGCAGTACTTTTTGCAGTCACTGTCTCTTTGTCATCTTTTGTAGCTGATTTTTTTTTTAGGTCCTCTGTATTTCTTTTTTTCCTGGCATCAGGCAGTGCACTTACTAGCCAGTTACTGAAATTTACCCAGAAATTTAGGTCCACTGGCTTGCTCTGCTAAATTTCTGTCTTTACATTGGGAGAGCTAGAATTAAGCTGTTACTCAATGTGCAGCCATCTTGGAAGTCCAACCCTTAAATCTGTAGTTTTCAACATTTTTTTAGTAAGCAATGAAACAAAATGCATGAAATGATAATGACAAAACTGCCCAATTCAAAATACTTCAACCATAAAAGGCCATTTAAAATTCTGTCATTACAATCCAGCAATATCAGTCAATATGCACAATCTCTGCAGAAGTAAAAGTCATCAGAATAAGTCCACATTACAGACATCTGTAAATAATGATGAGGCTGCTGCTAGCAAACAACTTTATATTTCAGTGTTTCATATACAAATTCAGTGCCTGCTGGCCTTTAAGAATAAATTGCCTATGTTATATTAAAAAAAATCAGTAAGCTGGTAATGCTGGATCAGGGAATGGATGGCAAACTGACAACAGGTTTATATTTACTAGGCATTTCATCAAAAAGAGAACATACACTCAGGACTGCAGCATCCCCACCCCTCTTAAAGTACACCACAGTATTATCAATACATATACATGCTGTGGGAGTAGAACCCACAGCCTTCTGCATCAAAATCAAGTATGCTACCTGTTGTGCTATTAATAACACATTTATATTCTAAAGCAGAGAGGTGATGACCATTTGTTAAACAAAACAGTTGCACATTGTAAACAAACTTAGCATTAACAGCAGTAAACTTCTCTTCCACTGAGCCTCACAATGTCTGAAAAAAATGCACTTGAAAATGTACTGAAACTTTCATTTTTTAGCAGCTTGGTAGTTAGTGTAAAGGATTCAGACTGTCTTCTATAACTAATGCTTAAGCAAATTAACTAACCTGCTGCATTTTATACACACACAAATACACCTTACCTTTCTCCGACAATGCTGGTGGAAGAATACAACCAGGTTCAGGTCCAGCAAATGCATTCCACAAATGGATAGGAACATCTTCTTGCATTTTAAATTCTTTGTGCAGAAGCATGTGATGATGATGCATGCAAGCACATAGTAGCACTCAGGGGCACATGGATTCACCATGTGTATATGACAATAACAACATAGGAGGAGTTTTTAAAGAAGTGCACCCTTAATAAAGCATGCCATTTTTTAATTAGAAAAGTAAATATGATAGTTCCCTGCCCAGTGGGCCCCCTCACAGCCAGTGGGCCCTAGGCAGCTGCCTAGGTTACCTAGTACTGGATCTGGATTTGATTGGTGGCGATGTGGGATATCCTTACTGAAGCTGCACAACATGGTAAAGATTTTAATATTGGTAGACTGGGTCTGGTTGATAAGCCTGCACATCTATTCATTGAGACCCAAGTCTAATGTATATCAGAGGCTGGCTGTGACATATGATGACCCTAGGATAACCTGTTAGGTGGCCACATGGCAGGTCTACCCTCATCAAATGCAGTGGTCTCCTTTCTTGCTTTTGCCATACATGGAACAGTGATGGTGTTCTCAGTCATGGAGGAATCCTTGACAATTATTGTGGGTCAGGTGTGGTTGTGATCATATCTTTAACATGAAGAATGGATGGATGACCACCCAGGAGAGAGACAGATTGTATGTGGGTGTTACCTGGCTGTGATTCAGTTTGTGTCTTGGCATCATCACCAGACTTTGCATGGGTGCCAACATCAATCTGGTGTCCTAACCCATACTGTAAATGTGGTAATATAGTTGTGATCTGGCTTGTGAATCTACAGTAATAAAATACAGTATGGAGGGAATCTGAATACCCATCCTATGTGTGAGGTTCTGCACTGTGCATGCAAACAGTGGTACAACTTATGCGAAAATGTATCTCTGCTGTCGTGGTTGTGTGTTTGTGTGTGTGTGTGTGTGTGTGTGTGTGTGTGTGTGTGTGTGTGTGTGTGTGTGTGTGTGTGTGTGTGTGAAGGAAACAGAAGCAGTCAGTGGTATTTGTACATAAAGTACCTTTGAGACATGTGAGGCTACTGCTGGTACCTATACCCACAGGAATTCCTCATCATGAGTTAGGATTGCTGTAGTAGGTGATCCTTCAACCATAGCTGACTTCTCTGCTGCAGTGCTGCATGTCTTTTTGCAGGTATGTTTTATTATATCAGTGACACACCTCTGACATTGACAAGTTCGACACTACCGTCCAACAACAGTTTCCCGCATTATCATCTAGTGGAAGCTGGTAAGCACTGCATTCCCCTAACTGGTGGTGCCCATGGGTCCTGAGATGTCTGAAGCAGGATTTCATTCTCAGCTCATCAGAAGCTATCCATTATCTTCCCTCCACCTCCTCTAGTACACATGAGGACACCTATTGGAGTAAAACATATTTCTGTAAGCTGTTGACTGCTGGAGGTAATGGGCTACCAGTTATTAACAGTGAGTTTCTGTAGGTGTACATAATAATGCAGGTCTGGACAGAGACAGGAACATCATAGGAGCCACAGATATGCTGAGAAATACTATAGATTGTGGGGTACTTCTATAATACACCAGACGATTGGTAAGGATGGACATGTGCATGTAAGCAGTTTGGTAGCTGACACACACAGGCCAACAGGGATATAAATGCTCAGGGATGAGCTTTACTGACTGCATGGGCTGGGGGTAACTATGCTGTATGTGTGACAGTGGGCTTTCATGGAATATTGTTCGGACCTACCCATGGGGACCTTAAAAACTTTATCCCCATACCACAAGCTCAAAATATATGTATGTGATACACATATATCCAGTCGGATCATGGTATATATATATGTGTAGCACAGGATAGTATAAGGCTAGGCAGTCCTGGTATTAAGTTAGTCTTCATAAGGTGCAGACTAGATATGCTATATATATGTTTATTATACTACATACAGTTTATGTGTAGGTATTTATCACAGGAAATCAGCTTACATATTAATATATGTACCTGCACTCTGTTTCATGGCAAGGGCTTAAATGCATATCATAAGAGGGATAAACTTTTTAACATGGTACTGAGAAATCTTTGTAAACCCTAAAGGCTGTCTCTTCTGAATGCTCATCCATTCTGTTGTTAGGCACTTGTTACAAAATGCTGTATAGGTGCTGCTACGGCTGCTTTTTTTGGTGTGAGGTTTGGTATTATGAGTCATGGACTGTTCATGCAAGTCACAGGCAAATACCAGTTTGAGCATCAATTATTCACATGGAGCTATGTTCTACATATGTCTATGAATCATTATATTTCATTGATGTGCACTGGAGACATAACAAATAGCGAAGGTCCACAGCAAGCTGTCAATATACTATGACTGAGTGTTCACGCATTCTGCTTGTACATGTAGCTATTAAGTGTGCTGGGGAGTGGACACCTAAGAGCAGGTGATTGCAGTGTACTGTAGGTTATTATGATATGCTTCTTGTAAACAGCCTTCTCCATCATGAGCCAACTTGTGTTTCCTGCTGACTTTAAGTACTGCAGGATCTGCACTAGCCAAAGCACAACCATTACTTTGCTCAATAACTGACTGCAGTCTCTATTCCATTTTGGCTGACTTGTAGCCATTTTTACCTTGTTCTGATTGTGGCATCAGAGCATAGTTATCAGCTCAGTCAGCCATGCCTATTGTCACCATTTGTACATTCACCTGTGCTCTATAAGGCAGTACTTTTCTTCTAAGCAGGGTAAACAAAGCTTAGGAGGCAAGCACATCTCTATGAAGTCTGGACACAGTGGTATCTTGCATCAACTTGCAAAAGCGGAACCTTATAACCAAATACAGTAACACAAAACTGAAGAAACAATTGGTACAGGTCTTGTAGGTAATGATAGATTCAGGCAGTGTTGAAGTTTTATATGAGAACAAAAGCATAAGAAATTACAGTTGAATCACTATATCTCCCTTTAAGCAATAATGTCACAAGTTCATGAAAAGAGTAGTAAAATTGGAGAATTGTTTGACTTGGAACATTTCAGTATGCTAGGAGACTCATGAAGCATTAGGAAAAGCACCACAGTAAGAAAAGAGCTACTACCTAAAAATGTTTCCTGCTTGAAGAAAGAGAACTAGAACCTCATTAAAAGAAGGAATATTTCAGTAATAGTGAAAAGTCTGTCTGCCCTTACTGTGATTAAGCTTGATATTCACAACTTTAGAAAACATGCATTGCTCTTTCTAAATAGTATTTGTTCATAAAATGCAGTTTATCAATATAAATTGATCCAAAAGAAAAGCAATATGGCACTCAGATGAAATCCAATACTCTCTTTATTTAACGCTTTTGTCAGCGGTTGGCTTATGACTTCTTCAGTGGTCTGGGTTCTCTTTGATGTGTTTAAATAATGCATTCCTGACATTGTTTTTCTGATGCCGTATAAGTGTTGATAAATACGTTTATTGAAGCTGTTGACAGTCTTTCCTATATAAAGCTTTTGTCAGCATTGACAAATAGCTATATATACCAAGATTTTACTGGTGCAATTGAGCCTTTGCTTCAAATGTAACTTCCCAAATCCCTGTTTGTAAAAGGACTCGTTCTCTAAACTATAAGGGCATTGGTTACAATGCCCACATTTTCTCATCCTGCCTTTGTTCTTAATAGGTGTGTTGGTTTCTGTTAGATTTTTTAAGGATTTGTCCCTCTTGTATGCCACTGTCAGGCATTCACCTAACTTATTTTTAAACTGTTGTTCCAAATCAAACAATATCCAGTTGTTACTTGATATGCCCTTAATTCTTCCAAACAATGAACTAAATGTTAATATCATAGAATACTGGAACGAGTCACATTTGTTATTAATTGGCATAACCTCAGATCTTATACTCCCATTACTTAATAAATTTCCCAATAATGGTGTGAAATGACTTTTATTTCTCTTGGTAATAATTTCCTGGAAAATGGGATCAATACAATTTTTAGGATAACCTTGTCCCAATAACATGTATTCTACAGTCTCAATTTCTTTCAGAAAAAGGTCGTTATCACTTACTATTCTCGCCAACGTAACTCCCTGTCCCTTGATCAAAGTTCTTTTTGGTGCACTGGATGTGCACTTGAAAAATGCAAAAGGGTATTGGAGTAGGTTGGTTTCTTGCATAGATTAGATTTAAATCTGTGGTTTTGTTTGTCCTTCGAGATGGTAATATCTCAAAAAATAATCATATCATCATTTGTTTCCATTGTAAACTCCAGAAATTGTGTACTGGAGTTTAATGAATCAAAAAATTCCTGCAGCATGTCATGAGTGCCATCCCACAGGATAAGGATATCATCTAAAAATGTCCATAAAATAGACATTTCTTGAATAATTCCATCTTGAAAACCACAGTGGTTTCCCATTCCACAAGGACAATGTTTTCAAATAAGGGTGCACATGATGCCCCCATTGCTATGCCAACCTTCTGTCTGAAATATTGCCTCTCAAAAAGTATGAAATTATTTTGAAGTACCAATTCCATTAATGTTTGAAACATCAATATTCTGGAATGTGTTACCCCAGAATATTTACCCAAAAAATCATAAAACATGTTGCTCCCTTCTTTGTGTGGTATTACAGAAAATAAGTCTTTAACATCAATGGTGGCAAATATAAGATGTTCACTAAATAACTTGTGTTGAATTTTCCTGAGACAATGCCATAGGTCAACCAACACATGTGGGAATTGTCTTAATACAGTTTTAAGACTCAAATCAATATATTTTGCCAGGGAATAAGTCTTAGATGCTTTTGCATCGACTATGGGTCTCAAGGGGGGGGGGTCCATAAGGGATTTATGAATCTTAGGTATGCCGAAAATTGTTGGTGGACATGGGTGATCTTGTTGCATGTAATCATGCTCTGCTAAACTTAATAAATCTTTGAGTATTGTATCAATGTATCTATAAGCAATGTTCAATTGATTCAAGGATACTTCTTCATACGTTTCACTATATAAGTGTGTAAGCATCTTATGTATGTAAAACTCCTGATCCATGGCTACTAACCCACAACCCTTGTAAGGTTTCATTAGCCTGATATTTTTATCTCTTACAATATTGTCTAAAAGCTGTCGCTCTTCCTGAGTAAGGTTGTTGTTATAACATTTATTCATGGAGCTGTTGCTTAAAATAGTTTCCCTAATCTGCAGGGTGCATAGTTTTTCGTAAACCTGTAATATTGGATGTAGGGGGGGTTAAATGTGCTACTCTTCTTCCACATTTCATGAGGACCAAATTGTATGTCATTATCAAAATATAGCTTAAGATTAAGCTTCCTGACAAATAATTTAAGTTCAAGTATACAGTCTCTACACTGGGATTTCTCGTAGGAACAAAATTCAATCCTCTTTGAAATAAATCAGCCCATTCTCTTGTAACAGAGGCTGAACTTAAAAATTATAAATCTTGTAATCTCCCCTTGAGTTACTGATAATTTTGTTGTCATCAGTATCTCTGTCTACCTCTGCTTGTGTCTATGCTTGTATTTCCTACCTCCTTGTTTGTCCCCTCCCCCTCCCATGTCCCACTGATAACCCCCCCTGTGGGTAGGGGTCCATTCTCCTCATATTGTAATTGTACTGTCTCTCTCCTACCTCCTCCCTTTGTTGTCTCTGATTCTGTAAACGTTAGGAACGTCTCATGGGCTCCCCTAAAGGGGTTTTCTGTTCATCATTGGCATTATTATCCATCCCCTCTTCTATCTCATCTTCATCATATTCAACATTTTCCATGATGTTAATGTTAGAGCCCCCATGGCGACTGGGTACTGGATATGCCATACCACGTTCATAATCCCCTTTATCTCTGTTAAGTTTTTTTAATTTTTTTGTTTTTAATAGATAAAATCACTTTGTCAATGTTCACAAATATTGCTCTATACTCGTTAATTTTAAAGTTAAAACATAAATCAGTAGTAATTCTATTGTTCAAAACGTCTACATATTTTGTGAGCTCATTTAATTTTCTATTGTTATCTCTCACCAGTAAGTCCAATAATTCAAGTCCATGTTTGTTAAACATGTTGAGTAAGTCTTTATGTAGTTCAGACCCGTTCTCCAGTCCTGTCAGAAACTTCCATAAACGTAGACCCTTAGGAATCTGTTGCCTCCATATACATTCCTTCAAGTAGCCATTCTCTATTTGAAGTTTATGTAACTTCAAAATTTCTTGTTCAAAATGAACAAGTTGTTGATCCAAAGTTCCGTAGTTCTCATCACTATTAGGTCTGGAAAAAATGTCCATGTTGCACTCTTGAATCCATTCTGAGAACGAAAATGACTTGGTTAATTCGCCTTGCTGCCCGTTATGTTGATCGACATTAATGGAACCACCTCCACCAGCGGCTGCTCCAATAGTAGACCCTGATTGCATCGTCTCCATGGTTACTGGGCTTCCCTGCCCAGGAGGTAAAAAACTTGCCTGCGACTTGCTTAAAATGTCCATGGCTGTAAAAAGATTATTGGTAGAAGACTCAAAAGTTGTTGGATCTAGAAAAGGTCCCTTAGCTAATCCAGCCTGTTGTTTTAAGAGCACCTCAATAAGTGATGTGAGGTTCATAATAGAGTTATTCAACTCATGTAAGGAACCTCCGTTGCTGGTTTCCGCCCTTGCCACTTGCTCTCCTTGTTCAACTTCCATAACAAGAAAACACTTATGACAAACAGTTAAACCAAATAAATCCAAAACAAAAGCAATACAGCACTCGGGTGAAATCCAATACTCTCTTTATTTAGCGCTTCCATCAGCAGTTGGCTTATGACTTCTTCAGAATAACAGAGAACACTCGTTTCAAACATATTTAAATACACACATTGTTGTCATGTGACTGAAATCAATTAAATTAATCACCTTTAATTAAAATCAACCATCAATTAAAATCAGCACACTGCAGCAAGGAAAATACACAATTCCCCCTATTGGAATTGTGTTACATCACTCACACTTAAACTTCTTGTGTCATTACTTTAAGGATCTTTAAACAATTCAAGACATCTTTAGCTATTGTACGCAGTATTCCCCATGCTGAAATACATATTTACATATGGAATTCCGCTTTCAATTTTAAATAGCTAGATATAGATATAGATTCATTAAGCCCTGGGGGGTTGGTGGCATTGCATCTAAGCTGCCACATAAGTTCACGAAATTCTAAGTATATTTCAGATGGACTCCCTCTGTCTTTATTACCAACCTGTTCAATGCCACTGAATCTAAAATAGTGGTCTGGATTCTCTTTGATGTGTTTAAATAATGTATTCCTGACATTGTTTTTCTGATGTCGTATAAGTGTTGATAAATACGTTTATTGAAGCTGTTGACAGTCTTTCCTATATAAAGCTTTTGTCAGCATTGACAAATAGCTATATATACCAAGATTTTACTGGTGCAATTGAGCCTTTGCTTCAAATGTAACTTCCCAAATCCCTGTTTGTAAAAGGACTCGTTCTCTAAAATATAAGGGCATTGGTTACAATGCCCACATTTTCTCATCCTGCCTTTGTTCTTAATAGGTGTGTTGGTTTCTGTTAGATTTTTTAAGGATTTGTCCCTCTTGTATGCCACTGTCAGGCATTCACCTAACATATTTTTAAACTGTTGTTCCAAATCAAACAATATCCAGTTGTTACTTGATATGCCCTTAATTCTTCCAAACAATGAACTAAATGTTAATATCATAGAATACTGGAACGAGTCACATTTGTTATTAATTGGCATAACCTCAGATCTTATACTCCCATTACTTAATAAATTTCCCAATAATGGTGTGAAATGACCTTTATTTCTCTTGATAATAATTTCCTGGAAAATGGGATCAATACATTTTTTAGGATAACCTTGTCCCAATAACATGAATTCTAAAGTCTCAATTTCTTTCAGAAAATGGTCGTTATCACATTCTCGCCAACCTAACTCCCTGTCCCTTGATCAAAGATCTTTTTTTGCTGCACTGGATGTGCACTTCAAAAATGCAAAAGGGTATTGGAGTAGGTTGGTTTCCTGTACAGAGTAGATTTAAATCTGTGGTTTTGTTTGTCCTTCGAGATGGTAATATCTAAAAAAAATCTAGGCATTCGGATATTGGCAAAGATCTTTTCAATCCCCATAGTGCCTTTTTTTAGGTGATACCAAACTGATAATCCTACCAACTTAACCAAACCTATGAAGGAATATCTGAAGGTGGTACCACTCAATGCTAGAAGTCTTAACAAGAAATTCTACTCCCACAAGCCTTCCTCTCCTTGGAGAGTATAGACATCTGTGTAGTAATGGAGTAATGGTTTAAAGTCACTGAGAGTGCCCCAGCAATGCAAGGCTATAATGCCTTTCACACCTTTAGACCAGCTACTGCACAGGAGGGAAGTAAAGGTGGAGGAGTGTCAATCTACATTAAGACTAATCTCACATCCATATTATTTAAGGTGTATGAGCCACTGGAACTCATACATGTGCAACTCACCATAAACAGGGTACTGTACCATATCCTTGCAACATATAGGTCTCCCTCCATGTCATAGGAACCCCAAACCCATACTAACTATCTTAATGTACTAGAGTCTCTCACCATTTAACCTAATATAAAATTCATGGGGAATATTAAGTATCCCTCTATAGACTGGGAATCCTGCATCACTTCCAATGCACAAGCCAAGCGATTCCTAAATTTTGTCAATACTAACATCCTGGAATGGTTGTCCCATTCTCCTACAAGGGGTGCAAACATCCTTGACCTTGTACTCACAAACACAGGGAGGGCCAGTATTCTTCACTTAATGTAATATCTTTGCTCATCAGATCTGACCATAAGGGAGTATTACTTGAAATAGATATTAAATCAGGGGATCCTCCAAAACTAAAAACCTTTAGGAACTATTCCAAAGCCATCTGCTCTCTACTAAGTAACACGTAAATTTCAAACACCCGCAAACCCAGTAAACACCATAGAATACTCTTTGCTATTTACAAACTCTCTGTACAGCCATATTGATAGCTGTATAGACCAAGCTGTGCCCACTCATATTAACAAAAAGACAGACTCAAAAGACAAGCAACCCTGGGGAAATCATACTATCAATTAGTTATACAACAAAATAAAAAAAACTCTTGGCAAAAGCATAGGTTGAACAAAGCCCAACATAATAAAAGCCCCTGACCAATCTAAACAGGCAGCTAAAATGGTTAATTAATACTTCAAAGGATAAATTTAAAGAAAAATAGCTTCTCATGCAAAGGACAACCACAAAGCTTTCTGCAGCTATGTACGTAATCTCAGAAGAAATGCACAATAATGCACAACACTTGTAGTAAATGGCACCACCCATACTGAAAAAGAGGCCATTGTTATACATTTGTCTGACAGGTTCAGCTCAAATTTATCCCCCCACTCCCCTTCCCTCATAGTCCAAAGGAAATACCACATAACACAATCCTTCCAACAATTACTAGAGAACAGGTCATTAATGTACTTTCCAATGCCAAAAACACTGTGTGGATTGGCCCCGAGAACATCCTGGGATGTTTAGTAAATTGTATGAAACATGACCATTCTGGTCCACTTGAATCTCTTTTCAACTGGAGCCTCCAGTAAGGTTTTGTGCCCAAGTAACTGTAGATGGCTGCAGTCATTCCCTGCCAAAAGGACGTTCAGCCACTGATCCAGCTAACTACAGGCCCATAAGTTTTAGCAGTCTTATATGTAAGACAATGGAATGAATCATCATGGACATAATAAATGAGGAAATAGGTAACCTGCAAACTCTGAACCCATCACAGTTCGACTTTGTTAAAGAAAAGTCATGTCTATTAAATCTGGTGGATTTTTTTGAGAGGGTCACCAAATCATTGGATAAAGGAAAGACTGTGTATACAGCTTACCGTGACCTGGCCAAGGCTTTTGATACAATAGCCCACTGAACCATTATAGACAAGCTCACTAATTAAGTTATAAATCCTTTTATCACCCACTGGATAGTCACCTGGCTCACTGATAGGCCCCCAGAAGTTCAAAATAGGTGAGGCCAACTCCTCCAAGAGGCCAGTCACTAGCGGAGTCCCCCAGGATTCGGTATTGGGTCTGATCATTTTTGTCATCTATTTCTCTGAAATGGTAGAAAATGCTGAATGTTTATGGCTAAATAAGTTTGCAGAGGATTGCAAGCTGGGGGTTATCATCAACTCCCTGCAGGCACTAGCATTTTTCAAGAAGGTCTATCTCTGACTAATAAATGGTTCCAAAGCCATGGTCTTAAACTCAATGATAAGACATGCTAAAGTGTACCCTTTGGGAAATCAACCATCCCGGCTAATTGCCATGTTGATAATACACCCCAACAGTTGACCCAGTGGTCAGGAATCTGGGTACACATATAGAGAGTAGCCTAACCTTTGACCACCATGTGGCCACAGTGGTAAAGAAATCCTTTTATGTTGCTCAACTTGTAAGTAAGGGCATGGCATCTGGATCCAAAGAAGTCATTATTCTACTGTACTCCACCCTTATCAGACCAGCCATAAACTACAATGCTCCCTTTAGTATGTATAAGACTAGGCATATGCAGCAACTAGTGCAACCTCAAAGGTTCCTTACAAAAAAAATACAAGGCATAACAAATCTACTTCATCTAGAAAACATTAAAGCCCTTTCCCTTTACTCAGTCTCCTATAGATTGTTGAGGGGTGATCTGTCCTTGGCTTACCAGGCATCCGCAAAACCGACACTTACGAATGACCTACGTATTAGTAAATAACCAGAAATGCAAGGTCTGGGGATCTGAATTTTATCTGTAACTTAAGCGGAACATGCTGGAGAGACAGATATGTGTCCCAGAGACTGCCCCTCTTATGGAGCAGGCTTCCCATCCATGTTAAGCTGAATTTGTCTATTACCCAATTTATGCACAACCTAGACAAGTGAATGGGGAATAGGATATTTACACCGGTCCTGGCACCCATATCCCTTATGGATAGAGGTGTCTTATAAATGCCTGGCCCTCATTGTCCTATTAGGATGCAGGGCATCATTATTCTTTTGGGAAAAATTGGCTAGGCTTAGAAAGAACCCTCGGGTTATTAGCCTAGTAACAGTCTATGAATCTATGAGTCTGTTATATGGTTAAGCAGTGTACTGGAGAATCCATATCTTACTTGGAATTGATGCCTCAGAATTAGTTTTATTGGATAGGAAGATACAGGGAGTACAGCACATGGAAGGAAAAAAAAATCTATGAGCTGTCAGTTTAAGCCAAAAGATAAAGCAAATAATGAAAAAAAAAAAGTTAATACAGTAAGCCATATTGCTTTTATTTTTGTTAATAGTATTTTGCCTTACTGAAATGCTATATGCGCTTCACTTTTGTTAGTTTCTTATCTAGTTTCCTAAGAAGACAGTCTGTCGTTTTAGCAGCAGCCTTGTTCTACTGTCCTATCCCATTATTCTGATTTGCTTGCCTAAATTCTTTCACCCTCAGAAAGATCCTTCATTAAGGATACCATTCCTTTCACACAGAGAGAGAGAAAGATGTCTTAACAGACTAGATTAATTAGAGCTGAGTTTCAGGAAGAAGCAAGTTTGTTTCTTCATACAAATACAGAGGAAGCATAATACCTTTTTATGTTAATTCTGATTGGGAAGATTTCCCAAATTTTAATAATGTTACAGATCTCTGATATAGCCATCCTTTCAGCATGAATGCTTTTATCTATCTATCTATCTATCTATCTATCTATCTATCTATCTATCTATCTATCTATCTAGCTATCTATCTAGCTATCTATCTATACCAAACTGAAGGGTAAAACTGTGTCACAGACAAACCATTCAGTAAAAACTTCAAAAAAGACCTAGACAAGCAAGAGTCTTGTCTGTATAATATCATGAATCTCCTGTAGTGGAGGTCAAAAGGATTTATGCAAATGGCACCTTAAGTACATGCCAGTGTTTCAAATATATTACTTCTGATTGTCCATGACTTTAAGGGCAAATTCAAGCCAATAAAGCCAAAGTCCCACTAGTTGTAGCCATGCTATGTTTTGTTCTTTTTCTGACCTTTTCTGACCTGTTCAGTGCAACATAAGCAAATTATTTAGCTATATTGTTGAAACACAGAGCTTAAAATCAAGCCAGATGTCCATAAACATTAGAGTGTGTGAAAATAGTCCAAATAACATCCAAACCAAAGGGTAAAAATGACACCCAAACACACCATTCAATAAAAACTTCAAGAAAAAAAGCAGCCAAGTTAAAGTGTTTACTGTGTAATACCTTAAACCTCCAAAAAAGGAGGCCCAGGAGACCTATTCAAATAACCCCAGTATTTTTTAAAGACCTTAGGGGAATATCCAGGCCAGTAAAGCCAAATCCTACTACCTTTAGTTAAGCTTTATTTTAATCTTCTTTTGACCTTGTCGGTAAAGCATGAGTTTACTGTTTGCCTATATTTCAGAAGCAGAGAGCTTAAAATCCTTCCTGATATATGGATTCAGTTAATTTTCTTAACTGTTTTTTTTCATTCATCCTGAGAATGGGCTGCTTTTGTGGAATCTTAGACTGCCGATGAGTCCAAGAAGATGTGGCAGTAGGGTTTAGGGATTTTTCTCTTTTCCCCACTGTTGTGTGATCTGGAATTGGTATAAATATAATTGGAGGGTGGGACTAAATTTGAATTAGCATTTCACCTTATGTGCATCTAAGGAAATGTGATTCATATTTTGCCTTCAAATATTGCCAATATGCTGATATATATATATATATATATATATATATATATATACACACACACACACACACACACACACACACACACACACACACACACACACACACACACACACACACACACATCGACTCACCAACAATAGTTTTGGTGACTGCAAATAAATCAAGAATTGTTTGCAGAAACTACTTCCTTCATACCTCATGCATGTAGTTTTTTTTTTTTTTTTTTTGCATTGGACAAGTCCCCCTTTGCACTCACATGTATGGTAATCCCCTCCCTTACCACTCACACAGACTTGTATATACCAACTCTGAGATCATGCAGCAGTGGAGAAGGAAGAAAACTCCAATGTCAGTGAAAGTCTTGAGTTACTTGCTTTGCTGAAACTACAATCAATGATATAACATGAACCCATATATAACATCCACTATAGCATTCCACCAGAAGTGCTCAGTGTTGCCTAATATTCCAATTTGCCAGTATGTCAGTCTTCACCATAGACAATGTGGAGGTGAGTCCAGTACTTCTGCCTGGCTGTGATTCAAATGATTCAGAAGATTTAATGAAATAGGATCATCAGTGCTACTGAAGACCAGCCTATTTGTGTACTTGGTTGCAGTAGCATCGATTGTGCCATAAACATATGTTAGCTATGTTACAATTATTAGGACTTCAGTAATCATAATCATACATATAAAATTGCATTAGGCAGGCTTCCAAGGACATCCAGTTTACTAGAAATGAAACCCAGATAATAAAATACTAATAATGTAATCATATTTATATAAACGGAGAACTGTAATTAGACATTTCACTTATCGAATAGATATTTCAATTAACTAAACTGTTTTTATGAGATCTGTATTAAACACAGCTGAGGTGATAGGGGTGCCTGTTGCTTCCCTTATATAACTCTGCAAGTGTCAAGCACTATGCCTGAACACCACTTCCTTACTAGCTTCACCCAGCATCAGTACTCCTGTGGCATATCTACTGATTTTAATTTAGCTAACATATGTGCCATATTCAGTTATTCCTAATTGCAATTTCTCTGTAACCCAGTATCAGCTGCACATTACCAAGATGTTTTACTAATTGCCTTCCTTCCTCTTCCCACTGTTCTCCATTGCCACTCTCTTATCTGTACCATGAAGCGGCTGCTTTATACAGTCTTAGTTCAAAATAATCCTCATGTTTTTGTTTCTTTCTATTAATGACTATAATAACACCAGTACTTCTTATCCTACTTTTATAAGTTTGCTGTTCCAGCCCCACCTTACTGCTCTCCCATATCTTACATTGGCAATATAGTTAAAATAACCATTGTTAAATTACATGTGCCTGCCCAATGTTTTATTTCTTCTCATAACAGACATAGGCTGTTTTTTGCAACATTAATAGCTTACTGAATGTTTCTGTAGTCTCTCGATCATAGCTGCGACCAGGGTCCAGCCCACTCCATTTGCCCTCACTCCACTCGGGCTCATTCCTCAACCCTACTGTACCCTGAATTTTCACCCACCCCTTCTACTCTACATTTATACTATCTGTAACCATACCCCCTTCACCACTACTACCAATCACACATATCTTCACCCCACCCCTATATTACTATTACACATCAATCATTATAGCTAACCCGAACCCCCTAGTTTATCACAGCTCCCTCCAAAGCAATTCTGAATCTAACAGCTCTTCTATACTCTTCTCCTACTGCTATTAACAGTTCTCAAAATTGCGTATCCATATCTTACCATTATCTACCTGTTGTCCCTAACATTATTTCTCTCTTTATTATCACATCACTTGAAACCTATAAAATCAATTTAATCAAAATTTCTTCCACATCCGATACCTGCTTAGAGAAACAAACTCATAGCTGCTCCTACATATCTACCAGCCTATTTACATCATTCACCCTACTATTTAAGGAATATAATATTTTGCAATCCTGTCCTGATTCTAAACTTTCACTTCTATTAAAACTCAAATATTAAAAAAAAACTTTCAACTTTTGCATCAAATCCTCAAAGTACTCTGATGTATCCCAATGTGCAGACATACACCCAAACCCAGGCCTGACTGCAACTTCCCTTTCACAAAATAGATCATATTCTAACATGATATTTTAGTCACATAAACCTTTGTAGCATCTGTAACAAAATCACAGATCTTCTCGCATGGCTATCACAATATACCCTTGATATACTATCACTCATTGAGAGATTGCTAAACCCCAATATATCTGATTGTGAATTACTCACCCCAGGCTTTAACATTTTTAAGACCCAATAGAATCCATAACAAAGGAGGAGGAGTAGCCCTAATCTACCCAAACTCATATACAGTAGTGCCCTACTCCAAACCCATCCCAAAGTTCAGCAATGCTGAACTCCTCATAACCTTCTTAAAACTTAATACAACCAAACAACTGTGTACTGTAGTCCTGTATATTCCCTCTGGTCATAACATTCCTATACCAGAAGACATCCTGTCCTGGATCTCTCACAATATATCCATTGAAACAATAATCATGAGCAATGTCAACATTAATTGGCAAAACCTGATTTCTGACTTCCAAGTCAACTGTTTAAATCGTTTGATTTTACACAACTTATCACAATAGCTACTAGAAATGCTAAAAACTACAACCAGGGTTCAATCCTAGACTGGATCTTAGTCACAGATCCCTAAGAAATACTCCAAGTTCAGTAGTCTCCCAGACACACTAAGCAACCACCTTCCTGCCTACACTTGCAGGACAACAACGCAATCTCCTGAAGGCCATAATTATAAGATGTCCCGTAACCCTACCAAATTCTCTTTATTAACATACTAAAGTCCCTAAATTGGTCCATGCAAATTACCTCTAGATGACCCAGTTAATTATTTCAACAAATTATTTCTAGATGCCCTTAATAGCCTAGCTCCACTTCAAACAAAAAAAATTTAAATTAATTGCCCACCCTGGCTAACAAAATCCACAAACAAAAAAAAATAGCAAATAAAGATAAAGCTTGGAAGGAATGGCAGAAGAGCAGAAATTACCAAAATCTACAAAACTACAGATATTTATGCAATCAGGCAAAATAACCATTGATAAGAGAAAATACTTCACACAACAACTAACTCATCATAAAACTAAAACCATAAATTGGTCTACAATCTCATCACTACTCTCCCCAGCATCCACACAAAATCCTACCCCAATCACAGACAAATCTCTATTACAAAATGTAGAACTGTTTAACACTCATTTCATAGAAAGTACAGCTAGCCTAATAAATACTCCTAGCAAAACCCCAGTCACAACTCTCCAAATAATTTCAGTCCACCTCTCTCTCAAACAACACCACTCCTATTGCACATCCATCCCTCTCATCCCAAAACACATAAAAAGTACCTAAACTGCGAAACTTTTCACTGCAGCCCATTTTTACTAGCCATATAAATAGCCTTCTACACAAAATAAAACCCTACACTCTTTCCGCAGATAATCTCCCATCCAAATACTTGAAACATGCTGCTGATACCATTGCCTATCCAGTCAGCATTCTCATTAATAGACCTAGCAAAGAATCCCAAATACCCGCCCCTGGAAAAAATTGATAATCATTCCATTACACAAAGGAGGGAAATCTACTGACTTGTCTATCATCCCATTATCCTCTTATCCCCTCTATCCAAGCTCCTAGAAAAATGTATATTTAAATAACTCCTTGACCAAATTATCCACAGCAAATTACTAACACCCTCTCAACACAGCTTAAGTTCAACACATAGTATAATAAGTGCATTAATATCCTTCACAGAATTTGTTACAAAGCAAGAGACTATGGACAATTAACCTCAGCACTATTTTGTGGTCTTTTGAAAGCCGTCAGTACTGTCTCACATCCCAAACTTTTACAGGAACTCTTCTCCCTTGGCCTTTATCTACCCTTTCAGGAATGGTTTTCTGGCTGTCTCTCTCATAGACAACAATGTGTAAAAAGTCAAGGCTGTCTCTTTCAATATCTAACCAACAAAACAGGAGTCTCACAATGTTCCATCCTCAGACCTCTTCTTTTCAACACCTTTATGAATAATCTCCATACTGCCTCCTGTCAAAGTTCCCTAATACAATACACTGATGACGCCACTCTCATTTCTTCTTCCACCAACATAGCAGACCTCAGACAAATAATCCAGACTGCCTTCTCCTCCATTAAGACCTGGCTTAGCAATGCTTAATTATTACTCAATCCCAGCAAAACTAAACTCCTCTTTTTTACACCAAAAACAATCTCAACAGACTTTAAGATATGTTCCTAAATAATACAGAAATTGAAGTGGTCCCACACACCAAATTATTAGGGGTAATAATAAGCAATCTACTTACCTTTGACCTTCACATTCACAATGTTATAAAAAAAACTCACCACAAACTAGGGATGCTCTACCTACATAAACATTTTATAGATACAACCACCAAAACAACTTTAGACACTACAGACCTGCTACTCTCTTTACTTTATGGTGTCCCCATTTTAACTAACCTTTAGAAAACATTAAAAAATAAGCTTGAATCTTATTGTAACAAAATTGCAAAATTTGCAACAGGCTTATCATTCTACAAACACCGCTGCTCTGCTCTCACCCCCCTTAACTGGCTAGAACTTTATTTATGAGTATCAGTCTTCTATATATACTTGTAGTTTGTTATATAGGTTTCGAACTGCTTGTCTATCATTATATGTAAAATGCTTATATTTGAATGTTTGGCTTTGTTAATCAGTCTTTTCTTTACTGTTCCACTTTTGGCTTTTTTGTTTTTTTCTATTTGTGTAAAATTCTACTTCATTCCTTTTTACTTGTATTGGAGCTTTTCTTCCCAAGCTTCCACTGAAAATGGATTCTGTTTACCCAGTAGGTCTTTCCCCGTAATCAAATGTCAAATAAATAAATAAATAAATAAATAACATGCACTTATTTCTGTCACTCCCTGTCTCAAGCCAGTCAAACACCCCTCTACACATCTTCTTTCTATACTTTCTCTTCTTCCACATAAAAGCATCTCACATAGAACCAACCAAAAAGGGATGTAGAAGAGAAACTACCAATAAATAAGTACATAAATAAACAAATAAATAAATAAATAAATGGATGCATCATACTGTATATCCTAAATCCTTGGTTGCTGCAGCTCTGCAAGGAGCACATAATTCATTCTCTGCAATACATACAGACATTCTCTCTCTTCCAAAATCCTGTTCCTGCCCATTGAAAAAAAAGCACCAACAACTTCATCACTGTCTTGTTTTACAGCATACCTAGTACTGAAAGATGACTATAAACCATTAGCTGTTAGCAATGTTGTTTTTGCTGTTCACAGTCAGTTGCTTTTAAGCATACCTGTTACTGATTGGAGCTTTCCTCAATGCATCAGTTGTCTCTTCTATAAGTTTTTTACTAAATGTGAACTTGGAAACTCAATGTGTGTAATTGTTACGTAGTTGTTATGTCTTATCCTTAACACCCTGAATGTGGCTGAAAAAGTCCTCTACCAATCCACTAACTCTGGTAACAGACAATAAATAAATAAATAAGCAAGCACATGCATACATATCCCATTAAAAACATGGCTTTGGATAGACAGAAGTATCATGATGTATAACTGGACCCTAACCGATAGCATTCTACTAAATGTGGACAAAGGATACCTAACAAATTTTGTTGATTTAGCCAAAGCCTTTGTCTTAGTAAACTACTCCCTTCTTATTAATACACTCCTCAATACAGGTTTCAGCAACAACACTATCAACTGGTTCAAGGACTACCTCACTAATAGTTCTGATTCAAAGTAAGTTTTTTTTTAAATCAAAGTACTCCTCTTCCCCTACTCAAACCTCACTGTGCTAACAAATCTTCTAGAGGCTGACCTCTTTAAACTTATTTTCTGATTAGACAACAAATGCCTAATTGTATCCACTACCGACGTTTAGGCAATGATCTTTAGTACCAACCATAAACTCACTTACATACCTCCTGAATGGAACATTAATACAAATTCCAACAAGACTCTAGAATCTACCAAGCACTTACATTTCCTAGCCTTTTGGATAGTTCAAAAACAGGACATTCAATTCCATACAGAAGACAACAGAAAAAAAATACTATTCTGGTCCAGAGAATTGTACAATTTTCTATCATCGGAGTGCCGCAGCCATTGGTAGAGGCATATTGTACAATGACCCTCCATTAATATTCCAAAACATGCATTCCGATTGACCAGTGTGTCCATTGTAAATCCCACAATATACCAATGGAAAAAGGTCCAGTCGCCCAGACTTTTTTCCGTTGTTATTTTTTTAATAAAAAGAAAAAAAACAGAGCAATGGAGACTTTCTTTTCTCCGTTGACTTTCTTTTCTCCATTGCTTCTGTTTCAAAGCATTGATGTACTGGGTATGCATAGGAATGCAAGTCCCATACGCATGCGCAGTACATCAACACAAGGAAGCAGTATACCACCACTGGTGGAAGAACAGTAATGTGCCATTATACAAAGACATTATTTAAGAAAAGTATTTTTTTCCTTACATAATGTCATTGTATAATATTAATAACTGACTATGTGGTTGTGGTATATTGAAATTTACCCACTGTCGGCTTTATTTAATCACTCGGGCTTTGCCCTTATGATTAAACCATGCCAACCATGGGTAAGTCTTCAATATACCACACCATGTCATCAGTTATTTCTTAATTCATTCATTCCTCTTTTAGAACATGACCTATTATTAATAGCAGGTGCCTCTCAAAAATATATCAAATGCATTTATTTATTTATTTATTTATTTATTTGTATTTACTTCTGTTGTTGTTTACTGGGACAGTGAGATGATCAAGCATTAACGATTTGTAGTCATAGCCTGGGAGAATGGCATTCACAAATGGATATATATGACAGTAAAATAATAATAATGATATTTAAATATACATATATAAAGTAGCTAGCAAACAGAATAATTACAAACAGTAAGATTAACAGTAGTTTACACAAATTTTATCAAGTGGTTGACAGGTAATATATGTGTGTAAAATCATTCCAAGATATGAATAATAACAAGAGGAATATGGGAGACTTGTTTAGATTATTTCCCCATTTGGATAACAGGAGCATTTAACTAGTTGCTGTAAGTAGATGTTTAGGTTATTTTTGAAAATGCAGATGTAAGTGCACTGTCTTAGGTGTGGAGAAGCAACTAAGAGAGGGTTGATATGAGTATGGAGAATCTGTGCCTAGTGGATTGTTGGTTAGATTTTTTGGGTGCTGAGAGAGAAAGCTGATTAGAAGAAATGAAGAAGTTTGTATTTGCATTTTTCTTCATGGAGTTTTGCAAAGAGAGGGGTAAAGCTGTAAATATGTAATAATTTGTAGAACTGGATTCCAAGAAAAAGATGTGTTCTTAGTTCCGATGGGAGTAATGTGGCTTTTTCTAGGGTGACACAGTAATGGTCACATAGAGGAGAGTTGATTATGAATCTACAAATACAGTTTGAGATGCTTTACAGGGTGTTTTTTTTTTTTTTTTTTTTTGTAAAGGGTGAACCTATTATAGGAAGAGCATATCCCTGCTAAGAGACTGTGACAAAAGGAGGTATGGCCAGCACAGCTAGCTGGAATTTTATAAATAATCATATGTCATTTGTGAATATCAACATGATTCATATGCTTGTGTACCAAATGTATTAGAACTCTATGTCATATAAGATGGTTTGTAAAGATGTGTGCTGAAGAGATATTTTGTAGAGTACTCAGCTTAGAGATGTGTCCACAGTGTACCCTACTGGAGGAGAACAGAAATGTACATAAACTATTGCAACTGTGTAAATGTATATATTTTCATAATGGAAAATGGAACATAGAAGGTTAACTTGCAAAACTTCAGGAAAATAGTTGAAATTAAATTAATTTATAACTGCACCATAAAAGATGGCTTCAATGCAGCAAGGAGACAGGATGTCTAAAACTAGGGAGCCTTCTGCATTGTCTTGTAAGTGTTTTATTGTTTTATGTCTTCCAGCAGCTACAAAGATCTGAGGGCTATGTATGTTCACACGTAGATGCTAAAGGCTGGCCGTTTCTAGGAATGGGGGTTTAGCTTGAGAACTAAAATCAGATGAGAAGAAGTGATGTCATCCTGCAAGCTAATCCAGCAATAATATTTGAGATATTAATTTAAGAAATCTCTGAGAGAAACAGAACATTCTGCATTTTGTCTTTAACCTGACGAGATGGCCCATTCACCACACCTGACTTGCTCTGTAAGTTAACTAGGGTACAGTATTTTTTTTTAAATATAGTCAGTAATATATCTGAGCTTAATTTATATGTTTTTTTCTTTATTTATTTGAGACTGTCCTGCAATGTTGTTTTAAATATTTCCTGTGATTTTGAACTCTGATATAACTGTGATTGCTTACTGGGTATTTTCTTGTTCTTGTATTATTTATAATTAAATATATTTAAACCTATCATTGTGGCTGATATTTGTGAGACATATTTAAGTTCTGAGAGTACTTGCATATTTATTTGGTGACACTGTGGGCCACTCCTAATAGACTTGCTCTTTGTCAAACTACCATTTGTATTGACAGCAACATTACATAGTAAGATTGCACACCCTTGGCTAAGGGACTTAAAGTAGCTGATAAGGAATGACTGGTGGCAGTAGTAACTACCTTATATTCTGGGCAGAAGGGGGCATAGCTAATAAACCTATGCCAGCCTTTCCCAGGTGTGTGTGTGCATGTGTATATAAAGCAAACCTCAAAGAGTGTGTGTGTCAGCTACTTGGGCAGGGATTTGAAGCACTGGCTGGACAAAGAGGGTGCTGGAAGCCTTGGCTTGTTTACTCAGCTGAGAACTCAACTCTGTAGCTCTGCCACTGGATAGTCTTACTGGGGATCTGGAGAAGGAGTGAGAAACCAGACTCAGACTGACTGTGGTCTCTGTTTGCTCTTATGAGAAATTGCACTTAGATGCAGAGAGCTGCATCTGGAAGTACTATGTGTGTACTTGTCATCCTTCCAGCATTTGCATCCTCCACTGTTGTCAGTAGTGAGGATTGAGGCTACTTAATTACTGGGCCAGTGGTGTGGCATCACAGAGACTAACATTAATTTGCTTATATGAGATCTGGAAGAAAAGGAGAGAACATAAGAGGATTTTGAATATAAATAGCATAGAGTTGTTATTGCACATGTTTTTAAAACCATTGGTGAAAGTTCAGGGGGGGTCCAGCCTCAGACCTAGGTACTTGAAAGAGTTGGTAGTACCAATGATGCAGTTATTTTGGCCATTGATAGGAAAGTAAATGGAATTTTAGAGAGTCTCTGGAGAGTTCCAAATAGCATTGTTTTTATTTATAAGTCTTCAGGTTTAAGTTATGTTGGATAAGCCATTGATGCAGAAGGGCCAGATCAGAATGAAGTTGATTTGGGCTAATAGAATGGCAATAAGTGGAACTGTGGAAAAGCATGTCATCAGTGTAAATGATAGAGAAATGAGAAAGATCAGTAAGCAATTTCTTAATGAAGATGGAAAAAGAAGGGGGGAGAGGATGGAGCACTGAGGGACACCTATTAATAAAGGGGATGTATATGAGAGAGCGTCCCCTATTTGTGACTTTGAACTGTCAGTTTCATAGAACATTTTTGAATAAGGAGACAGAGTCTGGACTGTTTTCTATACCATTGAGGCCATTTAATAGGAGAGAGTGCTCAATCAGATTAAATGCTTTGCTGGGGTTGATAAAGACTGCACAGTAATATGAGAGGCTGAGCTCTTTAAACTTATTTTCTGATTAGACAACAAATGCCTAATTGTATCCACTACCGACGTTTAGGCAATGATCTTTAGTACCAACCATAAACTCACTTACATACCTCCTGAATGGAACATTAGTACAAATTCCAACAAGACTCTAGAATCTACCAAGCACTTACATTTCCTAGCCTTTTGGCTAGTTCAAAAACAGGACATTCAATTCCATACAGAAGACAACAGAAAAAAAATACTATTCTGGTCCAGAGAATTGTACAATTTTCTATCATCGGAGTGCCGCAGCCATTGGTAGAGGCATATTGTACAATGACCCTCCATTAATATTCCAAAACATGCATTCTGATTGACCAGCGTGTCCATTGTAAATCCCACAATATACCAATGGAAAAAGGTCCAGTCGCCCAGACTTTTTTCCGTTGTTATTTTTTTAATAAAAAGAAAAAAAACAGAGCAATGGAGACTTTCTTTTCTCCGTTGACTTTCTTTTCTCCATTGCTTCTGTTTCAAAGCATTGATGTACCGGGTATGCATAGGAATGCAAGTCCCATACGCATGCGCAGTACATCAACACAAGGAAGCAGTATACCACCACCAGTGGAAGAACAGTAATGTGCCATTATACAAAGACATTATTTAAGAAAAGTATTTTTTTCCTTACATAATGTCATTGTATAATATTAATAACTGACTATGTGGTTGTGGTATATTGAAATTTACCCATGGTCAGCTTTATTTAATCACTCAAGCTTTGCCCTTATGATTAAACCATGCCAGCCATAGGTAAGTTTTCAATATACCACACCATGTCATCGGTTATTGCTTAATTCATTCATTCCTCTTTTAGAACATGACCTATTATTAATAGCAGGTGCCTCTCAAAAATATATCAAATGCATTTATTTATTTATTTATTTATTTATTTGTATTTACTTCTGTTGTTGTTTACTGGGACAGTGAGATGATCAAGCATTAACGATTTGTAGTCATAGCCTGGGAGAATGGTATTCACAAATGGATATATATAACAGTAAAATAATAATAATGATATTTAAATATACATATATAAAGTAGCTAGCAAACAGAATAATTACAAACAGTAAGATTAACAGTAGTTTACACAAATTTTATCAAGTGGTTGACAGGTAATATATGTGTGTAAAATCATTCCAAGATATGAATAATAACAAGAGGAATATGGGAGACTTGTTTAGGTTATTTCCCCATTTGAATAACAGGAGCATTTAACTAGTTGCTGTAACTAGATGTTTAGGTTATTTTTGAAAATGCAGATGTAAGTGTACTGTCTTAGGTGTGGAGCAGCAACTAACAGAGAGTTGATATGAGTATGGAGAATCTGTGCCTAGTGGATTGTTGGTTAGATTTTTTGGGTGCTGAGAGAGAAAGCTGATTAGAAGAAATGAAGAAGTTTGTATTTGCATTTTTCTTCATGGAGTTTTGCAAAGAGAGGGGTAAAGCTGTAAATGTGTAATAATTTGTAGAACTGGATTCCAAGAAAAAGATGTGTTCTTAGTTCTGATGGGAGTAATGTGGCTTTTTCTAGGGTGACACAGTAATGGTCACATAGAGGAGAGTTGATTATGAATCTACAAATACAGTTTGAGATGCTTTACAGGGTGTTTTTTTTTTTTTTTTGTAAAGGGTAAACCTATTATAGGAAGAGCATATCCCTGCTAAGAGACTGTGACAAAAGGAGGTATGGCCAGCACAGCTAGCTGGAATTTTATAAATAATCATATGTCATTTGTGAATATCAACATGATTCATATGCTTGTGTACCAAATGTATTAGAACTCTATGTCATATAAGATGGTTTGTAAAGATGTGTGCTGAAGCGATATTTTGTAGAGTACTCAGCTTAGAGATGTGTCCACAGTGTACCCTACTGGAGGAGAACAGAAATGTACATAAACTATTGCAACTGTGTAAATGTATATATTTTCATAATGGAAAATGGAACATAGAAGGTTAACTTGCAAAACTTCAGGAAAATAGTTGAAATTAAATTAATTTATAACTGCACCATAAAAGATGGCTTCAATGCAGCAAGGAGACAGGATGTCTAAAACTAGGGAGCCTTCTGCATTGTCTTGTAAGTGTTTTATTGTTTTATGTCTTCCAGCAGCTACAAAGATCTGAGGGCTATGTATGTTCACATGTAGATGCTAAAGGCTGGCTGTTTCTAGCAATGGGGGTTTAGCTTGGGAAATAAAATCAGATGAGAAGAAGTGATGTCATCCTGCAAGCTAACCCAGCAATAATATTTGAGATATTAATTTAAGAAATCTCTGAGAGAAACAGAACATTCTGCATTTTGTCTTTAACCTGACGAGATGGCCCATTCACCACACCTGACTTGCTCTGTAAGTTAACTAGGGTACAGTATTTTTTTTTAAATATAGTCAGTAATATATCTGAGCTTAATTTATATGTTTTTTTCTTTATTTATTTGAGACTGTCCTGCAATGTTGTTTTAAATATTTCCTGTGATTTTGAACTCTGATATAACTGTGATTGCTTACTGGGTATTTTCTTGTTCTTGTATTATTTATAATTAAATATATTTAAACCTATCATTGTGGCTGATATTTGTGAGACATATTTAAGTTCTGAGAGTACTTGCATATTTATTTGGTGACACTGTGGGCCACTCCTAATAGACTTGCTCTTTGTCAAACTACCATTTGTATTGACAGCAACATTACATAGTAAGATTGCACACCCTTGGCTAAGGGACTTAAAGTAGCTGATAAGGAATGACTGGTGGCAGTAATAACTACCTTATATTCTGGGCAGAAGGGGGCATAGCTAATAAACCTATGCCAGCCTTTCCCAGGTGTGTGTGTGCATGTGTATATAAAGCAAACCTCAAAGAGTGTGTGTGTCAGCTACTTGGGCAGGGACTTGAAGCACTGGCTGGACAAAGAGGGTGCTGGAAGCCTTGGCTTGTTTACTCAGCTGAGAACTCAACTCTGTAGCTCTGCCACTGGAGAGTCTTACTGGGGATCTGGAGAAGGAGTGAGAAACCAGACTCAGACTGACTGTGGTCTCTGTTTGCTCTTATGAGAAATTGCACTTAGATGCAGAGAGCTGCATCTGGAAGTACTATGTGTACTTGTCATCCTTCCAGCATTTGCATCCTCCACTGTTGTCAGTAGTGAGGATTGAGGCTACTTAATTACTGGGCCAGTGGTGTGGCATCACAGAGACTAACATTAATTTGCTTATATGAGATCTGGAAGAAAAGGAGAGAACATAAGAGGATTTTGAATATAAATAGCATAGAGTTGTTATTGCACATGTTTTTAAAACCATTGGTGAAAGTTCAGGGGGGGTCCAGCCTCAGACCTAGGTACTTGAAAGAGTTGGTAGTACCAATGATGCAGTTATTTTGGCCATTGATAGGAAAGTAAATGGAATTTTAGAGAGTCTCTGGAGAGTTCCAAATAGCATTGTTTTTATTTATAAGTCTTCAGGTTTAAGTTATGTTGGATAAGCCATTGATGCAGAAGGGCCAGATCAGAATGAAGTTGATTTGGGCTAATAGAATGGCAATAAGTGGAACTGTGGAAAAGCATGTCATCAGTGTAAATGATAGAGAAATGAGAAAGATCAGTAAGCAATTTCTTAATGAAGATGGAAAAAGAAGGGGGGAGAGGATGGAGCACTGAGGGACACCTATTAATAAAGGGGATGTATATGAGAGAGCGTCCCCTATTTGTGACTTTGAACTGTCAGTTTCATAGAACATTTTTGAATAAGGAGACAGAGTCTGGACTGTTTTCTATACCATTGAGGCCATTTAATAGGAGAGAGTGCTCAATCAGATTAAATGCTTTGCTGGGGTTGATAAAGACTGCACAGTAATATTAACATTGTCTATATTTGGAATATTATTTATTTTATATATTTGTTAGAAAAATATGTATTAATGTATATGTTTAGTGCTTTTTAAGAAATAAGAAAGATATAATGCATTTTAGTCTATTAATGTTATGGCAAGAAAAATGAATTCATATGAAACTGCAAGAAGCTTTTGGAAACTGCAGTGTGCCTTTTTTGCAAGTTGGCCTCTGACCCCAGCAGCTGCTAGCTCAGCAAGAATTAATGTTTATGCTTCTCACAAGTGATTATCTGCTGGGTCAGGAAATTAAATGTGTGAAATAATGAGAATCTTCTGCTCTTTTCCGCCTGAGCAATCAACCTTGTATATGTTACTAGATAACACACCGGTTGCAAGGAGGAAGTGATAACATGTAACAAGGAAAATGTATTGAGAACTGTATCTACTATTATGTTCAAATTAATTTAGAAACTTGAGTGGAAACTTTTGTAAAAGGGTATTGTAACTAACCAGGTGGCTAGCAAGGCAACGTTGTTTACTAGAAAAGTTTTTAAGCAAAATGTAGTATCAGCATTTTAGATGAATAGAATATTGTAAGCTAAAGTGATGTAAAACCCCTTGTGACTGACTACGTCAGCCTGGTGGGTTAATACTAGTAAGAAATACTATAAAAGTTGTGTTCTTCCTGTTTCATTCAGACAAAATTCTGTACTTGTACGTTTTTTGCCTCCTGGTGTACACTAGTAAAGAACCTGAACCTGAACCTCCTGTGTATTGATCTTTTTATTACAGTATTTTTTCATTTAACAGATTGGTCCTTCGGACCAGAATCCCTCAGAAGCTGTGGATCAGAGCGTAGCGGTGGTCAAAGTCTGCATGCAGGAGAAGATACCAAAATGGTTCTTCTTGAGTGAAAAGACCTCCGACTGAATTGTCGTTTAAAGAGGCTGGCCACTTTCTGATCTGTGGCTGAAGAGTGGATCTCCACTGCGAACCGTGACTGCTCAATACCGGAGGCTCAGGTAGGGAGACTTTTTGCCTTTTTCTGTTTTAGATCAGGGACTAGGTTACAGTAAATATTGTTTTTTTTGTCAGATTTGTCATACAGATCAGGGACAAGAAAAATTACTGTTTATTTGGTCATAGATCAGGGTAACAGAATAAGGTAGGCAGTTATTCTAGATAAACTGTGAAAGGAACTGAAGTTGTGGTACCACGTGGTAAAAGGGTTATGTAACATTTATTGACATGGGAAATCAGTGCACTAAAACATTGCGAGATCTGCCCCTAACCGAAGACGCAAAATATATGCAACTACAACATGCAGATAATGTTAGATATTATGCGAAATGGGTTAACAAATATGAATTTGATGGAAAATTAGACAAATCTTCACTTGTTAAACTTCTTAAACAGCTTAAAAGTGATATGAAAGGTCAGGCAAAAAAACAACGGCAATTAGGCATTCCTCAGGCACACAGGTGGATTGAGGAAGCAAACCGTAGGGAACAAAAGAGTAATAATTCAAAGGCATTGTTTTTAGACAAAGAAGATAATAATATAGTAGTAGCAATGGCTCCTCCTCCCCCCCAGTCCCTTTTTCAGGATATGAAGCGGGTGGACAAGCTGGTCCACCTCCGCGGTATCCTGATGTCTCAGTGAAACCGAAATTGTTTGTTAGACATCCCATTGAAACTAGGTCCCGAACACGTAAAACACAGGGGGACATAGAATTGTATCAAATGGAGAGAAATTTACAAGCTGAGAGTGAGGAAGAAATATGTCAACTTATAGAGGTACCAAATCCTCAGGCAGGACAGGTTGGACAGGACCCAACCCTCTTGGTATATAGGTCATGGACACCGGAGGATATCCGGAAGGCTACTGAGGGAATTCCCCATCCAAAAGTTAATTTTACAAAATTCCTAGAAGATTTACAAGGCATGAGGTTAAGTTGCCACTTAAATGGGGAAGAAGTAGAAAAAGTAGTTAGACAAATTGTAGGTCCAGATTGGCACATGATTTGTGGCACCTGGAATCCCCGTAATGCAGAATTTAAGCCACTCCCACATAGTGACGCAGAACTTGACAATAGAGTAAAAGGCCTTACAGACCGAATCTCTGAGAAATGGAAACCTAGAGCAGACTGGACTTGTATTAATCAATGCATACAGCAAGAAAATGAAACAGTAGATGGGTACTATGCCAGATTATTAGAATGTTTTAATAACCATAGCAGTATGACAGTTCCTGAAAATCAAACGAATGATTCCCCGTATGAACAACAATTGAAAAATGCATTTTTAAAAGGTTGCATTGCACCTATTAGTAGCTTCATTACGAAGCATATGATAGATCATCGAACAAGTAGGTTACAAGCCTTACTTGAATATGCTAGACATGCTGAAAGACATTTTAGTAGCAAAAAGAAAAAGAAAGCACAAGTCTTCACTGCTGAAGACGGAGCTGAAGTTTATGTATTACAGTCTGGTAAAAAGGGTAAGAAAAATGCACAGGGAAATAAACAGTCTGACAAACGGTCAGAGGACTTTGAAGAAAGGAAAAAGAGAGGTGAATGCTTTAAGTGCGGGAAGAAAGGACATCTAGCTAGGGATTGCAAACAAAATAAGAAGGTAACCACAGAGGATAAGGGAGATGAGGACTGACTATATGATGGTGAAGATACACCATACGAGAGTCAGAAATCATTGGGAAAAGACAATAAAGAAAGAACAAATGTAAATGTGATAGAAGGAGTAGAGGAAGTGCAAGCAGACATGGAGGATGAAGAAAATGAGATTTTAGATTTAGCATTATTGAGCCTAGAGCTCTACCTAGCAGACACAAAACCGGAAGTTACACTTCTGGTGGAGGGGAAGGAAGTAAAATTCCTGTGTGATTCAGGAGCATCACAGACTCTGATACATCCCTCCAAGTTACCGGAACATTCAGAATCACCTGATTATATATTAGTAAAAGCTGCAAATGGACAGCTATACTGGGAACCACTTTCCCATGATATAGCAATAACTGACCCTGTTTCAGGGATGACTCAAAGGAGTAAAATTGTTGTTTCTGCAAAATGTCCAGTGAACCTATTAGGTAGGGACCTTATGCACATATTTGTCATAGCAGTAGTTCCGACTATGCAGGGTATGGAGGCACAGCGACAAATGGATACTTTTGTGGTGCGACCGGAGGGTGAAACTTTTTACTGGTACAGCCAGGACTTGGTTACGACTGGTCCAGGGGCAGTGACCGAGGAACTGATGAACGTAGCCATCAGTAAATCCCCCTCCCTTGACACTGACAGACAGCATTTGTTGCATTGCACTCTGTATTACTGTAGCACACCAGGACCTGATAAGGAATATGAGCAAGAATTGTTCGGAAATCGTGCAAACAGATTAGTGTTACGTAATCTGTACTGGGATACTGAGGGAAACAGTGTTGTTAGCTGTTCATTACCTCAAGAATTCCTTGCACTATACAAATCTAATCGATTACCACATGTCAGTTTAAATAAGAACAAAAATGTAAAATGGGCAGGCCTAGGAGAAAAGGTAACGAGATGGGAGAAACAAACTGATTTAGAATTATCAGAGCAGGGAATACAGAAACAAAAACTGAATTGGCTAACACAGGCACACCCAGCTGTACACTTGCAGTCTAGCGAGGACAGCTGATTAGCATTCTTATTAGAAGAAGAGGAGAAAGCCTTATGTAACATACCAAAGATTCTTTGGTCAACAGGCAAGTCAGATGTAGGACTTATTCGAACAGCAGGACCAGTTACTATTACACCAAAGTCAGCATTCAGACCACAGAAGAGACAATATCCTTTGAGAAAGGATGCAGAGATAGGAATCAAACCTATAATAGCAGCATTACTTAGAGAAGGAGTACTGGTAGAATCTCCTGATTCACCATGTAATACACCCCTATTTCCTGTTAAAAAGGCAAACGGGAATGGCGATGGTTCAGGACTTACAGGCTGTAAATAATGCAGTAATACCTAGAGCACCTACGGTGCCAGATCCACACACTTTGTTAAATGATTTGAAACTTCACCAGAAATATTTCTCTGTGGTAGATATCAGCAATGCTTTCTTTTCAATACCTATACATCCTGATAGCCAATATTGGTTTGCATTTACATTTCAGGAAAAGGTATACCTATACTCGACTACCACAGGGATATTGTGAGAGTCAAACAATATTCGCACAAGAAATGGCTAGTAATTTGGCAGGATTCACCCCACCGGGGGGTAGTCAAATTCTACTTTATGTAGACGACATCTTGCTAGCAGCCCCCACCCAGCAGCAATGCAGGGAGGATACCATAGCACTGTTACAATTCTTAGCAACACAGGGACACAAAGTAAACAAAAGCAAACTACAGCTTTGGAGAAAACAAGTTAGATACCTAGGATATGTAATATCCAAAGAAGGTAGAATACTAGATGAGGATAGAAAAACAGTGATTTTACAAGCACCCAAACCAGCGACCAAGAAGGAAATTATGTCCTTCCTGGGAACAACTAACTTCTGCCGGAGTTGGATACCAAACTATGCTTTGGAATCTGCTCCACTGACCGACCTCATATACAAAAAGCTGATGGCAGCACAGGATTTATTACAATGGACACCTGAAGCAGAAATGGCTTTCTGCAGGTTGAAGCAATTAATAGCTTCTTCATTAGTTCTAGGATTACCAAACTATCATAAGCGTTTCTTTCAAACTGTAGACTGTAAGCAGGGATATATGACATCAGTGTTGACACAACAACATGGGGATAAGCAACGCCCCATAGCTTACTATTCATCACAGTTAGACCCAGTGGCACGATCCTTGCCCCACTGTGTGCAAGCAGTAGTTGCAGCTGCAATGGCAGTACAGGCTTCAGCCTCAGTGGTGTTATTCCACCCTCTCACATTGAGAGTGCCTCATGCAGTCGCGATAATTTTACTGCAAGAAAAGGTAGCTTATCTTTCTCCTGCTAGACACCTTTCCTGTATGTCTATACTGTTGAGCCAACCTCATATGACAATTGAACGATGCACGACATTATAGGTTCATAGGTTCATAGGTTTATACTAGGCTATCTGCCCTAAGGCATTTATAAGCCTAGCCCAAATTATTGTGGCTTACGCCACCCCTTATATGAAAAAATACTGTGCCCATTAGTTTGTTGTGCCTCTGTCCAGCAGTGACCCAGAGATGATTCCCGGGGTAAACCTACGATCTCCCATCCACAGGTCTAGATTTCTCTTGAACAGAGTCAGCGAGGTGCTCTGCCTCACATGGACCGGGATTTTATTCCACAGCATAGGGAGTCTCTGAGTGATAAATCTATCCCTCCAGCACGTCCTATTTATATCCGTGCTAAGGTTTAAGTCGCTTGCTCTAGTGGTTTTGGTGGATTTGGATTTTTGAGGTGGAGCATGTCCATTAATTCGGGTTGGACATGGCCTTGTATGTCAGGCACATGTCACCTCTGAGCAGACGGTATGCGACTGAATAGAGCTGGAGTTTCTTCAATCTGGCAGCATATGACAGATTTTGGAGTCCCTTTGTCCTTTTGGTGAGGAACTTTGGGGTCTCTCCAATTGCTGCAGATGTCGGGTGAGATACATCCCGAATGGGGCATTGTACTCGATCATTGGTCTGATAAGTGAAGAGTACAGGGAACAATGACCTCACTAGATCTGGATGTGAATCCCTTCATGATCAGGTGGGCAATGTAGAAGGTCTTTCTAACCACTTTAGCAATGTGAGTGTCAAAAGAAAGGCCACTGTCAACCTGGGTCCCCAGGTCCCTGATAACCTCTTCTGTGCTTAGTGGATTGCCACCTATATGGTAGCTTGGGGTTACCTTGTTTTCCCGAAGGGTATGACTATACATTTTTGGCGTTTAACTTCAGGCCATGGCTCTGGCACCAGCTATCTGTTTCCGTGAGTCCCTTCTAAAGGATATCAGTGTCCGATGCACTTTCCACTATGGCCCAGTTTGCAGTCATCTGCAAACTTTGTCAGCCAAAGTCCTCCCATGTTGGCCTGTACTTCTGAGAAGTAGATGCCAAACAATAGGGGCCAAGGACCGAGCCCTGTGGGACACCACTTGTGACCGGCTTGGAGTCTGACACAGCGCCAGCAACTCTAACCCTGTGGGTTCTGTCCTTAAGCCAGTTTGCAACCCATCTTGTGACATATGGGTTTACATTTAAGCTGGTAAGTTTTTCTACAATACCAGTGGGGTATTGTGTCGAAAGCCTTGCAAGGTCAAAGTAGGCTGTATGGACTGCCTTTCCTCATCAATGGCCTTGGTGACTATTTCAAGAAGTCGACCAAGTTCAAAAGGCATGATCTTCCCTTGACAAAGCCAAACTGGGTCGGGTCCAATGTCTGCAAGTCCCTATATCTTTGTTTATGAGCTCCATTATGATCCTCTCCATAGCTTTGCAGACTAGACTTGTTAAGCTTATGGGGCGGTAATTACCAGGGTCCGTGAGGCCACCTTTGTGGAGTGGGACCACAGTTGCCGTCACGCCACTCCTTGGGCACGTATCCTGTGGTAAGGCTGAGATTAAACAGCTGCCTTATGTGCGGGTTTAATTCCTCATTTAGCTCGTGTAGCACACAGCCGGGGACACCATCCGGTCCCATTGATGCTGTGTTTTTAGCTTTAGAGAGAGCAGCTTTCACCTGCGCATTTGAGATGTCCGGGAGGCTACACTCAGCTGGGATAGTTATCTCTCCTTTAGGGGAGAGGGTGAAGTTTGCACTGAACCTGTCTGCCAGTATGTTGGCAATGTCTGTGGGTTCAGTGATTTTGTATCATTTTGGACTAATTCTGAGCATATCTGTGAGTTTCCACCCAGGTTCCTAACATAGCTGAAAAGGCCTTATGATTGTCCTTTGAATCCATGGCAATTTTTCTCTCAAAATTGGCCTTAGTTGATTTTATGAGTGCTCGTATTTTTTACTAATAATGATCAGGGGTGACTTCCTTTTATGGATTTTGTTCTATCATGTAATAGCTTTCTCCTCTTATTGTAAAGTTTGTTAATGGCTGGGGTCCACCAGACTGGACGTTTGCCCTTTGTGGAAAGAGTCTTGGTTTTATTTGGGATTGCCTGATCCATGCAGTCCTGGAGGTGTTCATAGAAGGCATTTGTAAGGGCTTCCGCAGCTTGGGTTGTGGTTTCCTCTGACTCAGGGGCCTTGAAGGATACCACACCAGTCTTGAGTAGTGTGAAGTTTGCTTTAGAGAAGTTCTTCACTATGGTCTTTTGTTTGGGGTGGGGATGTGGATTTCCAGTGAGATTAGTTTATGATCAGATCTCACCAATGAGGGATATACTTCCGGTGTGGAGCATTTTGTCCCCATGTTTGTGACAATGAGATCTAGTATATTAATATAAATCCATCAACTTTGCTCCCAACTCCTGTGGATGGCACACCACACAGTTGCCTGCAGGAAATTGAGCAGAAAACATTACCCAGACAAGATCTCACGGATATTCCCTTGGATAAGGCCGAGGTGACATATTACGTGGACGGCTCATGCAGAAGGGAAAAATCTAGTGGGGTATGCAATAGTTACAGACACTGAAACCTTAGAAGCCCAATCCTTACCACATAACTTGTCTGCACAAGCAGCAGAACTGATTGCCTTTACACGAGCGTGTACCTTAGCAAAAGACAAATGTGTAAACATATATACTGACAGTCAGTATGCTTTTTCTACTGTACATGTTTTTGCACAGCAATGGAAAAATAGAGGGATGATAACATCTAGTGGTAAACCAATTAATCATGCACAATTTATTTTAGAATTGTTAGAATCTATTCAGTCACCTACTAAAGTAGCTATTTGCAAATGCGTAGCTCATACGAAACAGCAGGACAGAATTTCAAAAGGTAATGCGAGAGCTGATGCAGCTGCGAAGCAAGCAGCTTCAGACTAAGAAACTTTACTTTTAGACGAGGAATTACAACCCTCTGAAATTTTAGATCTAGAAATGTTAAAAGCAATGCAGATGCTTACTACAAAAGCAGAGAAACAAAAATGGGAAAAACGAGGAGCAATCCTTGAAAATGGGCTGTACATCTCCAAAGAGAAAAAAACAATTTTGCCGTCTAATTTGTTTAGATATGCAGCTTTGTTGAGCCATGGGCAGTGCCATGTCTCAACAGGGGGGATGGTACAGTTAGTAAACCGAATATTCCAAACATATGGATTCACAAATTACACAAAAAAAATTTGTGCGGCATGTCATATTTGTAACAAACATCATGCACAAGGGGCATTTAAACCTAAACAAGGAAGTTTTCCTACACCACCATATCCGTTCCATACTATTTGTATGGATTTTATAGAACTGAACAAATGTGATAACAAAAAGAATTGCCTTGTCATTGTAGATATGTTTTCCAAATGGGTGGAAGCCTTTCCGACTAAAAACCCGGATGCAACAACAGTGGCAAAAGCTCTCATAAAGGAGATTATTCCTAGATTTGGCATACTGGAAAGGATCTATAGTGACAATGGTACACATTTTGTGAATCAGACCATACAGCAATTGGGACGCTTCTTTGGGAGTTCCCTTAAGAACCATTGTGCTTATCACCCTCAGTCTGCAGGACTGGTGGAGAGGCACAATGGAGTCCTTAAGAACAAACTTAGAAAGTTAGTCAGCGAAACACAGAAGAACTGGGTGCACTGTCTGCCTCTGGTGCTGCTGAGTATGCGAACAGTTCCAAATGCAAAGGGTTTAACTCCTTTTGAAATGGTGTTTGGGAGGGCATATTATGTACCTCAGTGGAAAGCTCTCATGCCTGCAGACCAGGCGGCTGATAGTTCACTAGCTAGTTATATGAGGAAACTGTTAACAAATAAATCTCTCTTGCAGTTTAACTCTTTTTCAGATAAAGAACAGACCAGACCATTGGAAGCGATTCTAGCCCCGGGGTCCTGGATCTGGGTGAAGGTAACAAAGAGGAAGAATTGGGCAAGCCTGAAGTGGGAAGGACCGTACCAGGTACTGCTGGCCACGCCTACTGCAGTCAAAATAGCCGAAAGGTCATCTTGGATCCATTTGATGCACTGTAAACCGGTAAAGAACTTTCAACTTGATAAAAACATTGCAACTGTTACTCAACAAGAACAAAATGGCCAAAGATAAGAATTCAGACCAACCTCAAAAATGTTGCATAATCATATTATTGAGCGTACACTTGTTGGCTGTACTTTTGACAATTTTCTTTTTGTTGTGGTTTTTTCATTTCTCAACCACACAAGTAAAACTGGATAAACATGATGAGACATCCATAGACTGGCATCCAAACTTTAACACATACCTAGCAATTAAACGTGTATATGCTGAGACTATGAACATTTCAAACTGCTGGGTTTGTACAGCTATACCAACAGCATATGGAGGACTACTAATGTCCGTTGTTCCTTTAGGGATCAATGAGACTTGGGAGAATTTGCTTTTTGACACAGGAACTGTGAGATCACAGGATAAAATAGCATTGTATTTATCTGTTACACAAAAATGGATTGTGTGTTTTTTCAAGAATGATACTCTCCAGGTGGACTGGAGTAACTGTAACATAACAATATCTTATAAATATTATATTAAGATTAAAGGTGGGGGTACTGTTTGCAATACTAACTATGATTCATACTTGAACTCAATGAAAACGACATTGAATGAAGTACAAAGAAATCCTGTTTTGATTAAACAATTGTCAATCATAGATAAGAAAATGTTTCATGCAGGGTTGGTGCGTATTAGCACTAAAGTTGAAAACTGTTATTTTGTGTCTGGGAAAAAGGCATACAAATGGCTACCTGAGAATTGGTCCGGCAGTTGTTTTTTGGGCTACCTGGTTCCGGCCATACAACACACTGCGGAATTACCTCTGGGTAAAATACGGAACGTGAGGGATGTTTCCAAGAAAACCAAAGATCCAATCGAGAAACCTGTGAATCCAGTAGGGTGAGTTGAAGCAGGTTGGAAAGACCATAATTCCGTGAAGGACAAAGACAAATTGACTCATATGGACTTGAGTGACAGTGTTATATCTTGGGCAGGTATACCCCGAGCGTATGGTGCAGTCAAATCAATTTGGGAGCTGAGAAAACTGTAGAAACTTCTCGAAGTAATGAGTAATGCAACTTTTTCTGCTCTTGAATTAGTGACTGATGAACTGAATGCCATGAGAACTGTTGTGTTGCAAAATCGGATGGCTCTTGACTTCACCCTAGCGTTGAGAGGTGGTACGTGTGCACTTATCAAAGAAGAATTCTGTGTGTACATACCAGATAATAGACATGAAATTAATAACCATCTGGAGGTGATTCAGCAAGTGTCAGCCATGACCAAACCAGGCCCAAACCCTCTGATGGATTTTTTCCAGAATCTGTTTGGGGGGTGGGGGTCCATCCTAATGAATATTCTGATTGCCATTTGTGTGGGTTTATTCCTATTAGGAGCATGTGTTTGTTGTGGAATCCCCTGCATGAAAAGATTAATTAAAGATTTTATAGATATGTCTGTCCCTGAAACCTTGTATCAAGACATTGAACTTGAGGAATTGGTTCCAAATGAAATTCTCCTTGAAGTCTAAACTGAATGACTCTCTTAACTGCAAGTCCCAAGTGGAAGAGGTTAGGAGAAGAAATAAAAATCGTTTAAACTTCTGAGAATAGAATAAAAAGTATTAACAGGGGGGGAAATGTTAGAAAAATATGTATTAATGTATATGTTTAGTGCTTATTAAGAAATAAGAAAGATATAATGCATTTTATTCTATTAATGTTATGACAAAAAAAATGAATTCATATGAAACTGCAAGAAGCTTTCGGAAACTGCAGTGTGCCTTTTTTGCAAGTTGGCCTCTGACCCCAGCAGCTGCTAGCTCAGCAAGAATTAATGTTTATGCTTCTCACAAGTGATTACTGCTGGGTTAGGAAATTAAATGTGTGAAATAATGATAATCTTCTGCTCTTTTCCGCCTGAGCAATCGACCTTGTATATGTTACTAGATAACGCACCAGTTGCAAGGAGGAAGTGATAAATGTAACAAGGAAAATGTATTGAGAACTGTATCTACTATTATGTTCAAATTAATTTAGAACCTTGAGTGGAAACTTTTGTAAAAGGGTATTGTAACTAACCAGGTGGCTAGCAAGGCCACATTGTTTACTAGAAAAGTTTTTAAGCAAAATGTAGTATCAGCATTTTAGATGAATAGAATATTGTAAGCTAAAGTGATGTAAAACCCCTTGTGACTGACTACGTTAGCCTGGTGGGTTAATGCTAGTAAGAAATACTATAAAAGTTGTGTTCTTCCTGTTTCATTCAGACAAAATTCTGTACTTGTACGTTTTTTGCTTCCTGGTGTACACTAGTAAAGAACCTGAACCTCCTGTGTATTGATCTTTTTATTACAGTATTTTTTCATTTAACAATATTTATTTACATTTCTTGACTTGGAAAATCCGACTGGACACAGGTCCTTTTTCAGCGGAGGCCTGGGGAGAAAAGCTCCACAATAAAAACAATTAAAAACAACAATTAATTACAAGTTACAAGAAGTATAGGTAGGTTTTGTTTAACAATAGTAGTAAACAGTCATTATTCAAAATTAAATTATTTACTTAAATGGTACAACACTTATATCATTGGTGCCATAAAGACTAACAGGTATTTTAAAAGCTGAACTAGCAGCTATTACCCTTGAATAACAGTGGCTAAGATTACAGCTGAGATATAGGTTTACATGCAATATATTTGGCTGCAATCTGAGGTAGTTAGAGGGGTGGAAGAAAGGGATTAGAGAGGTTGGGATAGAGATGTTAGAGAGGTTTGTTACAGGGGCATGTCCGGTGCTCTTTTAGATGAGATTAGATAACATTTTAGAGTAGCTTTGAAGATGGCTTCTGCCAGGGTCCAAAGGACAGTCATTGTATTTTGACCTGACTAGAAGCTGTACTATTTGTGGGAGATAATGTGGTGTTGTTGAATGAAGTTGTGAATCCCCAGGATTCAATAACCTGATTTTTCCATGCAGGAACAATGTAGCCACTCCTGCACGGAATATGGCCGCCGAGCGATTCAGTAAATTAAAGTAGCCTTTAGAGATGCACAAGTCTGAATACACTCTTCTTGCATGGAAACCAGTAGTGCAGAATGATAATTACCTCATTTGCTGGTGAAAACCATGCAAATAATGTGAATTAGTGATTCAGAAAGCAGACAGATACCCGTGCAAGAACAGTCTTAGTTGTAGAAATGTATTCAGTTACTAACCAAATACATTTCTGCAAATAAAAAAAACAGAGGCATGACAGCTCCCAAAAAAGCATGTATTATAGTCTTTAGGCCTGCCAATGGTCAAATATATGGTCATTGGCATAGAAAAGTGCTTCATTTTTATAAAAATCAAAGTTATTTTTTGGCTGATCTTAGCCATTTAAACATAGGGCAATGGCGCGCAAATGGGATCGTGCCAAAAATAAGAAAAAAAAATGAAAACTCAATTTTAAGGGAAATCTGCATTTTGCCATTATAGTCTATGGCATGCAGAATCAAAACAATACCTGGGAACAGTGGTTGTCAAGGGGAAAGGGTCTGAGGTAGTGCAGCAACTATGGACTAAGGCAGTAGGGTATGCAAATGAGGGGACCGTGTAGGTGCTATAGCACAATTTTGTAACTAGAAGGAGCAATAGACATGAAAAGGAGGTGTGTCAGGCATGGAGTAAGCACATTGTAGCTCCATGGCCCCCAGATAAGCTTAGCACAGCTAAGCAAGGGGGTGTGTCTGAGGCTGTATTGACTTATTCCATGAAATGAAGAGTGTGTTCCCATCCAGGGAGGGACATTTCTTCATGTTTACATTAGCTAAACATGTATGCATGGTGTGCACTGGGTCTAAAACAAAAAAAAAAAAACAGAAATACCAGGACTGTTTACATTTGGGCACCGGGTTTGCAGAGCGGACCTCTGAGCTTAAGAGGGGAGGAAATGGGAAGGAAAAAAAGGAAAACACAGTATAAAAGCAATCAAGAATAAATTACATAGCTAGCAGGTGGAATGCATCATAGTCAGCCAATCGTACAGGCAGCATCTGCAGCACAACAGTATAAGCTATGGAAATACTTACGGTCGATTTTTTCCCACAAACTCTGCACCATTGGTGTACACATGCAGGGGAATTTTAAGTGGAAAAATGTTAGGGGCTCCCATTGCTTTGATCCATCAGTATGTGCTAGAGGCTGATGGCAGAAAAGAGGATAATGCTGACAACCACCACAGACCAAGGAGGAGCAGAAGAGTGTTCAGACCCAGGGTAAGTTACCAGGGGCTAAATGATCTGGAGATAGTAGAGCACTGCAGGGTGGACAGAAACCTACTTCAGCAAATCACCAAGCTATGCTGGCCTCAACTCAGACCTAGATCCAACAGAGGGGAACCCATTCCAATGGATACCAATGTATGTGTAGCCTTAAGAATTCTAGCTACAGGTACTTTCCAAAGACCTATTGGGGACATCATGGGAGTTTCACAGGCATCTGCATCCAGGGTACTCCACCAGTTCCTGGATGCCATGCTACCACATGCCGGTGAGCACATTTATTTCCCCACACCCATGAGGAGAGGACCAGCAATATGCATCTCTTCCACCATGTAGCAGAATACCCAGAGTTAGTGGGTGCCATAGACTGCACGCACATCAACATCAAAGCACCACCCATTCAACAGGGTAGGGTCTACATAAACCACAAGGGCTTCCCCTTCATCAACTGCCAGGTGGTGTGCAATGCCCAGGGCATTATCATGAATATGCGTGCTGGCAGCCCTAGAAGCTATCATGACTCCCACATCTGGCATTCATCAAAGCTGTACCAGTCATTTGCCAGTGAGGACATGCCATATGGCCATCTAGTGGGGGATGCTGGCTATGCACTGGAGCCGTGGATGATGACACCCATCAGAAATACACACACACCCACACAAGAACAACATAATGAGGCACATGCACAAACCAGGATCATAATAGAGCATGTGTTTGGTTTGCATAAGTCACAATTCTGCTGCCTGGACATATCTGATGGAGCTTTGCAGTACTTTCCAGCCACATGTGCACACATGTTCATAGTGTGTGCCATGCTACACAATATGATCCTGCGGAAACAGCTGCAGCTGGAACAGCACGGGGAAGGACCACACAGCCCACCACCATTGTCAAGGTCCCCACAGGCATAGAAGGACTCAGAAGAGGAGGCACCTGAGCCTGCGCCTGTAGGCAGACAGAGGCATGCCCAGTATGCTCAGGCCTTGGCAAAGAGGCAATGCATAGCACACACACTGACACTGTAAGGACCCCAGGGACTGACACCTCTCTCTGGCTTGCACACACAGTAAAATGGATGACACACACATTACCTGTAAATTACCATGCATAGACAGTGTACTGTGTGCATCCAACATAGGTGGCCCTCAAGCACCATCCTCACAACTGCTGCAAGCACAAGGTAAGTCAGTCTTCTTAACAATAAATGAATGGATTAGTATGTTTTCCTAACATATCTACAGTAATGCTGCATGCATGCAAGAGAATGGGGTGGCCTGGTAGGATAGCAGCACACAACTGACAGCTATGTGGGACATGAGGAAATGTCTGGCCAAAACTGGCCTCCACACACTGCAGTAGTACCCAAGGTGACAAATCCCACTGCAGTGTATGTGTGGGGACAACTAACTGGTGGGTCATAGGTCATAGGCATGGATGTCATTGAGGGGGTCCCATACCTACCCTTCACACCCAAACAACAAGTCAGCTGTAGAAAACCAGAGAGAAATGTCTGGTAAAGGCACACAAATGGTGGCAATGTTGAATTCCACCCCAATACAGACTCACACAGTGATAGCACAAAAGGACCTGCAGTTCGAGTAAAGCTATGAAGGGTAAGAAGTCTGAAATTCAAATGTATGCCATTACAATCTGACCTGTGCTCTTTACTGCTATGCCTCTAGTCCCAAGACGGGGCACATTAGTATGGTAAATGTAACCAAAATGTAAAGCAAATATCACCACAGTATGCACAAATGTGTACAGTTGACAGGTGTACCCCCCCTCCCATATTCCCACACAAATGCAGTAAAGTGTATGTTTGCAAGGAAATAGCAGCATAGCACACATTGGCAGGGCTGTACCAATACATATGGAAACATGCTACCTGTCCACAATATGCAGGGGTCAATGAGTTATGCGTATGTATGGTTAAAAATGTCAGGTTCTGGCCAGCATGTTCTCCTGGCAGATTTCTCATAGTGCCCTAGGTGCAGTGCTGTCTTTGACAGGCCATTTGCAGATAACTGCAGTGCCAACTGTTATGCATGTCAGTGACACTCACTGCTCTGCCACTGACATACCTGGAAGTCACAGTGCTATGTGGAATATACTACGCATATAAAGGTCATCCTGAAGAATGTGTAGCTGAGGTGCCAAGGCATTTGTGAATATAAGTGCTTATTGGTACTGTAGCCAGTGGTTATTCTAAATAATCCATTTTTCTTATGTTTGCTTTTACATATAATGGACATGCCTGCACAGTAGAATGCACTCTGTACCCACACCCATAACTCCCATCCTCTGACAGTAAGATGTCTGGACAAGGGCAGAAATAAAAGTAGAACAAAGGCACAATGATAGGCATGTGTTGTAAATATTGCCCTTACATACCGAGAAAGTTGGTAGGGTGAGGGGTTTGCAGTAGTGGGAATCATCTGAAGGTTATGTAGTCTGAAACAGTAATGTTAGTCATTATCTTGCAACATCACTCTTCAATTATATATAACTAACTTCCCATAAAAACACAAGTTTACGTAGACAGGATGAAACCTCCAGCCAAACACCTGGACAATCTGCCAAAAATGTACAGTTGAGAGGTATGGCCACAGCAGGATATCACATCTCAGGTTACACAACTACCACACAAGAAGAACATCCCCAGCCAGCATATCATCAAGTTGTTGGACTGTTTATACAGCGTCATTACTCAACTGGCTGTAGCCACACCTCCCAAATGGCCTTGCTGGGCAAGAATGTACATAGCTGGCCTCATAATATTGGTCTATGCATCATACAACTAGTATTCCATTGGTAAAGCACTGTGATGATTTGAGGATATCTGCCACTAGGTAATGGCACTATACATTGCACTGTCAGAATACAGATATGTCAGAAAAATGTCTGTTAAAGCAACCCAGTACCCCAAGGAAAGTCCTGTGTACTTCTGAGAGGTATATATGTAGCACACAAAACCGCAGACTGAAGTACACTTATCTCTGGAATGCAGTCCCACTATAACTATACAAGGATCACACTGGGCATGCTCTTACACTTAGCAAATCACAGGACATGTTGCAACCCACATTGGTGTATATGACTATATTGTGTATGTATATGTGTGTGTATATATATATATATATATATATATATATATATATATATATATATATATATATATATATATATATATATATCTGTGCATGCAGACAACTATGTACACTTTAACTGTCCCTACACAGACACACATCAGACAGGATTACCCTTAGCTAGCTGTAGGTGGCCCATATGTGATATATCTGCATCTGTTGTGTGTGACACACAGGCATATATATGGCCAACAGGTAACTATATATGTCAAACAGTCAAACATACACACATAGATGTAAAGAAGTGAGAGACAGACAGGGATAGACAGAGAGACACAGGGGGACACACACAGAGTGAATCACACACACAGATACCCTCAATGGCATAGAGTAATGTCCCGCTGTGGACAGTGGCATACTGATTTTAAACAGTCGCAAGTGCAAGAATAAAAGGTGTGCCCCATTGTGTAATAGTACTGAGGTTGGGGATTATAATATCACATCACCTGCCTGTATGTGTTTGTCTGTAGGTCTAAGTATTAGTAGCCTGTTCCCACTCATTACACTTCACATTGCCCTACTTCTCAAGATCTGCTGCTGTTATTCACCTTAGAAGTACCATTGGACATCTACCACCTCTGTAAGCTGTGTAGCATGTGCGATAACTGTGTAACACAATAGTAAAAGTAACTCAATAGTTAGGGGTTTTAATCTCAATACTGGCAACTGTGTGTGTGTGTGTGTGTGTGTGTGTGTGTGTGTGTGTGTGTGTGTGTGTGTGTGTGTGTGTGTGTGTGTGTGTGTGTGTGTGCAAGAGTGAGGGAGTTGTTTGTAGGTGAAACAGTTTTAGTCCATTCCCACCCACAACACTTTCCACTGCACCACTTTATCAGTCCTGCTGATGTCATTCTCCTTATCAGCAACTTTGGCTATTTGTTAGCCCAGTAAGCTCTGTAATGCATGCAATAACTGTGTAACACTATAGTACAAATAACTACATAGACAAGGGTTCTACTCTGAGAACTAGCAAATGTGTGTGTGGGTCTATATGTTTCTAGGAAGAAGTATTTTGATAAGTTCCCCACCCACTGCCCTACTTTATCACTCCTGGTGATTTCATTCCCCTTATCAGCACCTTTGGTCAGTTGTCAGCTCAGTAAGCTCTGTAGCACATGTGATAACTGTGTGACACTATAGTATAAATAACTAGCTAGGCAGGGGTTCAACTCTCAGATCTGGCAAATGTGTGTGTGTGTATGTTTGTAGGAAGAAGTATTTTGATAAGTTTGCCACCTACTGCCCTACTTTATCAGTCCTGCTGATGTCATTCCCCTTATCAGCACTTTTGGCCAGTTGTCTGACCAGTAAGCTCTGTAGAGCATGCAATAACTGTGTAACACTATAGTACAAATAACTAGATAGGCAGGGGTTCTACTCTCAGGTGTGGTAAATGTGTGTATGGGTGTATAAGTGTGTGTTTAAGTGGGTATGTTTGTAGGAAGAAGTATTTTAATACATTTCCCATCCACTGCCCTACTTTATCAGTCATGCTAATGCCATAGGTTCATAGGTGTGTACTAGACTAATGGCCCTGGAGCCTTTACAAGCCTAGCCCATAGAAGTGCCCTGCCATTGTGCCACTCAACATTAGTTCCCAGTGCCTCTATCAAGTAGAACCACTGGAATGATCCCTAGGGTGAACTTTCTATTACCCATCCACTCATCAAGATTTCTCTGGAACAGGGTCAGCTAGGTGCTCAGCTTGCATGTATGGGAAGTCTGTTCCAGGGCATTTACAGTCTCTGGGGGAGGAACTTGTCCTTATAACATGTTGTGTTGATTGTGGTAATGAGGTAAAGGTCTCTGCAGTGTGGTGCGGAGGGATTGGGATGTCCTTAGATGTAGCATTTCTAAAAGAACTGGGTCAGACAGCTTTTTAAGTCAAGCAGAGATTGCTTCTAAGTAGGTGATATGAGACAGAGAATAGCTGGAGTCTTTTGAGTCAATGCAGGACATGTGTTTACTGCCTATGATCATCTTTGTGAGGTACTTCTGTGGCCTCTCCAGCTGTTTCAGGTTTCTAGTGAGATACATGCCAAATAGGCCATTATACTTGATGATTGGTCTAATGAGGGAAGAGTAGACAGAGACGATGACCACTTTCTTCCTGGATGCAAAACTCTTGGTATTGAGATGTGCCATATAGAAAGACTTCCTGACCGCAGTGGCAATGTGGTGGTTGAAGGAGACATTGCTGTGAACCTGTGTCCGCAGATCTCTTATAACACCTACAGTGTTCAGTGGGCTCCCATCGATGTGGTACTCAGTGGGAACTGAGTTTTTACCAAAGGGGATGATATGCATTTTGTGGTGTTAAGCTTCAGGCCATGGTTTCCAGACCAGTCATTGGTCTCAGTGAGGCCTTTCTGTAGGATGTCTGCATCACTTTTGCAGTTAATGAAGGCACCCAGCATGCAGTCATCTGTGAACTTGGTCAGCTAGAGTTCCTTTGTGTTGCCCTGGACTCCTGAGAAGTAGATGCTGAACAGGAGAGTACCCAGGAGTGATGCCTGTTGGACTCCACTCATGACTGGTTGGCAGTCTGACTTGGAGTTTGCTACTTTCACACCGTGTCTTCTATATGTAAGCCAATTCTCAAGCCACCTAGTGATATAGGGGTCGATGCCTAGTTTGGTAGGTTCATCAATAATTCCTGACTGAGGAATGGTATCAAAAGCCTTGCCCAGATTGATGAAGGCTGTATGCAGTGCCTTAGCATCATACACAGCACTGGTGACTGACTCAAAGAAGTCAACCAGGTTGAGCAGGCATGATCTCCCTTTCACAAAGCCAAACTGTGTGGGGTCCAGAGTTAGAAGATCACCTATATCTTTGTCGATCAGGTCCCTGGTGATGCACTCCATAGCTGTACATATCATACTCATCAGGCTAATGGGCTGATAATTCCCAGGGTCTGTAGTCGCTACCCCTTTATGGAGAGGGATGACTGTAGCAGTGCACCATTTGGGAGGCACAAAGTCTGAGGTGAGGCTGTGACTGAACAGGGCACACAGATGTGATGCCAGGTCTCTTTGCAGTTCATGTAGAAAACAACTAGGGATGTTTTGGGGCTCCATGGGAGCTGTATTCTTGCCCATGGACAATGCAGGTTTAACCTGGGCTGCAGTAATGCTGGGTGCCTAGCATTCTACTGGCATTGTGATTGTTCCCTTGGGGGGGGGAGAGGGTTAAAGCTGGCATTGAATGTATTGGCAAGAACGTTGGCAATATCTGTTGGCTCAGTATAGGAGGTAGCATTGTGCAGTAACTCAGAGCACTTCTAGGTATTGCCATGGATGTTCTTGATACAACTACCAAAGGCTTTGTGATTGTTGTCAGTGTCTGTTGCAATTCTGCTATCATAGCTGGCTTTTGAAGGTTTCATGAGGGATCTCAAGTTGTTAAGGCTAATAAGGAAGTTTTTCCAGTCTTGGGACTCCACTTTTTTCTTTAACAGTTTCTTCCTTCTGTTGTATAGTTTATTAATGGCAGGGGATCACCAGATTTGCCTCCAGTGTTTGGAAGAGAGCGTCTTGGTTCTGTTGTGTATGGCTAGTTCCATGCATTTATGTACATGTTTGTACAGTGCATTTGTGTATGATTCGGCAGTCATGCAGCTATTTTCCATTGGCATGAGTGCTGTGAAGTTAGTCACCTCTGTTTTTAGGAGTCCAAAGTCAGCTTTGGAGAAGTTTGTGGGGGGTATGGGTGAGATGTGGATTTCCATGGTGATTACTCTATGGTTGGATATTACCAGGTAGAGATTGATTACTGTTGTCGAGCAACGGTCCCATATGCTAGTAATCAGCATAGGTCAAAGATGTTTCTTCCTCTACTTGGGGTCAGAATGAGCTGGTCCAGGGCATTGGAACTGATGAATTCCAGGAAGCCTTGGGCCAGTGTAGTGGAGCTTGAGTACTTTTCCAAGTTGATGGAGGGGTAGTTGAAGTCTCCTAGTATGAGAGTGTTGGGTTAGACCTTGATTGATTTAAGGGTGTTGAGGAATGTGGACTGAGAGTCTACGGACAGGGATTGGGACCTATAGCAGGCTATGACTTGGATTGCACTATTACTCAATGTCAGTTGTACCTGAAGGATCTCAGATGCATTATGCTAGGATAGTAGTCTGGAGGTGTGCATATCCTTTATGAATATGGAGACATCACTGCCTTTGGAGCTGTGGTCCATGTTTTGGGGCTGACAGATGTCGAATGAGTTATAACTTGGAAGTGGAGGGGTGCTGTCTGCTGCTGTAAACCAGGTCTCAGTTACAGCACAAATGTCAATGTTCTCCATTTTGAGGAATGCTTCGAGTGAATACATCTTGAGATTTAGATGTCTAGTGTCCAACAGCATGACCCTCAGATTGCATTTATTTATAACTGGTACGGTGGTAATTTGATTTGGAGCACAGCCTAAAAAGGCACTATAGGAGTGGCAAGAGACTTAACCAGTACCTGGAAACCCAAGGGTGACAGATGCAGGCCATCTTATTGTGGTCTGTCAATCATGTCATCCCAAGCAAACAGATACTGGATCCCCTGAGAATGACACCAGACACTTAAGCCAATTGTTGAAGTCAATTATTTGTTGTTTGTACTGCGGTATCATTCTGGGTGACAGTAGTATACTGCTCAAGGCTACTATTATACCTGTCTGGCCCAAGTAATCTGAGAGCTCCACCATATCTCTTTTCATGTAGTCCAAGGAGGTGCATCTCAGGTCATTCACACCAACATGGACAATGACAGAATGATACTTGCAGTTGTGGAGTGACCTGGCAGGGTGTGTTATGTGTTGGATTCTGGCACCTAATAGACAATTGGCTGTTTCCTTCTCCATATTTAACCTAGTGAGTGGGACATATGTGTGCCGCACTATTGAGTCACCTATGGTTACTGTATTGGGCAAGGCAGTTAGCCTTTGGGGCCTAGGTTGAGGGGCACACTGTGTAGGTGAGATATGTGTCCTGTAGTTTGTGCTGTGTTGTGGTGATCAAGTGGGTTTCTGTCTTGGTGGTCTCTGCTGTTTGGGTAAATGTCTATTGAGTGCCTCTGTGATGGTGGGTGTGTGTTTTTTGTTTGTATGTGAGAGCTGTGATAGTGGGTGTTCTGGAGGGCTATATGTTCCATGTGGTATGATGCAGGTGTTCACCTTCTCCTCTTGACCAGCTAGTCCAATCTTCACTGAAGAGTGTATATCTTCCAATTTGGTGATATAGGGGTATCTCTCATAAGTCCGAGTGTTGGGAGTTTAGAGGAGAGGGTTGTCTGTGTACGTGAGGCAGTAGCAGCAGTGCCTCAGAATGCCCAAGTGCACCAGGTTAATGGGCAAAAGCACAGAGAACTGCACTTTAATCATGCCAGGAGGGTGGTCATAACTACTAAGTACTGGAGCTAATTCCATGAGGAATGACTACTGCTGATGACTCTTAGGCGTGCTAGAATAACTGATACAAAAACCTGTTGAAGTGCAAAGCTATTACGCTATTTGAAGTGCAAGAGAGAAAAAACTAGCAAGATCTAAGAGAAAAACTGAAGGCAGACTTTCTGGCACCTGTAATACTTTATCTCAGCTGTGCAGTTATCAGAACCTTTGACCAGTTGTCAGTGTAGTAAGCTCTGTAGTGTGTACAGTAACTGTGTAACACTATAGTACAAATAACTAGATAGACATGGGTTCTACTCTCAGATCCAGCATATGTGTGTGTGGGTTTGTAAGTTTGTATGTTTGTAGGAAGAAGTATTTTGATATGTTTCCCACCCACTGCCCTACTTTATCAGTCCTGCTGATGTCATTCCCCTTATTAGGACCTTTGGCCATTTGTCAGCACAGTAAGCTCTTTAGCGTGTCCGATAACTGCGTAACACTATAGTACAAATAACTAGATAGGCAGGGGTTCTAATTTCAATACTGGCAAGTAAGTGTGTGTGTGTGTGTGTGTGTGTGTGTGTGTGTGTGTGTGTGTGTGTGTGTGTGTGTGTGTGTGTACCACCCTGTACACTTCCAATCATCCTACTTTACTAGGCCTGTTGATGTCATTCACCTTAGAAGTACCTTGGGATGAGGTGAAATAATATAAGCTTCATGCATGTCTGATAACTGTGTAACACTTTAGTAAAAATAACAAGATAGGAAGAGGTTTTAATCTCAATGCTGGAAACTGTGTGTGTGTGTGTGTGTGTGTGTGTGTGTGTGTGTGTGTGTGTGTGTGTGTGTGTGTGTGTGTGTGTGTGTATTTGTGTGAGAATCATATACTGTGTGGATTATACCATTTTGAGTTGTGTACCACCCTGTACACTTCCCATCACCCTACTTTACTAGGCATGTTTATGTCATTCACCTTAGAAGTACCTTGGGACTAGATGAAATCATATAAGCTCCATGGCATGTCTGATAACTGCATAACACTATAGGAGAAATAACTAGATAGGTAGGGGTTCTAATCTCAATAGTGGCAACTGTGTGTGTGTGTGTGTGTGTGTGTGTGTGTGTGTGTGTGTGTGTGTGTGTGTGTGTGTGTGTGTGTGTGTGTATGTGTGTGTTTGGGTGGTTTATACCATTTTGATGTGTGTACCATCCATGCCTGCTTACCACAACCCGATGGCATTGCTTTATATAGCGTGGTAACAGCATCTGCCACACATGCAGCATGTTAAACCATTGCACAGGCCATAGCAGTCCTCTATACAGATGTCTATGGAATACCTAGATGTTTGCAACTTATATGTGGTCTGTGTCTCTTAACAATGACCATGTATGTGATATTGTTCCAAATCGCCCACAGTGAGTGTAGTGACATACCTGACTGAAACATCATGCTGATACGTCTGCTACCCTATCACTTGTCCAGGCTTGTAAGAGCAATACATGACTCCAGATGCTATTTCTGGTGGGTTATCTCACCATCCATGAAGACATTCACAACACTATGTGTTGAAAGAGGCAGTGGGTTATATCCTATTCATATAATCTATGTGGAGCATGTCATGTGTATGTAGTACTACAGTACATCAAAGTGGATATGTAGGTTTACTAATCTGTCTATTGCCAACTGTGTTTGTGTTACTGTATGCACATCCCCTTTGTCAGTCCTTACTGTGTGTATGCAAATAATATGCAATTTTGTCTCCCTGTTCCACCCTGTGAACTCAGGAATACATACCATAAACCTGTCATACACAATATCATGCATGCCCTCACCAACTGCCTCAGGGTTGAGTGTATGGGAAAGAAATGGCAGGAACAGCAGGTGGTGACAGGTGAATCTGTTGCAGTTAATGTAATGCCTACGCTTGTGAAAGACCTGCTAACAGTATTGCAGTAACCTATTCTGTATGTATGAGCCTGTAGTACTACACAACACTGAGGTGACATGTCTGAAGGCTATCTACCTGTGACAAGGGGTATGTATGCAAGATCACACTGTCTAACAACAGTGTTCCTCACACACTGTTGCATGCATTACACCAGTGGTACATGTACATATAAAGCTGTACCTTACCTATGACACAGTTGGTGTACCCCCACTCTGCCATACTCCCTCTTGGTAATGTCTGCAGGGCCACAGCCTGCAGACACACAGACACCTGGAACACAAACAGAATACAGCATGTCAGACTACATTCAGTCAGTGGTATTAACAGCAATAAAACATCTTGGCTAATAAGGTGCATACACCTGTATGTGTACTCACAACAAATGCAAGCAGACAGCACCTTACACAGTATTGCATAGTTACACTGTGCTATATTCACCCTGTACATCAGACCCATATTACCATATCTCTGCATTGATGGTATGGATGACAGGGATGTGGCACAGGTATCATCATATGCACAGGGTGTGGTGTGGGTTTGCCAGAGGCCTAGGCTGGGCCATATGGTTGACATCATGTATGTGTGTTTGGAGGGATATCCAATAGATGGGCTGTGCAGAGGTGCTGTGTGTGTCTGGAGGTGACCTGCCTGTGATACAGATATGTGTGTGTGTATGTATGCACACAGTCATGCCATGTGGCTATCCTACACAGGAGTGTGTTGGACAGCCATGGACAGTAAATGGAGGGGTGTCCAGTTCACCGTCTCCAGCCACAGACATGGGAACTGGTCCTGCCAGAGGTCTCACTGGCACCACCAGGCCCAAGGCCAGATGCAGTTCTGCTTCCTGATAGTAACTGCTGTCTGCTATATTTGTGTCCCTGATGGGATCAGCCAGGACCAAATGCCCATGGCCTTCTGGTGTGATGTGGACAGCAACCTCCCCTTCGGTAGTGCTGGTGTCACTGCCACTATGAGAGTGTGTAGGTGCACAGCCCTGTAGACTCTCAGCTGTTGTTGGTTCTGACCTACGTCCACTTGGCCAATGCCCATCTCCCACCACACACTCTAGCACAGACATGCCACAGACGAGGATTGCCAAGGTCTCACCCCACCATCATGACCTCAGTATTTTGACATGTGGCCTCAACAAGGTCATGTATGTTGACACATAAATCAGGAAGAGTTGCATCCACCACCCTGAGTATTTGGTGTTGCTTTCACTACATGCCTGTGCATCCATGGCAGCCTGAAACATGTGTCTGGTGACACCTGCTGTGGCAGTTGTGACAGTGGCTTGACAAGCAGCAGTCCTCCTGCGAGCACCCCTGTCTATCTGGCTGTGTGGCACCCCGCCTGAGCTCTGGTTGTGGACAGTGTCTACACTCACACCTGCCACAGTCACCACACTAGCCTGCTCCATGCAACCACCTGCCAACTTTCCATCATCTGTGGTCAATGGTGACAAGGTGCGTGTGGGCATTGTCACTGTGTGTGAGGATGGTGTGGTCAACAGTGGGATGCCAACCAATGGCACAAATTCAGCCCTTGACAACCCAACTTGTACTGCACTATTCCTATCAACATTGTCTGAGTCTGCAGAGACACTGACATCAGTTTCCAAGTGGGTGGAACCCCGAACCCCAGCGCCACCTGTGAGGGGAAGTCAACATATGTGAATTAATACCTACACTTTAAGGTTTGCTGGTACACACATGCACACATTCACACACAAACACACACACACACACACACACACACACACACACACACACACACACACACACACACACACAGACACTTACAGCTGAGGTGGCACAAATCTGTTACACAGACCTCACATTACCCAGATGGTGACATGCATGACACATGGCCCTCAACATCATGCATAGCAGCCAATTTTAATCTATGTAACTAAAAATATAGAGTTCTGGGATACATGAGTAGTGTTATTAGCACAGACTGCACCAATGTACACATCATTGCTGTTCACCTGTATAGCACAGTGGCAACTACTACAAAACATACCTCACAACTGTACAGATCCTTGCAGAATGTGTAGATGTCTGTCTGATATGTTTGCTCTGTTTCTCATAACCCCTGTGTTTGTCTGATACATAACTGGGATGATCTGAGGAGTGAAATCATTACTTAATGACATACTTTTGAGTTTCAGACCTCCAAATTAGCAGTGACTGTATAATTACACAAATCCTGTTACACCACCAACCTTCTAAGCTTACAGTGGATATGATAAGTGTACCCACCCCTGTTAACATGCCATGTTCTTATAATATATAAAATGAGACCACAATAATACATTCAAAAATGTTACCCACCTTTCATGTGACATATGACCTGTGCAATCCAATCAATAAACAAAGAAATGTGTTATGTGTATAATATAATGAATGGAATATGTACAATATGGTGGTTGCAGAAGTGTGCACACCCATACAATGATACCTTATAAGTGACTTACAGCATTCACTCTTCTTGGGAAGGTGTCTATCAGCATGGCACATCTTGACTTGGCATTATTTGGCCAATCTTCCTTGCAAAGGTCCCCCAACTCTGTCAGATTGTAAGCGGAGTTCATGTGCACAGCCCTCATCAGGTCACCCTGGGGTTTTTCTTTTGGGTTTAGGTCTAGGCTGGGCCAATCCATAACCATGAGTGTGTTCAGGTGGAGCCATTCTTGGGTAGCTTTGGATAAATGCTTTGGATCTTTGTCATGTTGAAGGCTGACACCCCTCCCCATCCTCAGCATTCTTGCAGATGCTTGATGGATTTAGGCCAGATGTGAGTGTTATTTGGAACTGTTCAGATTTCCCACCATCGAGACTACAGGCCCAGTTCCAGCTTTGGAACAACATCCCCACAGCAGGCCAATGCCACCAGTGTGATTCACCATGGGGATGGTGGTCTTCAGGTGAAGAGAGATGTTACTTGTGCACCACACATATGTTTTGGTATTGTGGCTGTGAGGTTGATCCATAGTCTTATTACACCATAACACATTTTCACACATGACGTTGGGTGAGTTGATGTGCTGTATTGCAAATTGTATCCACCCCTTGATGTTATTTGGTGTGGGGAAATGCTACCATCTTCTGACCCTACCCCATAGGCCAGACTTATGCAGAATATGGGAGATTGCTCTCACATGTAGTACACAGCACCAGTACTTGCAAGAGATTTCTGCAACTCCCTCAGTGTTGCTGTATGTCTCCTGGCAGCCTCCCTGACCAGGGGATGTCAGGTTATTTTCAACAGCACTGTTGTCCCATATTCAGTCCATGTTTTGATGACTGTCTCCACTGTATTCCATGGTGTATGCAATGCTGTGGTAATGCTGTTGTACCCTATTCCTGACTTATACCTTTCAAATATGATATCCCTTTGCTGCTTTGTAAGCTATCTGCAAGCCATGGCTGTTGCTATTGCAGGCAACTGAGCAAATATCATGAATATCCTACTTGGACAGCAGACCGTTATTTGGTTCATAGATTCATAGGCTCATAGGTGTGTACTAGGCTAATGGCCCTGGAGCCTTTACAAGCCTAGCCCATAGGATTACCCTAGCATCATGCCACCCATTAAACATTTCCTGAACTAAATGATGCCATGTCCTATGAATGTCTGAATCTGTAGTGTTCCGATATCAGCAAGACTGCTAGTAGGACAATGGGCACTTTTCATAAGCAGAACTAAAGTCAGTTACTGCAGACCCCCCCACACACACCTTTGGGACTACAATACACAATACAGTTTACATGCAAATTAGAGCAAAAAAAGTCTCCCAATTAGAATGTACTGATGATAACAAAAAACATGGTTCTCAATTTATGTTCAGTTATAAAAGGTATCATTCTTATAAACAGTGTCATGTAATTACAAGGCTAAAACTAATACAATTAAAAATGTAAAACCTAATTGCACTTAGGCAAGCAAGATTTGGAACTGGCTTTCATTATAACAGTTAAAAAGTATGTCCTTAAATTTAAAATAAAAGCGGTGATTTTCAGTAAATGTTTTCTCTCTGACTGTATTGCTGAAAAACACTTTTTGTACTTTTCAAAAGTTGGTGCTGTTAGAAAGCTCTGCTGCATTTTTTTGGAATTCCAGCCTGAATCTCAGACTCAATACCACAATGATCCTATCCACGGAGAATTTTGAAGTAGCCATTATCACCCCATTCTGTATTCCATGAGTTAGCAGCCAGCCAGTAAGGAGTGTTGTTTTCTATGCCTCAGCCCAAGATCTTAATAGTATGACCCCTGTGTCTCCAGCAGGAAGTCCTCATACACAGTGAAGATCCCCTCCATGGGTCCATTCTTATAAATATCTTCCATTATGCTTTCAGGAGAGGAAGGGACACTATAGGCAGATCCACCGTAAATCTTGTCCTTTTCATATGAAGGAGTATAACCAGCATAGCACTTTTTCACACAGGGTGGCATGTCACCTCCTTCTCCAGAACATGGTGGCTGTGAGCCATTCATGTGATGTTCATAGGGAGGAATAGTATATGGCCTGCAACCTATGCCAGAACCATACAGCCCCCCCGAAAGCAAGCCACTTTCAGTTCAGTACTGCCACGCTCCCAATGGATAGCCACCATTGCATCCCATTCCACACTCAGAGCCACAGCATGAAAGCAGATCTTCAGCAGATACCTCCACATTTTGCTTTCCCCCAGAGTAGATGCAGACATGGTCAGACATGGGCTCTACAGCACCAAATGCCCAACATGAGCCACAAGATTCCTGATCCCAGATCTCTTGGATTGTTGGACAACTGGGCTACTGAGTTCATGAATCAAAGTTATCAGGAAGCTTCACTCAGTCTTTAAAGGCAATTTTGGACCATGCAGAATTGTACCACACAGACTCTTCAAATAACACTGATCCACATTGTAAACATTTTGTCCAGCCTTCCATGTAGTATTTAATTTGTTAATGTGGTTGATTATATCCTGTGACCAGGTGGAGGAAGATGACAAGCTTCGAGAGTTGGCAAAACCTGGAGGAGACAAACTATAACTAATGAAGGCCACATGATGGATGCTGGCACAACTTAAATGGAAAATGAAAACCGCAGCTGATCATCACGACCTTGTTTGTATTCCTCCCAAGACCGTCTACTCAGAGTGCCTTTATTTGATGGCAGGTGTGCACCCAAGTAGACTAAATTCTGTCAGTAAATCACAAGCTGCTGCAATAAAATATTATTTGAAGGTTGTGCACATGTATGTATCCAGCTTATTGTAAGGTTTGTATATTCCATATTTGGTGCCCAACATATTGGTTGGTTTTAAGTTGGAAAAGGTGTGGGCTGACATATTGTGGTCTCAATTTGTATATATCACAAACACCTGGCATCTTAATAGGGGTGAGTGTACACTGTTTATATCCACTGTATGAGTAATGTTTCACATTTGTCCCTACCTTAGGCCGTTTGTCCCCCCATTTTGTTGGTCTCTGTCCAGAAGTCTTGGACTGACAGGTTGTGAGGTATGTTACAGGAATGTTACATTCTCTATAGATAGGTCCCTGTGGTGACCACTGTGATGCAATGCAGTTAACCCCACCACAAGTGAACATCCACATAAAGCAATATGGCTATGAGTGACAGTTGTGTGCACGGCAAATTGCATGCCCTTCACATGCCTGAGGTATTGGCAAACCACAACAGAACAATTCCATACTCACCGGATTCAGGCTGCTGTCCCACATGCAAACTGGAGGGACCTAGGTAGGTGAGGGTGAGAGGTATTTTCAGCAGACTCACATGTGGCACTGGTACAGGATGGATGCAGCATGTCTGCACATTTACAGAACAACCCCCAATACTACACAATTTGCTGTCCTTCACCATAGATGTGCACTTCTGTGCATTAGAAAACCCCATCTACAACTGCAATCTGACCTAACACATGCATGTAGATACTCTACAGGTACAAGTATGTCTGCTACACTAGTCTAGTAATCTTTACTGGGGCCTTACCTGCAAGCACCTCGTCCATTTTCTGGGTGCCACCCACCTCCAGCATGTGGGGGTGTGTACCCTGATATTGTACTGGGATGGGTGCCCCAAGGCTGGTGAGGAGCTCCTCGGTGGGTGTCAGTGGGGCCTGCATGGCTGCATGGCTGGGCCCCTACCTGTGGCTGTCCAGTCCCTGACCACAGCAGAAGCCTTTTCTGAGCATGGGGTATGAGATCGGTTGCACGATGCCAGACCTGCTCATCTGTATGTGTGTGCAAGCTGACATTGTTTACCCTGTGGACAAGGTTGTCCCACAAGGTGGTCCTCTCCTGCAGATGTTGCTGGCTCTGGCCAAACATTACGACATGGTTCTGTAGTATGGCTTCTATAATTAAATTTGTCTCAGCTGCTGAGAAAGTTGATATTCGCTGACGCGACATTGCACCTGGAAGACATAAACAGGGAAACACATCACAGGACCTCATACATTTGGCAACAGTAGGTACAGAAACTACACATCTACATTGTATACCAGTAGCCACCACTCACAACCACACCATACCGCTGTAATCTATCAACATAGTATCAGCTTGCATTGCAGTCCTGGTCCTGATGTGTCATATTCTCCCCAGGGAATTTCCAGTTAATTCCATAATCCTCTATTCTTCATTCATGTCTGTGTAGAGGGATGACATTGGCCATCTTCCATGTGGATGGGGTGTGGATGGTGCCAAGGCTTGGTGTGACTACAGTGTGTAATGGAGCTGGGAGCACATACCTGAGTTCATGTAGGATGCGGACAGGGATGTTATCAGGTCCCATGGGTACTTACATTTGTTGCCTTTCAGTAGGCAATATGTACCTGCTCACTGGCGATGAGGTGAGGGGTGCAGGTGGTATGCATATCCACCTATAGTGATGCTGAGCCAGGGGGGTGATGTTTGGCCTAAACCTGCCTGCAGCATGTTGGCTATAGCTATGTTGTGTGTGTATGTGGTCTGATTGACCACCATTACAGGGTGGGTTGGTTTGTTGCCTCTGAGATTGCAGACATATTTGAAGATGGCATTGTGATTTGCCTTGGTGGATCTGTTCAATTTGTACTCATAGTTAGCTTTACAGTAATCCATCTGTGACCTTATATGCTTGTTCAGACAAAGGCTATCTTGATGTCAAGTTGGTGCCTGCTCCTATTTTGCCCTGTACAGCCAATATAGGGACCATGTATGTGTTTTCTGTATTGCTGCTGTCCAGCAAAGGGGGTTATTCTACTTTGGTGGAGGCAGGTTTTACAAGTAATGTATTGCTGAGCCCATACAGCTATGTAGCTGTTCATATAGCTGTTTGTAGTAGGCATGGACACAAAGTCATAACACAGTTGGACACCTCTCCAATTTTACACTGATAATCATGCTTATTGTCGTACTCATGACTGTGTCAGGGCAATGCAACAACCAGTAGCTGTAGAAATGTCACTCTGTTGGATGCACAGTAACTAAGATTACACACTTTAACAACATGTACAGATTCTTTAACTGACATTTTGCATGTCATGTCTGTTGTGATGAGGCGGCCAGTTACACCTACTCATACTGACATGTGCACAGGTAATACTGACATACATTTCTGTTCTATGTCAGCATGGCACATTGTATTCACACTCTTGCTGCCCAGTCATCCCTCTCAACCCATTAGAGCAGGACATCTTTAGGACACCACACATACATGGGGGGTAATGGGACAAAATTGATGACACAGTCTTAATATTGCTGTAACATACGAGTCATCTGATAGCACAGTAGCCTTTGCATTGACAGACATACCCTGGAGGATGTCCAACACTCATATGGCAGAAAGAGAGGAGAAAGGCTAGGAGTGTGGTAGTGAGAGTAAGAACTTTAATGTTGGCAGTATGACTGGTATAGGGACAGAGCTAACTGATATGATGGCCAGAGTAAGGTTGATATATTCTGTGTGCAAGAAATCAGAAGGAAGGGGAGTACAGCTAGGTATATCGGGGACAGGTCACAATTGTGCTATCATGGTGTGGATTGGAGGAAAAAGGGTGTAGGTGTTATCCTGAAGGAGCAGTATGCCAAGAGTGTTTTTGGAGGATGAAATGAGTGTCTGATAGAGTGAAGTTTATGAAGCTGGAAATTGATGGTGTAATGATGAATGTTGTTAGTGCATATGCTACGCAAGATGGTTGTGCAACGGATGAGAAAAAGAAATCTGAAGTCAGTTGGATGGCATGGTGATGACTGTACCAAAGGGTGAGAAAGTGGTGATTGCAGCAGATTTCAATGGGAATGTTGGTGAAGGGAACAGAGGGGATGAGGAAGTGAAGGGTATGTATGCTGTTAAGCAAAGGAATGCAGATGGTGAGATGGTAGTGGATTTTGCAAAAAGTATGGGCATGGCTGTGGTGAATACGTACTATAACATGAGGGAGGAGCATAGGGTGACATACAAGAGTCGAGGAAGATGCACACATGTGGGGGTAAACACCTTGGACTGGGAGGGTGGTTGGGAATCAGATGATCATGAGCCCCCAAATGAATACAATGGGAATGAGGTACTCACCCATGGGCAGACACCACTGGACCTTCACAGTCTTTCCAGACATGAGATGGTGTTGAGGTTTACAAAATATGTTAGTTAGTCATTGACAACACATTTCCAGATTAATTATAACAGCATGCATGGTTGTTCCAATTGACCCCATAAAACAGATTTGGAACAGTTGCATAGCAAACAGAACACATGCATATATGGAACCACAGTCTGCATTATAATGGCATGCAAGTTACATTGATAGCAACAGGCCACTAATGATAGCATTTGAACGGGGAACATTAATAATCAAACGATTCGTAGAACAATAGAACATATGTCTCAACAGTAGGTTTGGAGAAAAACATACCCGTTGATTATGTGTATGGATTATTGGTGCAGATAGGGTGAGAGAGAGAGAGAGATGTCACGTAACAACTGTATAGGATTTGATTGTTCACAAATGTACTGATCATTACTCTACTCATTACTCACCAGGTGTAACCTCACTTTACATCTACCTATGGCCTGGGGTTGGGCAGTGGAATGTTTGTATACAGTCTATTACTAAAGCCTTCTTAAAGCTAATACATAGATTTCCTTACCTGGCAGACCTGTGGAGGAAATATCTGTTAATACTACCTGACTGTTGCTGCACATATCCACATATTCAGGGTTACATATGTGACACTGATAGGGGTGTCCTGCACTCATGCAGTGTGTGTGTGCTACTGCCATACTCCATCTGGATTTCTATCTGTCAGCCTGGGTATTGGCAGCGGTGATCACTAGCTGTGACAGCGTGACACTTGAGGGACATTCATTGTAAGAAACCGCTTGGTGTATGTACTTATCTTGCTGTCATTTGCAGCCTTGTGATGGGCAATGGAAGTGTTGTACACTGTGTATTAGTACAGCCTTCTTACAGCTCATAGAAACATCTCCTTACCTGTCAGACCTGTGGAGGAAATTTTTGTTAACACTACATGACTGTTTCTACACATATTCACATAATTCTTGGTTGAAATTATGCATACATCTTACTACTACTCCTGGGATTCAAACTGTGCCTGTTTGTGCAAAAAAGTACAACAAGGGTGTGTTTCATCACAATGAGCTATTGAGGAACTGCTGGCTCTTGCTTGACTGTTTTCTGCCTAATACTCTTTTGGTTGGACAATCCAACCTTGTAATTCTGCCATTTGTGCATAGCTGATAGTTCTTGTCTGTGTATCTCCTGTTTTACAGCTCCACAATCTTTGTCAGATGAGCCTCAATTAATTCATGCTGTCAGAGCCATAGTGGCTGTGCAGAACTTGTACACATTTAGATTCATACCACAACATACCAAAGTAAACACAACAGTCTGTTTTTTTGTTTTATTGAAGGCTACTGACACTTTTACTGATAGATGTCCTGTACATCACAATTACTCTGCTAACGTTTTGTTTATTCATTACACACAGTACACATTTTAACCTACTGGCAGTTGACATTCTACTCCTTTCTATTTATTTGTCCTGAATACTGTAAGCTAGATTTGTCCTCACCAGCCTCCCGGCATAGCCTTAGCAACCTGCTGGCATGGGCGTCTATGTTTGCAGCCCTCTCATCTGCAGCTGTACAGGAGATAAAGAAACATTTATGCATACCTATCAATCACATATACAGGCTGGACTTTGGTAAACACTAATTGATACTGATACTTACACACTTCTGGGACATTCTGTGCCCATGTGTTTTGTGTCCACTAGTCCAAGAGCTCCCTCTTCCTACACTTGAGGTCAGTGAAATAGTGCTGGACCTGGTCACCAGTTTGAGGGATGCCAGTACCACTGGTGAGATAATGTGCTCGACAGTCACAGGTCTCTGCCTTGCACTGGGAGCCCTGGTACTGGCCCTGCAGCAGTCTCTCCTCATGGTCTTTCACTAGGAGTCCAACTATGACCCTGGACTCCTAAATGCCCCAGTGTTGCACCCGAAAGCACACTCCCTCTCCTATGCCAGCCATAATGCCTGCAAAGATGAACTACAACTGGTTATGGCTGTATCCCCACCTGTGAGGATTAAATAAAACCAAAATCCCACCCTTTGCCATCATTGGACCATTTTGAATATGCTGAAATAAGCTAAGTGACACGCAAACCCGCTTAGCTAAGGTTGGCAGTGCTTAAAGGGTTATATGTTGAGCACTGCTTACCACTGCACAAATCCACTTAGCTGCGCTACTTATTGCTTAGCATTTACATTTGAGCAATGCTAACACCAGCTAAGCATAGCTGAGCACTACTTAACATGGATCACATTTCATTTTATAACATATCAGGATTGTGGGATTGATTCATCATTACTGACATATTATAATTTTATGTTTACCTGCCATGACATCCCACTATGTGCATTCAATATATTATATTATTGTGTAACTATACTGTAGGGGGCACTTGTGTTTATATGGGGTTTCACATATTTTCTAGACTGACACCTCACGTTTGGACCGGCTACACTACCCTGGTTGACAAAAAACAGTTGCAACATAATTTAAGTTTACAAAAATAATTTAACACTACTTTCCCATAGAAAAATAAGTTGTCTGTCTTGGCACTCAGATCATGAATGCCTGCATATAAAGCCAAGACTTTAATCACTACACTATCTTGGCTTGGAAATTTCAACTGTATGTTTACATTTATCTCTTACTGGATGTTTAAGTTATGGCAATATTGCGCACACCCGCTTAGCTACGCTTAAACATTCCTTAGCCTAGAAAAAAATGTTTACATTATTATTATATTATTATGTTATATAAGTGAGTCTTGTGGTGTTCTAAGAACTCATTGCAGACTGCAATTGTGAAATAATAGCATCCATTTGGCTTTCAGACTTCTATCCTTCAGGGACTCCTGCTAATACATACCTATTTTCTATTAACTTTCTAAGTGTGTGAGGGCAATTTTTCAGACATGTCCCTATTTTATTATTCATTCCCTCATTATTTGTGCCTTTGTCAATATGCACTGCTGTAAGGGAATATTGGCATACATTTGCTTTCAGATTTCTACCCTTCAGTAATTCATGCTAATGCATGACCTGTTTTCTATCAACTTTCTAAGTTTCCTGGGCAATATCTGTGTTGTGTCTTTTTGAGGGATTCATTCCCCATCATGTGTGCATTTGCACACATTTACTGCTTTAGCAGGTTGCGAGGTGTCATACATCACTTTGGCAATGCATGGGATGTGTCACAGAACCTGTCACACACCCCCTGCATTGCTTTCTTGTTGCTGATGTTTATTTCAATGTCTGTGGACACTGAAATGATCATTATTTCATTTCAGTGTCAGCGGACACTGAAATACTGGCATAATATAAGAGTAAATCACTAATAATATGCCAGATAGATTTAAAAAGTGTCGTATGGCACTTTCTGAGTGCAGGGGGTGCGTTCAGTGTCCATGCACTACTTGGACACGCACCCTGCACTCGTTCATGGTTCGTGTCCATATAGGTAGTACAGCAGCGCACCTTCATGAAGATGCAAGGCATGCTGCTGTGCTATATGGACACGAACCATTCAGTGTAAGAATAGTTTCATTCTAGCATGGAATTTATTGAATCCCGGGGAATGTTTTCAAGGATTTCACAAATGCTTGGAAGGAAAGACATGTGCAGGTACTAGGAATAGTCTGATGGCTTGTATTATTTTTTTGAGTGGATTGATTAGTGTTGTTTTCCAGAATTCAAACATGATGTTTTAGAGAGGCAGAGGTTTTAGATGTGAATAAGAGGGATAGTGAGGTGGTCATGGCAATAGGGGAATAAGTTGTCCGAGCCTTGAGGATCTCAGTTTAAAATATCTCACTTTAAATAACATCCAGTAGAATCTGTGAATCTGTTACATTATCATGCAAGCCCCAAACAAACACTACCACTATTCAGTTCTCACAAAGTCTAAATAACTTCCAGATAAGACTAAGTACACTGTTATTTAGCTCCCTTCTGTTCTGGCTAATAAATATTCAGTTATTCTCATTCCTCAGCAATAGACTGTGCAAAGAGAAACCAAATACCCTCTCAAATGTATTCCCTTCAGTGCTTCCCCCTTCATAATCCACACTCCAAGCTCTGCCTAAGTGCTTACAGTTTCTCCATTTTAATTCCTAAGCACTTAGCTCACTTCCAACAACCCTCAAAGAGTTACACACTTACAAGGAACTCATAGCTGCCATCAAACTTCACCTCACTGAATCAGCTACCTTTAACTACAACTCATGGAACAACCCCAATTAAAAAAAAAACCCAGACCTATGTCACAGCTTATTTTTCCAGTTACCAAGCTTATTTCCTATATAATATCAACTCTCAAACCTTTTATGCCCCAGTCCTCCCCATATACTCAGTCCTTTCACACTCTAACACCTCTCTTTACTCTTGTTCTACTATTCTACTACATCATTGCACTTTCTCTCTTCTTCTCCCTCCCTTCCCCTTCACGTGTAGTACATATTTAAGTTGTGTACAAATATTGCTGTATATACACGTTTGTTTATTGTACCTTTGTATTTTTCAACATACTGTTTATCTTAGTTTCCATTTTATACCTTGAATGTTATGCTGGGCTGGTTCAGAAAATGGTCTATTAGGATCACTGTATTACACTGGTAAAAAATATAAATAAATAAACACACAAATAAATAATGCATTTCATATACTTATCAGACTTTTGCAATATTAGATAACAATCTAGATGGTAAGGGTAAAGTCTACGTATGTAGTCACTAATGCTTTTCTGTCTGTTCTCTGTTTTTGACAATATATACAAGAATGCTTATACATACAATACTTTAAAGGAGATTTGCATAGTCACCTCTACATATAAACTTTTATTCTTACCATCTTAAAAGATATAATTTCCATTATAAATTATTACCTGTCACAAAATGTCATCCTGGCACCACAATAGAACCAGTTTTGAAGACTGGTGCAGGCTTTTGAAAATATATTATAGGGCTACCCAGGAGATAGGTCATGCAAATGTTTTTAACTTACAAATTCAGAAGAATAGAAGAGTATTCCCAACAGGTGGCTGAGTTCCAAAACAGGTAAGAGATACAGCATTGCCTCAAATACAATAATGATGAGAACAAGACATGCTTGCTACATACAGGTCAAAATTGATATAGAGTAATTCCTGCAGCACAGGGGCTACCAGTGGCTTTAAGCCAATCAGGTGTTCCTAAAATCCAACCCCAACAGGTAATATACTTCAAGGTGTAAATCTAAATTAACTACATATTTGCATATCAGTATGAATATTTCTATGGAATTATTTTTCTTTCTTTTTTTTTTTTTATTTATTTATTTGATTCAGTTACACTGTGCAAAGTCAAAGTTTGCTTATGTTCTCTCTATCTGAATTATCACAGAACGTGTGTTTTTTGCATCCTCTCAATTATATGAAATAGAAAAGGAACCTAGTCCATCTTTACTGATGACTATTTATTTATTTATTTTACAGGGGAGGTCTGACTGGACAAAGCTGTCCGTTTTTAGTGGTGGCCCAGGGAGAAAAGATCTGGAAACAATTTCTAACATACCATACATAAGATATTTACATGAATATTGTGGTTTACACATATAGTTATAAAATATAGTAGATGATAACATATGATTGCATAAGATATTACATAAGCATAGTGGTTTAGACATACAACTAAAAGTATAGCAGGTAGTAACATATGATTGTTATTCATACAGTATTTTAAACTGTTCAGTTTACATAAAGTTTTGGCATTGTTCCGATTGTCCTGTAGATTACATAAGATTTATCACTAGAGACTGTGGGTCTGATTCTGTAAAGTTCACAGAAGCTATTTCCAGACAGTGCAGCACACCAAAGCACACCTGCTGCAGATGAGATTTCAGACGAGACAATGAAGGCAGTCCGAGTACTTAGCTATTTGGAGTAGGATAATTAAAGATTACACACACATGTCTGATTCCAAAATGCATTGTGCACACACAAAGCAACTTAAATGGAACAAACTGCAACACCGACTCTATTTCTGTAATCCTCTGCATCACTTTGTGGACTCCAAGGAATAAAAGCTAATACTGCAGAGTTTGCCAAATTCCATAGCAAAAGAACAAAAAGTACATGAAAATGCAACCTGCTGTTAATGAACTGCAATAGGCTGCAGTGATACAAGCCATAAATTAGGCTATGACTGTGTATCCTAGAAGGCAGCCAGCTAGAGTCATAAGAAAGATTCAACTAAAGCAATTGTCAGATCACCAAATAATTGATAGGGACCACCCAGACAGACAACTGGTGCAGGCTGTTTGCAGCATGTGTGCCCCATACATGTCTGTGTAGACCCTGCAAGGAAACCCCATCTCCCTTGAAACCAAAGTATGCCTCAGGCTGGATGTACCTGCATCTGGAACATTCCAGAGACACATGGGGAATACTGTGGAACTATTACAGGTAGCTGCTAACTATATCCTAGCAAAATCCCTGTAAGCAATGTACAGCAAGGTGGATGATTACATGCACTTTCCATCCATCCCTATGGAGTGGAGAACTGTAATGTACCAGTTCTATAACAATGCAAACTTCAAACATGTACTTGGTGTAATATATTGCACACATATACCTATCAAGACACCAATACATCCTGAAGCAGACCAGTAGATAAACAGAAATGTCTGACCATCAATCAACTCCCAGGCTGTGTGTGCAACATATGGCAACATAACAAAAATCATGATGCTGCCATGAGGAGGGAAAGTGGATTGTGGGCTGCATTCCAGCAAGGTGAAATACCTGAAGGACTACTACTGGGTAAGTACAGGAATACAGCTAGGATGTAACCTAAGGATTCCCCTCCCAAAAATATCCTTACTGACCAAATATGTTTTTATTCCCCACAACAGGTGAATGTGGGTATCCACTTGAGGCATGGCTAATGACACCATACCATAAACAATTCAACCCAACACAGGAAGTCTTCAACAGAGCTCATGCAACAACCAGAAACACCATATAGTGTGTGTTTGATGTACTGAAAGCTAAGTTCAGATGTCTGGACACATCCAGGGGAGTACTGCAATATGCACCTGAGAACGCAGCACAAATGATAATGGTGTTTGCTGCACAACATGCTAACTAGAGCACATGGTGGTCTTCCAGCTGCAGGTGTGGGTAAACTACCCCAAGAACCCCAATGTCTGAAAAGGACATTCCACAGGTATCAAAGAAGGAGAAGAAGGATATATGTGGCAGAAGACACAGGCATAGACAATGTAGGGTGTGACCACAAGTGCAGGTCCAGGCAACACGGTAGAGTCTGACCCATAATGCTGAGTCATTGTAACCCACACAAGCCTGAGTACACAAATGAAGCATTGATATTCAGTTGTTGCCCCACTACAGCAGCACAGATTGTATCTAATGGTAATTACCTACTAGATGTATGCAGTGAGCATCAGATATAACACCATCATCATAATATATTGCAATATGAACATATACAAATGTGTCACAACAGGGATCACCAACTCAGGGCACAACTGACACAGGTATGTATACACACTCAGACTGTTTTATCACTATCTACAGATAGTTGATATGTTACAAGACACAAAGACACAGATCAGGACAATGTGTTTACATCACATGATGGATAGCATCAAAGTAATATGGCATATATATATTTTGCTGCAATGTTATACATAACAATGATTTTTCATGAGGTCTACTGTATGTACATTCAATGAAATTCACATCCATGAAGTACAGAATTAGCTCATAAAGCCAGCATACATGACATATGTGAAGAATGCAAACAAAACACATACCTGACAACTTCTCATGGAAGAGATGGTGGTGCTGAAGAGGGATGAACTTCAGCTATTGTAGTGGGGAAAATCAGCAATAGTGATCACATCATTGCCACCATTCACCGTGTGAACATAGTTAAATCATACAGAAGGGTTGACATACACATGCCACTCATATGTGCATTTAAAGAGGTTGAAGCACACTGGCCTAGGAATGGGAAGAAGGACACAGTATTAATGTAGGACAACAACAGGATTAACAGCAATGACAGGTATGACACATAGTTAATAGCATACCACTGACCCTGCTGTGGGGAGGCTGTGGGTTGTACTGTGGATCCTACACTGGGAAAGTAAAGAGAAAGACAACACAACCATGTGTTTAAAAAAAACAATACTGACAGCAGCACATATGCAACACAGTAAAAGGGACTGCAGATACTCACAAGATGGATGTTGCAGCTATACACCAATTTTGCTGTAACATGCCTGGTCTGTCTGAACTTGAACCTGCATGGCTTGGGCCTACACTGGATGCACCTATTGTGTATAATGTTAGGGGAATAACAATATGACAGTAAACAGCAGTATCATGAAATGAGGCTGAGACAATAACAGGTAGTGGTCACAGTAACAGTATGGAGACGCTCACCTGCTTTCCTTGGTTTTGGCCCGAAGTAGATAGACATGTGAATATTAATGCAAATAGCATTACACATGTTGTTTGGACTACTCTGTACTTCAGTTTTATGAATACATTTCATTAGATGCACAATTATCATCCTCACCCCATAAGGATCTGTGTGCATGGCAGAAATCTGCTGCTGTAAATCAAAAGTAAGAATACATGAATATGCATGCTAAAGCAATATGCAGTGATTGTCTCTATACTCAGCCATGTTATGGAAATAAAGATATACATGTTCAGCACTGAACTTCAGCTTCATTCTCACCTGTGAGTATGTGTTGATCTCCTCTTGCTGTATGAACTGGGGCCAGAAATCTTGTGATGTTATCAGGGATCGCAATTGTGGTCCACCACAAGTGGTGTCCCTTTATTTCTTGTAACATCTTAATCTATTGGCTGCTTGAAGGATCATGTCTGATCAGCATTATCTACAGGCATCACAGGATCAAATGTCACCTCCAACTGCATTTATCATGTTGCTGAGGTCTGTCCAGATTTCATGTCTCCAAACTTCATCACCAGAATAGCCAAGGAGTCACAGTCCATGCTGCCGGAGACCATCAATTATGATTTCATTTTCTTGTGGGAAGAACTTGTCACCTCTAGGATGACTGGACATCTAAAAGACAATGATATGCATATGATAATATTCCTGTGTGAGCCCAGTTATGCAATTGATTCTGTGGACATCCTCTATTAACATAAATAGCATACATTCCTGTGTAATGCAAAGGTCTGTATGACACTGTCTGTGATAAATACTAATGTGACATATAAAAAATAACAACCACGCCTTCACACATAACATTTGGAAAAGCAACATAACTTGTAATATGTTTAAAGTTCATGAGTGAGATTAGAAACCCTCACATTACATATATATTGAATGGAAGTACAAAGACAGCATGTCCATCTTAAATTAAAATACTACACAAACTACAAAAGTGAACTATGTATGGAAAGAATCAGCAAACCTCAGGATCAATAGGCAGACCACAGACAGCACTGATCCTTTGTATATTGAGCCAGTAGTAAGAACACATTTGTTAAGAAGCATCATTGAAGAAATATCTGTATGGCAACAGCACATTTAGTTTTGTTAGGAAACATGAATTAAGAAATATCCATAATATCAGCACCACAGGGTACAAGGAATTACCAGTACGAATTGAGGATGATCTATAAATCTGTATATCCTGTTCACATTTGCAGTGTAAATTTGTCTCTACATCTGCTGATGGGACTGAAATCAAATAAATAAAATAGTGACACCTGTATGCATAAATGTCAATCAAACATCGTCCAATAACTTATAACAACTTCTGTTAAAGATCTTATTTTGAGTTAAAATTAATTTAAACAGGTACCTGTAGAAATTGCTAACTTTAACAGATGTAATAATCACCAAAATAGAAATGCTACCAATTGCCAGTATACCACTCACCCCATATCTAATGTGCATCCACCTTTCAGTACCATCTGTGCCATGCATAATTATTATAGTTCATTAAAATTCAAGGTTTTGGAATCCTATTTGCACACTTCCATGTAAATTGGCTTTATGCACCATAACACCCATGTGCACTCCACAAACACCTAGGAGGTATTAATAAATCACACCATGTGTGCAACATGCCCATTATCTGCCAATGATCTGATTACATTACATGACTGCCACTTTCAAATATTGCTTTTGATATATTTATAGATCAGACAATTGCTAACTGTGAACTGAGTGGGACCTCAATGAGCATTTCTCTGTTTTTGCATTGTTTAGCCACTTTCCATTGGAGGATTGTGATGGCTATTTTATTTGAGGAGGATGAGATGTGTCTGTGCACCCAACTGGACTGAGGAGACAACCCAGATGCTGACCATGCATGTCAGAGTGGAACATTAGATGAAAGCCAGTCCAAGGAGCTTTGCTATGATAGATGTATGGAACTGGATCAAGACAGAGCACTGAAGATGATCAGGGATTTACCACACTGGAGTGCAGTTTCACTACTGCTCTAATGACCTGCATTGGAGGGATGTGGAGGAGCTTTGATGATGGGTCGTTGTGGTGCACAGGCAGCCCATGGATCCCTACAGTAAGTGTCACTATCCTACATATACCTGAGCATTCCTATGCAATTTAGAGATATATCTCTGTCCAGTATATACATATACATATATATATATATATATATATATATATATATATATAAAATAAATATATATATATATATATATATATATATATATATATATATATATATATATATATATATATAAATATATATATATATATATATATATATATATATATATATACCTATATATGTGTATATATATATATATATATATATATATATATATATATACACACATATGGTTCCCCTTCACAATTTCGAATTACTGAATGCTCGAAAATTCAGTAACTTGAAACTGTAAATTTGAACCAACAAAAATCTCGAAACCCACAAGCACGAAAACGAAAACCCCGAACATACAGAATACATACATCACGCAACACGCACACCATACAACCCACATCACATAAACTACAAGCCTCACACTACACGCACGCAGGGGGGCAAGCCCCCTGCACCCCCCACACTCCCCCTATTTATATATTCTAACTCCGAGATCGCACTAATACACAAAATAAAAAACACCACACAGACATTTCAAACTGCCTCGCACACACACACACACACACAAACACATCATACATACACAGACACATCCAACACTCATACTTCAACCTCCAACCCTAACCCACACACACAACTTACAAAACACACACATACACACTTACATTCACTTCTGTAAAACATCCCGATTCACACACTTCCCATCCCATAGCTGACATGCATAAGCACAAATTCGAGATATTTGAATTCGTGCTTATGCAGATTCGCGCTTATGGGTTTTCGACTTTACAGTCTCGAGTTACTGAATTTCGAGCATTCAGTAATTCGAGATTGTGAAGGGAACCATATATATATATATATATATATATATATATATATATATATATAGGTTTACCTTTATAAAGGTGATACACAGTCGGGAGTACATTAATTGTTCGAAAGGCTGTTTGCACATTTTGCAAACACCAAAAGAAAAAAGGTTTGAATGTGCAATGAGCGAATGCACAGTGACATCCGCTCATTGCACGTTCAACATTGTGGGGTAGATTGCACTATAGTGGGGATCGGAAAATGGTCCCTTTCCCCACTGTAGTGCGATCTTGGAGATAGAATAGTAAAGTAGGGGGATTGTGGGGGGTGCAAGGGGGCTTGCCCCCTGCTTTACACTTCTTTTTTTTTTTTTGAGTTCGATAGTAATGTTCGAAAAACAGCGAATCTGCTTTTTGATTTTCTGTTTTTTGAACATTACAGACTGTCGGCGTTTTCACTTTTGTGGTTGCAAGTCACTCATATGAGCATTCACACCACTGTGAATCACCTTTATAAAGGTAAACCATATATATATATATATATATATATATATATATATATATATCTCACATAGATTTTTTTTATATCAATTAAGTAGCCAAAGGGATAATTAAGTAGAAATGGTAACTGTTGTTCTTATAAGTGTGGGACTGATTCCCATGCTGTTAATTTATTTAATAACATTTCTAATATACGTAATTATGAACTTTGTAGATGCACATATGTTTTACAACATATAACAACATAAATTTTCAAACAGCCACTGTCCTTGTGCATCAGAGATGCCTATAGTGTCTAGGCTGCGGAAGAGTGCAAACTTTGCAGTTTTCCATGTAGTTTTCCATTAAAGTAACACAGTATTGCCTACTGCACTGTTATACAGCAGTATAAAAACTCATATATAACTTCTTTAATTCATTCCTCATAATTACATAAACATTCACATTTATTTAAGCCAAAAAGAATGCCTGTCTGACTGCTTACACATATGTAATCAGTTATGTGTTGACAGCTGTTATGCCTTTACAATAAAATCTCAAATAAGTGTTTGCAGTTTCCATATTTATCTGTTCTCTCCAGGAATTCATATAAACACCTGCAGCACCTGTTTGCCTGCCTGTTAGCTTGTCCTATAGGAAAAGCATGCTGTGGGTTTCAATCCGCATAGAGGAAACATATCTGACACTGTTATCTTGGTTTACTTCACCTGTAGCATTTCTTTGGAGAAGCATATTGTACTAATTGGTATTAATGTTTATGTTGTACATAATTATACCTAACTGAGTTAGTAGTTAAATTCCTATGAATATGCCAGTAATCTGTAATGCTCTGCTAACATCAGCATTCTAACAATAAGGTTAGTAAAGCAGTACTTTAACAAGAAGATGTGCCATCTGTTATCTTGGCTTGTATGGAAACAGGCCAGCATACCTATACTTTTTTGTGCTGTGGGTTCCAATCCACATAGGGGAAGCATATCTGAAATTGTTGTCTTGGTTTTATTCACCCATAGCATTTCTTTACAGAAGCATATTCTACTTATTGATATTATCATATGTTTTGAAAATGGTTATTAATAACTCAGATATCTGGTGAATTCCTACAAACATATTTGTAATCTGTAATTGTCTTTTAATATCAGCTTTTTAACAGCAGGGTCAGTAAACCTTGTTATATCTGACCAATGCTTTTGACCATATTGTATACTTTGCAAAGTGCTATCAAGTTCTGTTTTATCATTAAATATTATATTAATTTCAAATACACCATCATCCTAATTTTTTGAGGTAGTAAGATGGGCAGACCTACAGTTGAAATGCATAACAGGGAAGATGTATGTATTTGTTCAGTGAAGTGCACTTAATCAAGGATATCATTGTCCTCACACATACCTTACTGTGCTCCTTATGTACAACTTGTATGGTTCTGTTCACAGAAGCTGTATGACATATGACACTGTTCCATTGTCTGAGGAATTAATGATTTCCCTCACTGACATGAAAGGAGTTTTTTCAAAGCTTTACCTACATGACCAGTAAATGTTCATATTTTGAATTATAAGCCAGGATCCATATTAGTAGACCATCTCCACCTGGGTGATGTCATAAAATCAAGTCTTTTCACTGCATTCAAAACATGCATTTTCAGTGAAAATAAATTAGCTAGGCAGACAGATCTCATGATTACAGAATGTATATGCATTGTATTTGCAGGTTTGAATCTCATGTTCTCTAATCTTTAGTCAAAGATGTTAAAACCTGTCTGCACACTGAAAAATACTTATAGTGATTATCTAAAGTTCTTCACAATATATGTCAGTGTTATTTGAGAAATACATCATTCATAATTTCTGTTTTCAGGCAATGCAGATCGGACCAGCAACAGAGCTCTGTTCATCAAATGGATGCACAGGCTTGAGGAGCAGTGGAGGGAGAGATGTATGTTGATTGCTTTTTCTGTTCTATGAAATGAAATGCATCTGATCCTATTTACAGGCCTGTATTTTTATAATAACATATATATTGATTAGAACGCAGAAATACCCATCATGTATCAGTAAGGTAACTGAAATTACCACACCATAACTGTGTTTACAATTGTAATTGAAATCCAAAAATGTTGACCTATCATGTAGTATTAAGCCATTGTTTCAGCACACAGTTTTTGAATTGTGCTCCACAACCTAAATAACAGTTGGGTTGGTGTGTCTGTCGCACATATCTTGACGTGGCTGTTTTGCATACAAGTCTTAGTGCTTTGATTGTTGTTTATAATGCACTGTTTTGCACACTTGTACGTGTAGTTGTATATAGTTTGCCCATTCACAGAGGAAATGGGTGTCTTCTATGTCAGTGTTTGTACTGTATTTATGAATTGTGTGGCATGCCTTTCAGTTCAACAATAGTATTGCGTCTGCCACAACATGTTGTGTGTTTTTGTTAAAACACCATTTTAGTCTAGGTTTAATGACAGTTGCGCAAATAGACATTTCTTTTCAGCAGTTCATAATCAGCAAACATCATTAGGATGTTTGCATTTTGAAGTCTAACAATTAGTACTAATTTTAGGTCGATAGCACATACAATTGTGCACATACAATACTGTACAGTACAACATATATTACTTTCTCATACATCACAGGCTGTGGTATAAAAAAATGTTGCTGTTGCTTTGATTACAGTGATGTGTTTTTAACCAATTATCATGCTGCCTGGTTCACGTGTTTGTCATATGGCTTGCCTATTGCCCATAATATTGTCATATCACTTTCTCTTCATTTTAACAATGACACTTGGTTGCTGTTCATATAAATCATTACCTGCAAACAGTACAATCTCTAGATTTGAACATTCATACATTTTTACAATGCTAATTACTCAGGTGGGTGTCTTTAAGCCTATACAAGTTTTCACAAAATAATACTGATATTTTGCTCACGAATAGGACATTGGGGGTCAGACATAAGGTACCTCTGTCCATAATGGAAATGTGTCACTCCCTGTGTACATTTTCATATTATGTTCTGCTATGATCTTCATGGAAATGTTCTGCATAATAGACATTTGCTTTTCTTTTCTGTTGTGTTTTGCAATTAATATTGAAAAAGCATGGGACTAGTGGATGATTTTCTATCTGACAACTAGTATTACCGCATGCCAGGCCACTGCTAGAGTCTTCTAATGATGACAGTGATGATGATGATGATGACAACAACGATGATGAGGAAACTGGGCCCACCCTTGTCTGAGCCATCATGCCTGCAGCACAGAAAGACAATGCCAGGACTGGAGACAATTATTGTGAAGAGATCTGGGAGGTTGTGACAGATGTGTTTCAAACACAGATGAGGGACATGATGGAGGCATTCTTTCAATATATGGCATGGGCTATGTGCTATTTGTTTTGGGAGATAGTTTGTAAGGTCATTCATGAGTCTCAGCCACATCAGCCTGGTCTCTCCAGTCAATAAATATTGTCTGTCTGCTTCACATGTGTTAATGCTGCCAACATGCTGATTGCTATATAACCAATTGGACTGCATATGCACTCTTGTTCAGGCATACCATGTAGCTGTCATGCTTATATGTTATTATTGCATGACATTTACTTCTATTTCAATGTGTGCATGATGCATATTAACACATTACACTTTACTCCCACATTCAGCTGCCCATGCATTGTAGCAGTTAACCTGCAGCTAGTGCTGCAAGACATAGGCTCATAGGTGTTTACTAGGCTAATGACCACAAGGGCCTTTTTAAGCCTAGTCATGCATCTCAAATCTCTTTCACATTCTGATTCCCTTGATAAGTATAAGCAGGAGTTTGGGAGATGAACCATTTACAGGTTACCTGTGTCCATTAGAGACATAGGTGCCAAACCAGGGATGAATTTCTAGTTTCCCATCCAATTGTCCAAGTTGCACTTGAATTGGGTTAGGGAGAAACACTGCTTCACATGGATGGGGAGCCTGTTTCAGAGATGCAGTAGTCTCTGGGATACATACCTATCTCTCCAGCAGATCCTATTTATATCAGAGGCAAGGTTTAAGTCTTTAGAACAGGTAATTCTAGTGCTGTTTGCTTTGTGGATATGCAGGAGGTCCATCAGAGAGGGGTCTGACAATGCCTTGTATGCCAGGCATAAATCTTCCTTCAAAAGCCTGTAGGAGACAAAATACAGGGATAGGGTCTTGAGGCAGTCTGCATAGCCTGTAAACATGTGTTTTTTAAACGTGTTTTACTGGGGCAAATGACAGACAACATACATTGTCCATAGTCCATCACTAAGAACATATATTCTCCATTTTGTTAAATGCATTTTGCTTTGGCTTCTACAGCATCTTTTGTGCTGTGCACAAGCAGTTGCAGTATGTCAGCTTATCTTTTCTTACTGTCAAAGGAAAAAACTTCAAAGACCAATACACGTAAGGTTCAGTTAAGGCACTTTAATTTACTTGCAGCAAGGAGACAAAAACATGTAAATACAAGGATTTGTCTAACTACTAACAGGAAGTATGTTCATTCTTATACTATTTTACAAGACATGGCCTTCTAAGCTGACGTAATCAAACACAACTTTTAGCATTGTTCTACAGCAGATGTTACTTCAGATTTTCTGCTGACATGACTAGATTTGTGAGAAGCTTTTCAGAAAAACAACCTGGCCTTGGTGACCATTAATCCATTTACAAGCGTCCATTGTACAGTGTTACTTTTCAAGGTACTTTTCTAGTACAGATACAAGCAAATGCTGATTGCAGTTCATATTTTCAAGCAGGCTTTGTACTAATTTATCTGTAACTTCTACAGCTGTGTATTTTCTCATGGCACAGCGGAACTTCTTGTCTAAGTTTCATACAAGTAGTATTGTTCTATTCATTATTTTCCTAATGCAAGCAGAAATCACCTGCTTCTCAGTAAATTTCCAAGGCACAAGCAAGATTTTAGCTAACAGTACAAGGTCAGAAAGCAACTGCAGTTTGTACAGATTTATGCAGTATGAAATAGAATAAATGTGTTAACTCTTTTCAAGCTTCTAAATGCACTAAGCATATTGCTAATACACACATTAATACATATTTTTAACATTCCCCCCCTATTAATATTTTTATTCTACTTTCAAAATAAGCATAAACAGTTTGTTTTCTTCTCCTAACCTCTTCCACTCAGAATTTGCAGTTAAGAGAGTCATTCAGTTTAAACTTATGAAAGCTTTTTAGTCTTTTACCAGTTCTTCAAACTCAGTACTTTGATATAAGGTTTCAGAAACCGACATGTCTATAAGATCTTTAATCAGTCTTTTCATGCAGGGGATACCAAAATAAACACATACTCCCAGTAGGAGCATACCTACACAAATGGCAATCAGGATGTTCATTAGGATGGTACCCCACCCCCCAAACCATTTCTGGAAAAAGTCCATCAGTGGGTTTGGGCCTGGTTTGGTCATGGCCGACACTTGCTGAATTACCTCAAGATGATTGTCTATCTCATGTTTATGGTCAGGAATATACGAACAGGATTCTTCTTGAATTACAGCACACGTACTACCTCTCGCCGCTAGGGTGAAGTCGAGAGCCATGCGATTTTGGAGCACTACAGTTCTCATAGCATTCAGTTCATCAGTCACCAATTCGAGAGCAGAAAAAGTTGCGTTGCTCATTACTTTGAGAAGTTTTGACAGTTTTCTCAGCTCCCAGATTGATTTCACTACTCCATATGCTGGCAATATGCCTGCCCACGATATAACGCTATCACTGAAGTCCATGTGTGTCAGTCCTTTACCTAGAGAGTGATGGTCTTTCCAACGCGCATCGATTTGTCCCACTGGATTTACAGGTTTCTTGACGACTTCTCGGACATTTTGAATTTTCCCATGAGGCAAAACTGAAGTGTGTCGTATGGCCGGAACCAGGTAACCCAAAAAACAACTGCAGGACCAATTCTCAGGTAACCATTTGTATGCCTTTCTGCCACACACAAAATAACAATCCTCTACTTTAGTAGTAACCTTGCTATGAATATACACTCGCCCTGCATGAAACATTTTTCTATCAATTATAGATAGCTGTTTATAAAGAACAGAATTATGTTTTACTTCATCAAGTGTTTTGGGCATCAATCCAAGAAATGAATCATATTTTGTATTACAATAAAGATCTACTTTGTTACCTTTAGTGTAACATCTATAAGGAACAGTCACATTGCAATTGCTCCAACCCACCTGAACAGTATCATTTTTATAAAAACACACAGTTCCCTTTTGTGGAACAGACAAGTGCAATGCTATTTTATCTTGTGCTGTAATGGTTCAGGTATCATAAATCAAGTTCTCCCAGGTCTCGTTGACCCCTAGGGAGAATGTAGTCATTAATAACCCCCCGTATGCTGTCGGCAAAGCTGTGCAAATCCAGCAATTCGAAACATTGAAAGTCTCAGCATACACATATTTAATTGCCTGGTAAGTGTTAAAGTTTGGATGCCAGTTTATGAGTAACACTTCACGTTTATTCAGTTCAGTCTGTGTGGCTGGGAAAAGTAAAGGCCACAACAAAAAGATTATTTCACAAATATAGTTAACAGGATGATTATGCAATACTTCTGAGGAAGGGGTTGTTCTGCATTCCTGTTTCTTCTGGATTCTATCATTTTTGCTCTTGGCATGTAACAAGATTTTTGTCCAGTTCAAAGTTTTTAACTAATTTACAGTGCGCCAAGTGGATCCAAGAGGCACGTTCCTCAATTTTGACTGCAGTGGGTGTTGACAAAAGCACTTGATATGGACCTTCCAACTTCGGAGGCGCCCAATTTTTCCTCTTAACTATTTTCAGCCAGATCCACGCTCCAGGGAGCACTGCCACTTCTGATGGTCTGGTTTGTTCTTTATCTGAAACAGAATTTAACTGCAACAAATGTTTAGAATTTAACAAATTACGCATATACTCTGCTAATGTACTGTCAGCTTCCTGGTCTGCGGGCATGAGAGATTTCCACTGAGGTATATAGTAAGCCCTTCCAAAGAGCTTTTCAAAAGGAGTCAGTCCTTTTACATTCAGAACAGTTCTCATGCTCAACAGTGCCAGGGCCAGAAATTACACCCAGTTTCTCTGTGTTTCTATCATTAATTTTCTTAGCTTACTCTTTAAAATACCATTATGCCTCTTTACTAGCCCTGCTGATTGCAGGTGATAGCACAATGATTCTTTAGGGAAATGTAAAAATGCTTACTTAACTGCTGTATGGTCTGATTCATGAAGTGGGTGCTGTTGTCACTGTAGATCCTTTCTGGAATGCCGAATCTAGGGATGATTTCTTTAACAAGAACTTTGGCCACCGTCGTAGCGTCTGGATTTTTAGTCAGAAAGGCTTCCACCCATCTTGAAAACATATCTACAATGACAAGACAATACTTCTTATTTTCACATTTACTCAACTCTATGAAATCCATACAAATAGTATGAAACGGATACGGTGGTGTAGGGAAACTCCCTTGCTTGTGCTTTAACACCCCTTGTGCATGATGTTTATTACAGATGTGGCATAACGAACAAAAATTTTTAGAGTAGTTTGTAAATCCGTACGTCGTGAACACTTGGTTCACCAGCTGTACCATCCTCCCTGTTGAGACATGGCACTGCCCATGGCTCAACAAAGCTGCATATCTAAACAAATTAGACGGCAATATCGGTTTTCCTTCTTTAGAGATGTACAGCCCCTTTTCGAGAATTGCTCCTCGTTTTACCCATCCTTGTTTTTCAGTTTGCATAGTAAGTGTTTGCATTGTCTTTAACATTTCTAAGTCTAAAATCTCAGAGGGTTGTAGTTCCTCATTCAAAAGAAATACTTCTGAAGCTGCCTGCTTTGCAGCTATATCAGCTCTCGCATTACCTTTTGAAATCCTGTCCTGTTGCTTGGTATGAGCTGTGCATTTACAAATAGCTTTCTGAGGTAACTGAATAGATTCTAAAAGATCTAAAATAAACTGTGCATGATTGATTGGTTTGCCAGTAGATGTTATCATTCCTTGATTTTTCCACTGTAGCTCAAAAACATGTACAGTAGAAAAAGCATACTGGCTGTCAGTAAAAATGTTTACACATTTACCCTTTGCTAAGGTACATGCCCGTGTCAAGGCAATCAATTCTGCTGCCTGTGCAGATAAACTATGTGGTAAAGATTTCGCTTCTATAATGTCTGTGTCAGAAAATACTGCGTATCCTACTAGGTTCTGTCCTTCAGGACCCCTTTTGCATGAGCTATCTACGTAGTATGTCACCTCGGCATCATCCAAGGGAACATCCGTAAGATCTTTTCTAGGCAGTGTCTTTTGCTCAATCACCTGCAGGCAGCTGTGTGGTGTGCCATCTGCAGGGGTTGGGAGCAAGGTAGAAGGGTTCAAAGTTGTACATCGTTCAATTGTCATATGAGGTTGGCTCAACAATATAGTCATACAGGAAAGATGCCTAGCAGGGGAAAGATATGCTACCTTCTCTTGCAGTAAAATAATCATGACTGCATGAGGCACTCTCAATGTGAGAGGGTGGAACAACACTACTGAGGCCGAAGCCTGTACTGCCATTGCAGCTGCAACTACTGCTTGTACACAGTGAGGTAAAGACCGTGCCACTGGGTCCAGTTGTGATGAATAATAAGCAATAGGGCGTTGCTTGTCCCCATGCTGCTGTGTTAACACTGATGTCATATAACCTTGCTTACAATCTACAGTTTGGAAAAAACATTTATGATAGTTTGGTAATCCCAAAACTAATGAGGACGCTATTAACTGTTTCAATTTGCAGAAAGCAGATTTTGCTTCTGGTGTCCATTGTAATAAATCCTGTGCTGCCATAGGCTTTTTATAAATTAGGTTAGTCAACGGTGCAGATTCCAAGGCATAGTTTGGAATCCAACTCCGACAAAAATTAGTCGTACCCAGGAAGGACATCATTTCCTTCTTGGTAGTGGGTTTTGGTGCTTGCAAAATCGCTATTTTTCTGTCCTCATCTAATGTCCTACCTTCCTTGGATATTACATATCCTAGGTATTTAACTTGTTTTTTCCAAAGCTGCAGTTTATTTTTGTTTACTTTATGTCCTTCAGTGGCTACAAATTGTAATAGCGCTATAGTATCTTCTTTACAATCTTGCTGGGTGGGGGACGCCAGCAGGATATCGTCAACATAAAGCAGAATCTGACTACCTCTTGGTGGGGTAAATCCTGCCAAGTTGCTTGCCATTTCTTGTGAGAATATTGTTGGACTTTCACAATACACCTGTGGTAGTCGCGTATATGTATACCTTTTCCCCTGAAATGTGAATGCAAACCAATGCTGGCTGTCAGGGTGTATCGGTATCGAAAAGAACGCATTGCTGATATCTACCACAGAAAAATATTTCTGTTGAGGTTTTAAATCGTTCAACAGGGTATGTGGGTCTGGCACCATAGGTGCCCTTGGTATTACTGCGTCATTTACAGCTTGTAAATCTTGGACCATACGCCATTCTCCATTCGCTTTCTTAACAGGAAATAAGGGTGTGTTACATGGTGAATCAGGAGATTCCACCAGCACCCCTTCCTTAAGTAAAGCTGCTATAATAGGTTTGATTCCTACCTCTGCATCTTTTCTTAAGGGATACTGTCTCTTTTGTTGTCTAAATGCTGACTTTGGCATAATAGTAACTGGTCCTGCTGTACGAATAAATCCTACATCTGATTTTCCTATTGACCAGAGATTTTCTGGTATATTCTGTAAGGCATTCTCTTCCTCCTTAAATAGGAGTGCTAATCAGCTGTCCTTGCTAGACTGCAAGTGTACAGCTGGGTGGGTCTGAGTTATCCAATTCAACTTCTGCATTTGTATTCCCTGTTCTGACAGTTCTAACTCTGTCTGTTTTTCCCATCTCGTGACATTTTCTCCTAAGTCTACCCATTTTACATTCTTGTCCTTAGTTAAGCTAACATGTGGTAATCAATTAGATTTATAAATTGCAAAGAACTCCTGGGGCAATGAACAGCTGACTACACTGTTCCCTTCTGTGTCCCAGTACAGATTACGTAATACCAATCTGTTTACACGATTTCTAAACAATTCTTGCTCATATTCCTTATCAAGTCCTGGTGTATTACAATAATACAGAGTACAGTGCAACAAATGCTGTTTATCAATGTCAAGGGAGGAGAACTTGCTGATGGCTACATTCATCAACTCTTCAGTCACCGCCCCTGGACCAGTCGTAACCAAGTCCTGGCTGTACCAATAAAACATTTCACCCTCCAATTGCACTGCAAAGGTATCATTTTGTCGCTGTGCTTCCATACCCTGCATAGTCGGAACTACTGCTATACCAAATAGCTGCATAAGGTCTCTGCCCAAGAGGTTTACTGGGCATTTTGCAGATACAACAATTTTGCTTTTCTGGGTCAATCCTGAAACAGGATCAGTTATCACAATATTATGGGAGAGGGGCTTCCGATACAGCTGTCCATTAGCTGCTTTCACTAATATGTAATCAGGTGACTCTGAATTCTCTGGCAGTTTGGAGGGATGTACCAGGGTCCGTGATGCCCCTGAGTCACACAAGATTCTGACTTCTCTCCCTTCTACCAGGAGTGTAACTTCTGGTTTTGTGCCTGCTAAATAGAGCTCTAAGCTCAATAAAGCCAAATCCAATATTTCATTTTCTTCACTATCTGTGACTTCTTGCACTTCCTCTATTTCTTCTGTCACATTCTCTACTCCCTCTATCACATACTCATTTGTCCTTTCTCCGCTATCCCCTTCTAGTGATTCCTGACTACCATATAGTCAGTCCTCACCCTCCTTATCCTCCGTGGTTGCCTTCTTGTTTTTCTTGCAATCCCTTGCAAGTGTCCTTTCTTACCGCATTTAAAACATTCACCCCTTTTCTTCCACCCTTCAAAGTCCTCTGATCGTTGATCAGATTGTTTGTTTCCCTGGGCATTTTTCTTGCCCTTTTTCCCGGACTGTACTACATATACTTGGGCTTTCTTTTTCTTTTTGCTATTAAAATGCCTTTCGGCATGCCTAGCATATTCAAGCAATGATTGTAACCTGCTTGTACGATGATCTACCATGTGTTTTGTAATAAAGCTGCTTATAGGTGCAATACTGCCTTTCAAAAATGCATTCTTTAACTGCTGCTCATATGGGGAATCGTGTGTCTGATCTTCAGGAACCTGCATTCCACAATAGTCTTGCATAATATCAGTCAATAGCTTCACCTTCCTGTTGGATGCATTGATTAATGCAAGTCCAGTCTGCCCTAGGCTTCCATATCTCAGAGATTTGGTCTGTAAGACCTTTCACTCTGTTGTCTAACTCTGTGCTGCTATGCGGGAAGGGACTGAGCGCAATATCACGGGGATTCCAGTCGCCACTAATCATGTGCCAATCTGGTCCCACAATTTGTCTGACTACTTTTTCTACCTCTTCTCCGTTTAAATTATAACTCAGCTTCATTCCTTGCAAATCTTCTAAGAACTTTCTAAAATTAACTTTTGGATGGGGAATTCATTCAGTGGCTTTCCGGATGTCTTCCGGAGTCCAGGGTCTATACACTAGAATAGTTGGGTCCTGACCTTCTTGCCCTGCCTGAGGATTAGGCACTTCTATAAGTGGGCATATTTCTTCTTCACTGATAAATTGTGAATTTCTACCCATTTGATATAACTCAGTGTCCCCTTTTGAGTTTCCTGCCCGTGTTCGAGACCTGGTCTCGACGGGATCTCTAACAAATGGTTTAGCTTTTGTAATGTCTCTACTTGCAATGACAGCAGGATATCGCAGGGGTGGACTAATTTGTTCACTTGCCTCATATTCTGGTAAAGGAGGTGGAGGGGCTGATGCTATTACTAAGTTATTGTCTTCCTTATCTAAAAACATTGCTTTTGAATTATTACTCTTTTGTTCCCTTCGGTTTACTTCCTCAATTCACCTGTGTGCCTGAGGAATTCCTAATTGACGTTGCTTTTTTACCCGACCTTTAGAATCAGTTTTAAGCTGTTTGACAAGTGAAGATTTTTCTAGTTTACCATCAAATTCATACTTATTAACCCTTTTTGAGTAGTATTTAATATTATCAGCACGCTGTGACTGCATGTATTTCGCGTCTTCGGTTAACGGCGGAATTTGGGACCTTTTTGTACAATTATTACCCATTTTGTTCTACCCTTTTAATCGTTACATAACTCCTTATTTTTAACGTGGTACCATGGATATTTTTATAGTCTCTTCAGAATGACTGCCTACCTGCTCTGTTTCCCTGATCTATGACAAGACAGTAATCTTTCTGTCCCTGACTTATAAATAAAGTCTTTAACAGAACAAATATACATCTAGTCCCTGATCTAAAACAGAAAAAGAAGGTAGATTCACCTTACCTGAGCCTTCATGATTGATCACCTGGTTCGAGTAAACCCATCCTTCAGTCACAGATCAGAAAGTGGCTGGCCTCTTTTGTAAGACAATTCAGTCGGATGACTTTTCAAATAAGAAGAACCGATGTGGTTTCTTCCCCATACGGTTTCAAGCCACCTGGCCTGTCTGATCTGAGGCGAAGTGAAGGTTTCCGGTCCGAAGGACCAATCTGTCAAAGGAAAAAACTTCAAAGACCAATACACGGAAGGTTCAGTTAAGGCACTTTAATTTACTTGCAGCAAGGAGACAAAAAAATGCAAATACAAGGATTTGTCTAACTACTAACAGGAAGTATGTTCATTCTTATACTATTTTACAAGACATGGCCTTCTAAGCTGACGTAATCAAACACAACTTTTAGCATTGTTCTACAGCAGATGTTACTTCAGATTTTCTGCTGACATGACTAGATTTGTGAGAAACTTTTCAGAAAAACAACCTGGCCTTGGTGACCATTAATTCGTTTACAAGCATTTATTGTACAGTGTTACTTTTCAAGGTACTTTTCTAGTACAGATACAAGCAAATGCTGATTGCAGTTCATATTTTCAAGCAGGCTTTGTACTAATTTATCTGTAACTTCTACAGCTGTGTATTTTCTCATGGCACAGCGGAACTTCTTGTCTAAGTTTCATACAAGTAGTATTGTTCTATTCATTATTTTCCTAACGCAAGCAGAAATCACCTGCTTTTCAGTAAATTTCCAAGGCACAAGCAAGATTTTAGCTAACAGTGCAAGGTCAGAAAGCAACTGCAGTTTGTACAGATTTATGCAGTATGAAATAGAATAAATGTGTTAACTCTTTTCAAGCTTCTAAATGCACTAAGCATATTGCTAATACACACATTAATACATATTTTTCTAACACTTACTTTTCCCTGATGTGAGTCAAGTTCCCCACCTCCAGTCCACCTTCATATTTCCCTATTATAGTTTGCAGATATGATTGCCTTTGTTGCAATCATTGACCATTGCCATGTATTATGTTATTGACATGGTGAGCATGTGCCAAATATATGTCCATTTTATGTTGCAGGACATCTGCACATAAGTCACTGGCTACTGCATGCAGTACATCCTTGTTCTCATTATACTTGTGTGTTAACCAGTGTACTCTGTTGACAAACATGTGCATAACCTGCTATATTTATTAAGCTGTAGTGTTATATTTGTATAAATATTCTTACATGTCATCAGTGTGTGTGCTTGTGTATTGACCTTGATTTCATGTACATTCCATTTGGGCAACTGACAGTCATACATACAAATCTACACCTGTGTGTTGCCTTTGACATGGCATATGTGTGTAACATATATGCATTCCATTACACATTTGTTTAGGCTGCAAACACCTACTTCTAGTTTTATTGGTTTCTTGCGGTACTTGTGTTCAGCACTGTGCTTGGTTGGTTATAATTTGTACTGTGTTCCTAATTTATTACCCCCAACACACATCTACCTTTGGTCATACACATCATGATATGACTGCCACACAGTTTGCAACATGCTGCAATGTGATAGTGCATAGGTAAAAATGTTTTTTCTGCATTTCACCATGGCTGGTATGTATCACCACCCTGTTTATCACTTCTCATTGCCTGTATTGCGCATTGTGCCATCTTTATAACTTACCTGTCCTTACTGTTTTTCTAGCCTTTGTCTGTCATGTGTTATAATATTTGTTCTATGGGCATACCTGCTGTGATGGCCTTCTCCTCCTCTTTCTCTATGTTTATCTTTCCTTGTACTCTTAAAAAAAGTAAAAAAAAAAATGGGGCCTATTCCCACCAAAAGAAAAACAAAATGCCCATGCCCCTCTAATTTCCTTCATATTTTCCTATTCCAATATCTCTCTTGTGTGTCCTTCTTCTATCCCCATACTCCACATCTTCTTTTCTACCTCCCACTTTCCTTGGGTATGTGCTTTACTAATGTTCCCCACACAGGTCTCAAACCCATTGTTAGCAAATGTTAGCTGTCATGATGTGGCCATGATTGCCCTTTGCCTGTATTATTTTTTATTAGAAATTTTACAGATTCTGTTGGAATCTGTAAGTGCAAGCAGGCATATTTTATTAATACATGTCTTACAGAGATAACTGTAGTTGTCTTTGAGCTTACTGCAAAGATTGCTGACAATATATATGAATGAATTGTGGAAATATCTGTAGTTGTCTGTAATGTTTCAGGGCAAATTACTTAAAATATGTATTAAAATATGTACTATGAATGCCATGCAGCTTACATTTGGATAGTTGTATTTTTTTTTTTTGGTATTACAACGGAGTCAGCTATTTTTCATATTTGTCCTTAACCTTACTGGACAGATTATGTTATATGTATGTATGCCTGCATACCTATCAGGATACTTGAACTGTGATCATCTTTCTGTAACTTTGTTAATGTACAATGCACTTTGACACCCATTTCTCATTATTTATGGATTACTTGTGGATATGTTTAGTGAACTATTGCTACTGCAATACTCCATTGTGAGTTTCTTGTGGTACATTTCCATATCACTTTGTTATCCGCAGGCGTATCACTGATATTGGTGTAATGCACCAGATTCTGCATACTTTACAGTATCTAGCCCTATATTTTATTAGTACCTTAATAAAAAATCTCTTTTTCTCATATCCTTAACCTTTCTTTCCTTTTCCTCCTGACGTTTGTTTGTCACAAAGCATTGAGGTGGAATGACCCACAAAAAGGAACATGATATTCCACTTTTGGCAATTTAGAAGTGCTGCTTCACAAAAATGAATTTCATGTTTGCTACATTTGGTCACTATGTTTCAGGACTACACTGAAGTCTTCATCTGAATTCAGAGAAATACAGGTTCTGCTTAACGTCACAGCTGGGCTGTAACTTAATTTAAGGAAAACTGCAAATGAAAATGCTTTGTACCTGCAGATCACCTAGATTTCATCCTAAGACAGACTAATCAATTATGACTTTTTGCTTTCTTTATCTACTCTGCCAGCACATTTCCATTTATGGTGATTTATTACCCATTAAGTGTGATGCTAATTGACTTGAACTAATGTTGGGTGTTTTTTTATTGTAAAAGAACACTGGCTCTAATGTATTACTTTATCATAGGCCACAAACTCTGCCATCAAGGATTTTCGGTGGTCTCTCCCTCTCTCTCTCTCTCACACACAAACACACATGCACCCCTTCCTCCTTAATGCATATAAGTCATAGATCTAAGTCTATATGCTGTAGTCCAAGATTTCATTCTTTTCTCTCCACTTATACCGGTAATTTATGGATATCTCAATTAGCCATTGGATAGAAATGATGCATTCTGCTGTCCCTTGTAAGGCAGCAGTGGTTATTAGCACACTGTGTCCAGCATCAATAGCAAACTTCCTCCTGACAAAGGCCTTATATTATTTCAAAAACCCAAGCAGTGGTATTGCTGATCCAACAAATGGGATTATATCACATCTGTTTCCTTGTTTTATCTCAAACAGGTCAGTTAATGCTGGTATGCACTGTCACCTTTTGCCTATTCAACATTGTTGTATTCATTTGGTAATACAAAAATGATTTTCTCAGAATGCAAAATGTGAACAGGTCATAACTACAGGGTTAAAACTATGATCTTTTAGCAAGTTGCCCCTTGGTATCCAGGGTTTGATTCCCTCAGCTTTGTTTTGACTATTGTGTATATCTGAGCAAGCCACATAATCAAACACTGCCACAAAGCAGCCTCTGAAAAGGAATACAGTACTGATATGTATCAGCTTGTATGTTTTCTAGGGGTACATTTGTGTAAAGATCAAAGTCTTCACCTTATACACACAAAGTACAGGGTTTGATTCTGAACACAGGATATTGGCTAAGTTTAAAATGGTACTTACCCTAATGTTCATATCTGTGAACCTATTTTTTTCATATTTAGTGTTGCTGTTGAATCACTATTAAAAGGATGCACATAAGAACTACTTTATCTTTGTGTCTGTGTTTTGGTGGTGGTGGTGGTGGTGTGTGTGTGTGTGTGTGTGTGTGTGTGTGTGTGTGTGTGTGTGTGTGTGTGTGTGTGTGTGTGTGTATGCGCGTGTGCGCGTGTGCACATGTGTGTGTGTACGTGTGTGTGTGTTTGTGTCTGTATATGTATTAGCATGTTTATGATGGCTGTTCATGATGTGTATATGTGTGCCTGTACATGTGAGGGAGTATGTTAGGGGCTCATGATGTCTCAGATATATTTATGCATTTTGGTACAAGCATCACTATTGATTATTAGTTTAAATTCACATTTATGTATCTGATGCTGATACATTTCAAGCCCACAGAACTGCCTAGTGAATGCAACATTTTAAATGTAACTTTAGTATCTAAAATGTTGAATTAACACGAGTAAAAATTAAATTTTTTGTTGAGATTTCAGTCATTAATGACTAACTATAAAGCAGCATTTCACCCATCAGAAGAATTGATACAGGCTGACTGACAGAACCTGAATGTGACAGCTTTCTGTTATTTAATACCTACTTGGTCATAACTATCAAGTCAGTTATAAATGAGCATTGGATTAATCACAAAAGATTAACTGGTGTAGAAGCTGCGAGGGTCCATTTTATATATTGCATGCTTACAAAAGCGAACGATAATTAATCGACCCCATGTAAGCGAAAGCTTACAATGTTGAAACCTCAGAACAGTGATTTTTTACCAAGGGAAAAAAAATCGCTGTTCAAAAAAAAAAAAACTTTAAAACATTACATAAAGTGAGGGGGGGGGCTATGCTCCCCACACCCCCAGTATACCAACTCCGAGATCACACTACAGTGCTGAAAACATCAAAATAATGGCAGTGGCCAAGCAAATTCTTTCCCAGGGAAAGAATTAGCTTAAAAGCCACTTCGCTATTTTGCCTTTTTGTTCTTTTACGTTTGATCAAGACGCATTCGACAAAATGCGTCTGCGATCACATAATAGGAACCCAAGCTACCTCATGGCTTTGTTACACTGCCACACTGATTGAGAATGACCCCAAGTGCACATATATATATATATATATATATATGGATCTAGGACTGTTGAATGAAACTTCAACATCCCAAATCCACAATAACCGTGTTACAAAAAAAACAATAAATCTACTTTTATGCAGGGGGGCAAGCCCCCCTGTGCCCCCCACACACCCCCTACTTTAATATTCTCACTCCGAGGTCACACTACAGTGGAGAAAAGGGAATTGTCCCTTATCTGCACTGTAGTGCGACCAGCACAACGAGCATACTTATCAGAAAGTGCTGCTTCGGTGAACAGCACTTTTGATTAAGTATGTTCATTGATTTCTGCTTCGGCAGAAAGGGCCGTCGAGGATCAGTATGGATCCCATATATATATATATATATATATATATATATATATATATATATATATATATGTATGTATCAGTACACACATCAACAGATATAGTTATTCTATCATTTTTAATTTCTCCAAGTCTTTTGTTGTTTCTAATAGCATGACGGGAATGGACCCCATTCCTATGTTAAAGTACGATTACAGTTCATGAAATTAGTATTGTTATCTTTAAGGCTCAAAGGATGAATAGCAATATCTACATGCCACTGCTTGGAAATGAGTGGGACAGCAACACAGCAGGGAAAAGGAGTCTACCTGACAAAACCATGCTTGATAATCCAGCTTCAGTTAAATATGTTTTTGGAATAATCACAACCTACTTTCTATTAATATTTTGTAAACAGCTCAAAAAGCTGGAAGACAGACATTGTTTTTACTTCATACATTTGTTAACCAGGAAAAATCACTGGACACAACCGTCTTTAGGAACACAATGTGGTTAAGTGACATGCTGAGAGTATTACAGTAAAGAAATGAAGGTGGAAGTAATTACAGTAGGCACTCTGGACTATAGAAAGCAGATCATTAATATTTGAGAGCCTTAATCCTCAGGCCTATATCATCCATAGCCAAAGCATGGCCTTATCTGGTCTTATTATAAATAACAACATATCATGTGCCAGCTCATTCATTAACTTTCTTTCATATTTATTTAAATTAAAGCAGTTGTAATTATTTATTTTACCTTCAAATTCCTGAAGTTCTTTTTACCATTTCTTTATATTAATGAATAATTGGATGTTGAGGAGGACTGGCACAATCTTTTTTTGCAACTCTTTGGTAAATGATTTACAGTCACTAATATTGTCTTCGTACATTAAACTAAAACTTAATTTCATTGTGAACAGCATGAACTCAATAAAAGTATCAGGCAGGTTAAAAGAATTGTAAACCCTATTCAAATAAATTAAAGTACTGCACAGATATTTCAACTGTACTGTAATTAAACATCTTAAAATTCTTTAAAGTGTGCTACACACCATTATTAGATGACATAAGATGGGTTGCCAACTGGCTCACTGACAGAACCCACACTGTAAAAGTTGCAGACTCCAAATCAAACCTCAAAGCAGTGACAAGTGGAGTACCACAGGGTTCCGTCCTGGGACCTCTCCTGTTTGGTATCTACTTCTCTGAAGTACAGGCTAACACAGAAGGCCTCTGGCTAACGAAGTTCGCAGATGACTGCAAACTAGGAGCCATAGTCAAGTCCCCAAATGATGTGGACATCCTACAGAAGGGCCTCACTGAGACAGATGCCTGGTGTCAGAGCCATGGCCTCAAGCTCAATGCCAAAAAGTGCAGTGTCCTCCCCTTTGTTAAAAACTCTGTACATATGAACTACCACATAGGCAGCAATCTACTTAACACCGAATGCGTGATAAGAGACCTTGAGACCCAGGTGGACAGCAGCCTCTCCTTTGATAGTCACATCTCCACAATAGTCAGGAAGTCCTTCTACGTGGCACACCTCATCATAAAAGGGCTCTCATCCAGGAAAAAAGAGGCCATTGTTCTTCTCTACTCATCACTCATTAGACCCGTTATAGAGTACAATGCCCCTTTTGGAATGTACCTCACAAGACATCTGCAGTAGCTGGAAAGGCCACAAAAGTACCTCACAAAGAGGATTATTGGCCTCATACAAATGCCCTACACTGACCGCCTCAAAAAACTCCATTAAAGAAACTATTACAATAGTTCTCCTTTTCAGACTCAATCAACAAGTCCTAAGTAATAGTTATTTAAAGAGGAATTTTTTTCCATATATTTCTCAATCAGTTAATCATTATAATGAATGATAATACTCCTTAGTTCAAGTCCAAATATGTCAAACAATTCAGGCAGTTTATTGTGACTATCTGACACTTGGATAATCCAAATGGAGTATTTCCAAATGTGTAACCCTTTAGGGACTCTATGGATATTAATACATGTTTTCAAGTAGGTCTGACTAGAGAGATGATAAATAAATAAATAAATAAATAAATAAATAAATAAATAAATAATATATAATAGTATTGATTTTATTGAATTAATCCTCAAGTCTTGGTGAATACCTTCACAAGGTATAGCCTGTTTTTCACAAAATCTCACCAAGACAACACTGACATATATTGACTGTATTTTATATAGCATATATCATTGACAAAAGTAGGTTAAAAATAATAAAAAGATAGCTGGATGCAGTATAAAAAAGTGTCCAATACTAGTAGGTGCATTGATGCCAGGAATTGAAAAAATGACCGTGTAGAATCCTCAAGATATGGAAACATTCCTAAAATGGGACTAGGTCAGGCCCAGGGGGAGGATGGGCCTCCTGTTGTAGAATGAAGTAGTAGTCCAAAAAAAGTCACAAAAATTGATAGTCCAAAAAGAGCCATAAAGACAACAGAGTAGAATATTGAGGATAAGAAAGAAAGAAATTATGCATTGTTACTACTATACAAGAAGCCCAGAATTTCTGGACAGAAGATATAAAAAAGATTAAGTGAGAAATTAGAATAAAGAAAAATATTTGCACAAGAAAAACAGTCAGAAGCTTCAAATAAAAATGTGTGTTCATTAATACAACAGATTTATGAAAAACATTATACAGACCAAGAAACTTAGGACATTTGGAAAAAGAAGCAACTGAGGAAGTATAAAAATATAAGGAACAAAATCTAGAGATTTTTGAAAGGTATAAAAAATATGGACATGGGAAAGTAAGCGACATATGATATAGTGCAATATTTATGCAAAGGAGAAAGCCAAATTAATCAATTAAAAAAGCAGCCTCAAAGATATTCAAAGAGAAATAGAGGCAAAGACATCCAGCTATGGAAAATTTCATAATACAAAAATAAGATCACAAAGAGGGAGTGTAGAACAGAAGATTAAAAAAATAGAAGTTAAACAAAATCAATAAATAAAAGTTGAATTTATGGAATACCTGTGAAGTGAAAGATTTAGTGTAGAATGTCTAATACAGGTTATATCACAGCATGATGGGACAGTGAGTCCCCCAAATAAGGAGAAACATGAGGAGCAAGAGACATCTGAAGAAAAAATATGAACATGGGAAACAGAAAGGGATTTAATATGATACAATATTTATGAAAAGGAGAAAGTAAAGCTAATAAATACAAAAAGAGAAAAGAGCAGCACCATAGATATTTAAAGAGAAATACAGGCAAAGGCATCCAGATATGGAACATTTTACAATACAAAAATAAAAAAAAACAAAGAGGAAAAGTAGAAAAGAGGGTTTGTAATAGAAATGTTAAAGAAATATAAACTGGGGTCACAATCCTGTGAAATTAAGGATTTAGTGCTGAAAATCTAACTTTGATAACATCACAGCAGGATAGAGCATTGGATCCCCAAATTAAAGAGAAACCAGTGGATTTGAAAACATCTGATCAGTTGCCATATGATGATGCTTTGGAGCTTTCCATAAGAAATCAGTACAAAAGCTCAGATGGAGTTGCACAGCAAGAAAAGTTACAGAAAAGTGTGGCAACCCTGACACAGTCATTGTTGTGGAGTTATAGGCCAGTGCGTTCGCATATGAAAGAGCAATGGAGGACACAGGATGAAACTGAAGAGAATGTGGCACAGGAAGATGCTGTGGAACTTTTTATAGAATGTCCACAGGAAATGGAGAACAAAGAATCTGCCTTCAATTTAGAAGAAAATAATGTAAGAGAAGAGTTGCTTGGTTTAACAGAGGTGGACAGACATACTAAGATCAATAAATAGATTAAATAAAACCTAAAACCCAAAAAGTTAGACGTTTGATAAAGCAAATAAACACAGTAATTAGGACTGATTCGTGTGACATACAGTAACAGAAGTAAATAGGATATTTTACTGTGTAGCTAAATTAATAACAAATAAAGTCTTAACCACAAAAACACAGGGCAGTAAGGGAAAGGAAGGGTATAAATCAAATGCCATCATGGAAGTATCAAGTAGAGAAAACTATAAAGCAATTAAGACAAGAGATGTCACTGTTAGAAGAGCATATAAGAGGGAAGAGATCAACAAAAAATACTCAGAATGATAGACATGTTAAAAGCAATGGGTAGTATCAGAACAGATCAGGATCTATCATGCACTATTGCAAATAAACTAAAAATATCAGCACAGGCAGAACAACTTAGGAGATATATATATATATATATATATATATATATATATATATATATATATATATATATATTTGTAGATTCACTTTAGAAGCTCGAAATACTGAAATATTGAAATTCAGTATTTTGAGCCCACAAAGTGGAATCCTGAAAACAACAAAACCTCAGAAGTGTGAAATTCAAAACCTCGCACACCAGAGATTTTGAATTAGCGCTTCTAGAGTTTCGTTGTGTATTCAGGTAAGTGTTTATTTGTTAAGGGTTTTGGGTAGAGGCTGTGGTGTGTGTTAGTGTGTTTTGTTGCTGTGATGTGTGTGTGCGAGGAGAATGTAGCTTGTGTGATGGTGTTTTGTGTGTGTTTGTATGTAGTGTGACCTCGGAGTTAGAATACTTAAGTAGGGTGTGTGGGGGGGGTGCAGCCCCTCACATGGGTGGTGCAGCCCCCACATGAGTGGTGCAGGCTTGCCCCCCTGCTTTTATGTAGTAGAGGGCTTGTGTTTGTGTGTGGGGAGGAAGGTGTGTGTGTGTGTGTGTGTGTGTGTGTGTGTGTGTGTGTGTGTGTGTGTGTGCGTGTGTGTGTGTGTGTAGTAGTAGTAGTAGAAACACTAATTTAAAATCTCTGGTGTGCGAGATTTTGAATTTCGTGCTTCTGAATTTTGGTTGTTTTTGGGTTTTGACTTTATACCTTTGAAATACTGTATTTCGAGGATATAAAGTGAATATATATATACATATATATATATATATATATATATATATATATATATATATATATATATATGTGTGTGTGTGTGTGTGTGTGTGTGTGTCTGTGTGTGTAGGAAAAGTGCAAAATAAGCAATTTATTAACGACCCAAAAAAGTTTTATAGAGAATTGGGAAACAAGGCAAAAGGAACTGAAATGCCACCAAAAAAGACAAAATACATACATTTTAGAGAAACATATATATATGAATATCCTGTGGAACACAACAAAGATGCTAAATGGATAGAACAAGTAAAGAATAAGGAGTTCAAATGTACAGGATATCAAATGTGATGAAGTAACGGTCAGATTGAAATAAAGTTAAGAAAAGCTCCTAATAACTGGAAAAACCTAGGGCCAGATGCAATACCTAACTTCTGGCTAAAAGTATTAATGTTATGTTTACATGAAGATTTAGCTATGAGTAAGAACTATTTGTGTACGAATCCTGAACAGACACCGACCTCATTAACAACAGGTAAAACAATGCTCCTACTTAAGAGCAAACCTGCAAGCTATCCTAAAAACTATAGACCAATAACTTGCCTTATAATGACATATAAACTATATACTGGAATTGATGACGATAGAGCTTATGGTCAGAAGAAAACTCAATCATGGCAATAGAAGAAAACAGTAACAAAAGAAAGTCACATTGAACAAAGATCATTTGTTGTTAAATAAAGTCATAATGGGAAATTGTAAAAAGGGAAAGAATCAAAGTGTGGCATGGATAGACTTCAAAACATATCTGACAGCATTCCATGGGTAAAACTGTGCTTGAAGATGTATAAGATATACCCTACAATGATCGATTACATTACAGCAGCCATGAAACAGTGACAAACCACTCTGCAGTTAAGCCATGATAAAGGACAAATTATTATTCCAATGAAAAAAAATCACGGAGGGATATTCCAAGGTGACTTTTTGTCACCGCTGCTCTTTTGTCTTGCCATTAACCCATTAAGTTGTATGCTTAACAGATTGGATAATGTCTACAATTTGACTCCCGGAAAAACAAAAAGGTGTAAAGACTTCTCATCTTATTTTTGTAGCTGATTTAAAACTGTATAGTTCATCAGATAAGGAACTGGAAGCACAACTGCAGGTGGTCAAAACATTTTCAGATGATATAAGAATGTAATTTGTTTTTGATAAGTGTGCAGAAACAAAGTTTAAAGCAGGAAAGCTACAACACTTCAAAAATATCAAGCTAGGACAGGAAAATGATATAAAGGAACTTGAGCAGATGGAAGTCTATAAATATATGGCAATTGATGAAGGACTGGCAATACAACTTAAACAAATGTGAATAAAACTAAGTAAGGAATACTTCAGGAGACTAAAACTAATATCAAAAACTTTCTTGACATCTTGGAAAAATGTCCAAGCTATAAGCCAGTTTGCTCCTTCTTTTCTAACTTACTGTGTTGGGGTGACTGACTGGCATCAAAAGATAGTGGGTCAGTTGGACCAGAAAACAAGAGGAATGTTTATGCTTAACAAATAATATATAAAAATCAGTGTATACCAAGATTAAATATTCTTGTCCTGAAGGAGGTATGGGCCTCCTGGAAACTGATTATGTGTAGATATGCAGTCATGGGAGTGCACACATATCAGATGACTTCACCAGATCCAAACAAAGTGAAGTTTTAAAACATGAGGGGAAAAAGTACAAGATGACTTATGTGCATAGCTGAGCAGAAGTATTTTGGTGTAAAGTGAGAATGGAAATCAAATCAGAAGCGTACAAAAATCAGACAGCAACTGAATGTGCCAAAATGAAGGATCAAATGTGAAGGAAAGAGATGTAGAAAAGGCATACATATTGTGGCAAGTATGCAGATCTCTGGAAACAGCCTCATGTCAATCCGGATTTGATGCTGGAATGGGTAAGGAGAAGTAAATTGAAACCAAAAGATGAAGGGTTAATAATCATGGATCAATGTGGAAGAAATATTTCTGGACAGTTCCTATAGATACAGGATCAACTGGCCTAATAAAAAAGAATGTAAATCTGTACTTAGATATGCTACCAATATTCATAATTCAATTTGAATTACAGGATTCAGTTTTGGGCACATTGAGGGTTTTGTGAAGGGCACATTTGGCTAACACCAAAGATTGAAACAACACTAATTTTATGAACTTTACTCATACCCTAACTTAGGAATGGGGTCCACTCCCATCATAATTTTTAGAAATCCAAAATCTTTGGAGAAATTAAACTGAGAGAAGATACTGTCAGGCTGTAAACTACAATATTTAAACAACAATTTTTCCATCTTATCCAGCTGAACAGCAAGAGTGTAATTACTTAAGCCCTCTCAAATTTTGGCATTTCTTCCCGAAACCAAGCATCCTGATTAGAGGCAGTTGTCTTTTGTTGTATATTCTGATTCAAACTGACCATAGTAATATTACTTAACTCTACAGGATATTTGGTTAATGGAGAAGGACATGGGTGAGTGAGAGCTAAACAAATTTTCTTCATATGATAAATCTGAGATGAAATGATTTGTGTTAAAAGTTATACCAAACAAGTTAGTTCTTCAATGAAAGAGCCCATGTTAGCTGGATCTTTAGAATTTCTACCACCATTCTCCATTAAAAATCACTAATCACTATGGACATTTCTTTGCTCTGTACTGGTGCACAGGAAAATACAGAGTGGGCGGTGAATGAGTCCAGATGTTAGTAGCATAATGCCTTACAAACTTGTTTATTGTTTTCCAGGTAATCACATCAAACATATTCACAGCAGTAATCATTTTTTTGGCATCTCCAAGAAATAAAAGGCACATGAGTAAGCAGTAATGGCTCCTCTCCTTGATCATTTATCTTTTACTGAAGTAAAAAAAAAAAAAAAAAGAAAAGAGAAAAATGGCTGATAGTCTATAACTCTATGCAGTATGCCTCAGATGGCTATATCACTGAACAATAAAAATAAAAAAAAAATAGTTTGGGTGAACTTCCGACCCCTAAGTTCAAAATTTGATGCACTTTTCAGTTAGATTGTGATAGGGAAGGGGGGTTACGTGTGAGGGTAGGTCTGAAAGTAAGTTGGGATGGGAGACAAGCAAGGCATGATGGAGGTCACAGGAAATTATTCTGGTGCATGAATTTGGAAATTAAAGAATTATGTGAAATGGTCAGGGTGGGGGAGCACTTTCATTCAGGTATTAAGCTTCATCAGATTGAGTAGCCAAGACAGTGAAACCTTATGGGGGTTGCAAAAACTGTGCAGGTTTTTGTCGCGGGCATGGTGTAAATGCTGAAAAGGAGCCCTAGTAAATAAAATCCTGTTTCTAATACCAAATTCACAGCATCAGCTGGGATGTGAGAGCATGCAATTTGTGTTAAACCGAATTAAAATCATGAGAGGATAAGAAAAATCTTTTAATCCTTCAAAACTGTGCAAACAAGAGCAACATATTTACTGAACATCTATTGGTACAAAGTCACATGATCCAATAAGACTGAAACCCAAACAGGATGGAAGCAAAGTAAAGGGTGGGGAGGGGCATGAGATATTAGTAGACATTTCATGAAGGGTTGAAAGAATAAACCTAGTGCATATACTGCAAGAAAGAATGTTGTTAAGGAGTAAACCTGGAAAAACATTTGCATATCTTAGAGGCTTAAGGTGGCCCTGTCACATGGCTGGTGTTAGCACTTTTGGTCCCAGAGGAAATTTCAAGTTGAGGGTAACATCCTATCACTCTCACTCCTCATAAGCCAACATTTAACTTCAGCTACAAAACTTTAGGAGCAGTATGCACAGAAACAGCTGGCTTAGTTGCATTGCTCTTACATTACAACAGCCCCCTGCACCACATCAAGTTGGTCCATCCAACATAGAGATATTCACACTGACTAATGTTTAGGTTCAGTGATGTCAGATTACAACAACCCTGTGTACAGGGCTGTTCTTAGGTGAAATTGTGTCATAACAGAAGGCTCCATGATGCTCCATCACTGCTTACAGCAAACACACACATCATTCAGTGCACGCCCACCCCATTTTCCTCCTGCCTTTAATCACCCCATACCAACAAGAGTATTCTTTTTTCTTTTTCTGTCATTTTGTATTAAGCTTTTTCCTGCATGTTTTCAACATACCCCAACTGGCTAGGACTGCTCTATAATGACAATGGAACAAATAGCTGAATTAATCCAAGGAATACATTTTAGAGATTTTTTTAAACAATTGTTTAACCCAACGATGGCCTGAAAGAAATTTAGTCTTACTCTTTAACCTTACATTGTTCTGTATCCTTTTAACACATCCTAACTGGCCAAGACTGTACTATAATAACTATTTAGAGAATAAATTAATTAAGCTGGAAGTCTGTGCAGATGATCTGAGATGAATTTTGAAGCATTTTTACAACCTTTTGATTCAATATAGCCTGAAGAATCGACATGAGTAAAAGAAGAATTTCAGTCTTATTTTTTCTTTCAAAGAGGAAATAAAATTTGTTCAAGGCTTAATGCTCAATGCTGACAAAATAGTACTTCACAATAAACCCTAGAAGACAAACATTTACAAAGATACATACATGATTTATTTATTTACTAACACTATGTGTGAATAGACTCTGCCCCCCCCACACATACAAAAGGATAGCCACCTTCTCTGTATCTCTCTAGCATTAGAGTTGAATAAAAGTGAAGTCACAAACTGCCCACAGTCAGATATTTCAGTGCTGCTGTCACATGAGTATATAAAGCATGCCTCCTTACCCTTATTCCCAAAAAGCAGACACCTTCTTTGTACTCCTTAAATGTTAGGCTAAGATGAAACTGAAATAACAACAGAGCACAGTAACATATTTCAACCTGTAGCTGTCAGGTATATATATATGTATATATATATATATATATATATATAAACAGTATGCCACCTTACCTCCAAAAGATAGCCACTTGTATATACGCCTGATATTTGAATGTAAGGAAAATAAAAACAATAATGATGTCAGTAATGTGTTCCAACTTGGGAAGTACATTGCCCCTTTATAAGCTATAGTGATTTTCTACATACATCTCTGAGGGATTGTGATGACGGTTAATGACCAGTCTCTACCCAGTCCCAAACCAAGCTTAGTGAACTTGTATGTACACCTTTGAGGTTTGTAAGGGAGTTTAAATAAATAATAGCCCCACTGTTCCAACCCCTGTACAAGCTAAACCAATATTCTGTGCACATCTCTGAAGTGTGCACAGAAGGTCACTGTACACATCTCAGAAGTCGAATTATGAGGAAAATTAAGGGGCTATGTTCCACACTATCTCCAGCCCCCACATAAGTATGCAAAGTAGGGCTAGTTTTAGAATAGATGGGGTTCAGGCCAGCAGTTAGTTTATGAGAAAATCCACTTATACAGTTTGGGTTGTGAAGCCATTGGGCCCCTATAAGCTTTAAGGGTATAGAATTTCTGTGAGACATGTTATGTTTCATTTTTAAAAGATAATTACTTAACTGTTTTTAAATCCTACACAGAAGAGTTATATATGCAACTGGCAATACTGTGTGTCTACAGCTAAAGTTGGAGATACTTTTTATGTACACACACACACACGCACACACACACACACACACACACACACACACACACACACACACACACACACACACACACACACACAAAATGTGCATAAATACATAAACACACACTACACATTCATGCTGATTCATCACAAGATTCATAAACACGCAAACACACAGTACAAGATCACCTTCAGGCAAACTGCAGAAATGCTATTTTACCTTCAGCATGTCTTTTGAGTGCTGGAAGAAACCATAGTACATGGATAAACCAATAGACAAGGCATACAGGCTCCACAATGAAAAACCCACAGTCAAGAACTGGGATTTATTTTTATTTAGTTAGTTATCCTTTGTTGACCAAATTATTCCCACTAGGCTAGTGACATATTTTCAGCAGGGACCAGAGGTGAACTATATCAGCAGCTGCATGTTACTGACAAATGTCTCATTGCTTACTGTTGAATGAGCAAGTTAATGTAAATTATAAGTAAGACCTTTACTATTATCTTCTCAAAGTGATTATTTATTTTCATTTCTGGCAGATTATTTTCTCAAAGTGATTATTTATTTTAATTTCTGGCAGATTATTTAACTGTTACTGTAATGTTTTAGACCCATCCATAATAAGAATAGGACACTTTCTCCATGCACTTCATACCAAAAACAGAACTAAAGATGTATTGAAAATCTAGAAGCCTGAAAACAACAGCTATCCCTATGCAATACTGGGAACCTATAGCTATTTCTACAATACATGTTAGCATCTCACTGAGAAATAATGAGACCTAGCAAACTCACACTGATCTTATAAATTAGAGGTACTGAAGACTGAGAAATGTCTGGGAAGAACAAATTGAAACATTAGTGCTTTAACTCATGTGTATGGAGCAGTCATGGTGAAAAGCAAAACAAAAAAGCGAGGCAATTATTATTGTTTCTGTTTTTTTATTTATTTATTTATGTATTTATTTATGTGAAAAGGGGATTTTTGACCACACTTCCCTGTCTCTGTCTGTTTCCACATATACCAATATACCACATTTTATGAGCTCCAAAAGAGATATAAATAACTGCAAAGTATCCATATCTAGCTAGACATAATGTAATTTGTTCTGTTTCAGTATTTTACATTGCAGATGAGTAGTTCTATTTAATTTCTGTCATATCCATTGTATTTAGTAATGGTTGCCAGTAGCCATAATGTGCATCCATCTTTCTTAACCACAGATGATGAGAAAAGACACAAATAGAACATATGTGGCATGCTTGACCTTTTGTGCCCCTGTTGCTAATGGGCTATACATGAAATAAATGCTTTTTGAATACTGAGTTACTCAGTTAAATGGCATTTTTGATTAGTAGTTTATCTGCACTAGAAAATTGTATAAGCTGAAAAGCAAAACAATGGATGACTTAATATAAATTAAAGATATTAGCAGAAAATTGCAACAGCTGTCTCGATGTTGAAAAATGCTGTCCTATGATTTTTGAATAAACATGATAAGATCCAGAGGAGGCTGAATGTGACAATGTGATTTGTGTAACTGAAGAATCTGATATGCTAGTAGGAGCTGCATTCTATATACAAATAAGAAGTAGATAAAAGGGAATAACAACCATGAACACGTTAGTCAGAAATCTCTGCAATATTGTGTTCTTGTGTTATATTCTGTTATTGTTGTTTTCTATTTGTAATTTTAATTTGTAGCAGGGGTTGTGTAAAGAACAGTTATAACCCCAACAGCATAATCAAATCACTTTCTTGTTTTGAGGAAAACTAAGTCTGCTGTCTTTTGTACTGATTATACTGCATTGGACAAATTAGTCTGTCCAAGAGTTCATAACACCCAGAGGAAAATCAGCTATTGATCACAAAATGATTCAGAATATAGAAAAATTGTGAAGACGTATATTGTATACACTATCATAAAATGAATCCTCTCACTCATGAGGATGCAAAACTCCTCTGATGTACTGATGGCCTCATTGGGCCCTTGAGGCATGCTATATATTTTATCACTATTGATCTAAGTAGCAACTATTGCCATGTACCAGTGATGACTCGGGACTGGTAGAAAAAGATGTCTCTACTATATTGCTTAGTCGATTAAAATATACATAAGTACCATTTAGGTTCTGTAATGTAACAGTGGCTTTTCAGAGAATATTGAAGGAATGTCTAGTTAATCCCATTTTTGATGCCATCCCTGTGCTGTAGCAGAAAGAATGCCAGTAGCCTTTTTCCATTGAGTTAGTAGCCCTGCAGTTAGTCACAGTAGCTTGTATAGTGCTAGGGCTATGTGGTGATTTATAAGGTACGCTTAAAAGTCCATAGCATAAAACAGGCAGATTCTAGAGCATTTCCTTAAGGTCAGTGACCTTACAGAATGAGGATAGTGTGGTCCTCCAATGTGGTAAGTTCACATGCAACCCATAACACAGCAATGAATCTTGTAAAATGTTTGTTTTACTTGTTCTTTCTGGCTATACTCTTCTTTCTGTAACTAGGGCCTTCTGCTATACATATGAGACTTGTAAATTTCACTTATACTGCTGAACTCATAGGTTAAATTTATGTCCCTTAATAGAGCTATGGTATCAGTTTCTTGTATTCAGTGGCTGTCCATAATACAATGTCTTATGGTACAAGACCATTAACGTCTACAGCTAATTTGGTACTAATTAATGAATATATTCATCTGTTTCTTCATTTATTTAATTATTTATTACAGTCAGTCTCACTGAGGGACTTGAGTAGAAAAAAAATACACTAATATAGCAATAACCCATGCCTGGGTGTGGGTAATGCTGGATTTACCCACGGTTGGTGTGGTTTGGTCACAAGGGCAAAGCCCGAGTGGCCAAACAAAGCCAACCGTGGGTAAATCCAGCATTACCCACACCCAGAAGTGGGTTATTGCTATTATAATGACATTATTTAAGAAAAATTAATTACTTTTCTTAAATAATGGCATTGTATAATGCCTCCTTGCTGCCCTTCCACAGCTGTCTGGTATTCTGCAGCAGTTCTGATGTACTACACATGCGTATGCCTACGGAGTACATCAGAGCTGTGGGCAAAAGCAACAGAGAAAGCAAGATCTCTGTTGCTTTTTACAAATTGTTTCACTATGTTAAATGGGTTTAACATAGCGAGACAGTTTTGAAAAAAGCAACGGAGAATCTCCGTTGCTTTTAAAGTTGTCTCGCTATGTTAAACCCATTTAACATAGCGAGACAGTTTTGAAAAAAGCAACGGAGAAAGCAAGATCTCCATTGCTTTTTAAAGCTGTCTCGCTGTCTTAAACTCATTTAACATAGTGAGACAGTGTGAAGCAACAGAGATTTTGCGTTCTCCATTGCTGTAAAAAAAAGAGTTATAGTAATGGAAAAAGTCCGGGAGACCGGACCTTTTCCATTACTATAACTCTGATTTACAATGTGCATGCTGACCAATCAGCATGCACGTTTTTGAATATTAATGGGGGGGGTTGTTGTATAATAAACAATAATGTATTCATTCCTTGCTAACTCACTTAATCCTGTTCATGCGTGTGGGGGGTGCCATTGTTTTTACAGACACTCAGTGTGCACAAGCTAACAAAACCAATGCTGAATGGTACACTTGTCCATCTCAGTAAACAACAGGATCATTAGAGATTACCAGGCTAGCAGCCCTAGAGCCTTTTTCCGCTTAGCCGTTCATGCCCCAGTTTTCCAAATTATCACTGCCAATGGGCTAGAACAGCTTTGTTATATGCCTGTGACTTACGGCATCTACAAACTGGCCATGTCTATAAGGACTACAGGTGGCAAGTCAGAGGTGAATTTGAGATTTCCCACCCATTGGTCCAAACTTCATTTGAATAGGCTTAGGGAGGAGCTCTGTTTCACATGAATGAGGAGTCTGTACCAGAAAAGGTGTGATCTCTGAAACACATACCTCTACCTCCAACAATGCTTATTCATGTCACAAAAGAGGTTTTGATCCTTAGGTGAGGTAAACCTAAAACTGTTGTTTTGTTAATGTGTATCAGATCCATCAGGGCTTGATTGGAAAATGCCTTGTAGGTTAGACATAAATCACCACTCAATAGTCTGTAGGAGACCAAGTACAGGGATAGGGCTTTGAGGTGGATCACATAGTACATCTTATTTACACCCTGTATTCTTTTAGCGAGGAACCTCAGTGGCTACTCCATTTGTTGCAAATGCCTGGTTAGGTACATGCCAAAGGGTGCATTGCACTCTATTACTGGTCTAATGAGGGCTGAGTATATTGGAACAATGATCTCATGAATTAAAAGAATGATGTAAACAGTGCAGCTTGAGGGTAGCTTCAGAAAAAAGCAGAACTAATTTACTAACAGTTTCAAAACAGGAATGGCAAAATTTAGGAGAAAGACATTATAAATTCAAGGAAAAGCACTGTCCCAACAGCACTCGTGTTCTGGACACAACCAGATTAAATCAATGCTGCTACCTTGCAATTATGACTGACAGCTGCAACTGTAGATAATTTTTGAAGCGCTGTGGTCTATACAGTTTGCAGAAAACAGGGTACAACAAAGGCAATCTTGTTTGAAGTAGAGAAACACCTCAAGTGAAATAATGCATACTAGTTATTAGACTGAGAAGACAAATCCACAAAGAACCTAGAAGACTTACTATAGGTTCCAGAAAGAAATGGCAAAAGATCTAATTGTGAACTACACATTCCACATCCTGGCAAATGACAGTTAAGGTAGCAGCACTGAATGATGCTCAAGCTTTTTGCTACTGCCTGATCCTGATCAGATTAGGTGTGAATTTATAACTGATATGCATACCATCCATACAGAACCAAAAGGAGCAGAAAGTTATTCATACAGTAGAACCTTTTATCAAAAAGCTTGCCTTTGGACTTGGAAGAATTCAGTAAAGAAGCATTGCCAGCATCCAGTTTTGCAGAGTGCATAGGGTCTCTTACAGATCAAGTTTTATCTTTCCCAGAGATACCATCAGTGCGGTGAATGTCAGTATACCAAATGAATCTGAGTTTAACACAAGAAAGCTGTATCTGATTCACAAATTGCAAATACAATTAAAGAGCCTGGAACAAATCCTAGAGGAATTCCCATGCCTAAAAGGTTAAGTCCTCTTATAGCATACCTGACAGACACGGTATAATGGGAAACGTAGCTCAGGAACCATGTCAGAGCTCTGGAGTCAATGCCCTTAGACCAAAGTCTGTAAAACAGATGGAAAAACCCAGTGGATCCGTTCTTTGCTGTTTTCAGCTTTCGGACTTTGAAGTTTGATATAGCAGCGTTCACTATTTTTAGCATTCACTGATGTGATATAGACCCTATTTTCAGAAGCCAGAAACATGACCCTATCAAAGCTTCATTATGTGGCCTTCAAATGAAGTGTGCAATATGGACAATATCACAAATATAACAAGCTTTCCCTTATTCTACTATGAACTCGACATTTAACAAAACCTTATTTACATTTATCCATCATACAATGGTTCTGTTAATTCATGCACATTGTATAAGAGTTCAGGTTAAGAACATTTACATAATTTGCACACATATTGCTTCTTACCAGAATACAATTCCAGAATACTTTCAGAGCTCATGGTAGGAACGCCATAACATGGACAATGATAGAAGGTAGAGTGGTTTAAAAATAAATGAAAATGATGACCTGTTTCTTCCTAGGCCTTGCTTTTCTCCATATATCCTTAAAATAAATAAAACGAATTAATATACAATAACTGTTCTCCCTTCTTCACAAAGATATTATTGCTTACTAATCATTTGGTAAGCCTAAAAATGCTAATTGTATTGTAGTGCATACTATAATAAATATGCTAGCTGTCTAAATATTTTTTTAAAATTTTTAATAGCTCATAGAAACAGTTGCAAACAAGGCTGCCAGTAGCATAGGGTGAGGGGGACACCTCCCAACTTTCCACAGACTTCTTAGCTGTACCCTCAACTAAATATTTAGCTTTTTTGTACTTCATCTGCTGAGCTGTGTGTTAAGGGAAAAGCAGAATGATTAACTCTACAACAATTATTTTTTATTCTCTCACCCATTTGGATTGATATATTCTAGTCTTCCATCCCAGTGCCCTTGTCCATTGTCAGGTCTACTAGCACTTCCTTTCATATCCTAGACTAATGTCAATTTTTATTAGGCTAAGGCTGACATGGGACGTAAAAGATTTTGTGGTGGGTCATGCCAACAGCTGCTTCTGTAAGGGAGGGGGTTTTTAAGTTATGACCTACCCTCTTGTTGCTCACCCTCACCTATGCCCATCTTAGAATCTGAGGGCTGCTACCATCTTCATGGACCATGCCTTTCCTCAGGGTATGCCAAGATGCATGTCCCCACAGATAGGCACATTCATCCCTTCCCGCCAGCACTCACCTGCAGCAGCAACATGATCTATATTGCAGTGGTTATTTTGTTTACTACTTTATGTAAATACAGGTAATATTTAGAAGTGATTATCTGTTTGGAAGACAGTCAGTAGACAAAATCAAAGGACTCTTAGAAAGATCATAATCAGGAGGTCACTGCTGGGCTGGGTAAATGGGCCAGAGCATAGAGACTGACAGCTCCAAGTTACGAAATATATAGGATGATCATTTGTTATTTCATTTTTTTCTGTAAGAAATCTGGATAGATCTGTGGGCAGTGTTAACAAAACACACAATGTGCCTGGCAGTTGGCAAAGAGGATTAAGGATGTGCACTGTAGTTCCGGTAGTACTGGGTTTGATTACCTCGGTCCTCATTTGCCTGCTGTGTGACCTTGATCATGTCACTTAACCAGATATTGTTCTCAGGTTACTCCTGAAAAGGCTCTTTGTATCCAGTGGGCCTACCTGATTAAAAAATTGGTATTATTCTGCATAAAATGTTTTCTGTAACTTCTTTAATGGATCAACATTTTACTGATGTAAGTACTCAATTACAGTGCAGGGTTTGAATCTACAAAAAGGATAATGTAGGTCTAATCTATTGGGGGTTGGGGGCTGGTATAAGGAGGTTGGGTTGGTATAGTGGTTAAGGTATGTGCCTCACATAAACAAGGAATGAGGTTTCATTTTCACCTTTGAAAGGGAAATTGGCTAGGGTTAAAATAGCCAATAAGGACAGGAAGCTTAGTATTTGCCTATGAACCAATGAACATATGCAAAACAGTCATTGTCATGGGTATTTTTGGAGAGATGGAGTGTGGACAATGGTTACTTGTAGCAAACAGGGGGATGATCTGCACACTTGTCTGACTTGAGTACCATTCTCCAGTAATAGCATGATCTCAGTTATACCAAGGTAGTTCAAAAGTATGGACACAGGACACTTGGAGCCACAATTCATAACATTTTTTTTTAATATTGAAATGCTGATAAAAACAAGTAAAAGCTAAGTGCCTCTATCTTCTTAATGAAAGCTTCTTCAGATAAAACCATGTCTGAAAAATTCAGTCCATATATTTACACCAGTCTAGATCACATGAATGCCAAGCCTCCAGTGATGTCATGCTTCCTTCATGAGGATTTAAGGATGATTTTGAAAAGATTTAAAGGGCCATGCAGGTAGAAAACTAATTACAACAGATTTAAGTTAGTTTATACATGTGCTTCTGATTTTTTTACATACTAATAATGTGCTGGCAACATATTGCAGCCATCACCTTTCTAAAGACTTCAGTTTTACAGGTGAAGGATATTTGGTCGTTCAAACCTAAGCCAGTTCCTGGCATTACATATCAATTGCCAGCGAAGTTCAAGATTTTCTAGATTGAGTGTCTACTGCCCCCCCGCCCCCCCTCTATCTGACAGGGCAAATTGTTCTAAAATGAAAAATTTAAAGGTGTGGTCAAGGAATTCCATGGTATATTTGGAAAGAGGAATGGTATCCTTTTTAGTTGTAATATCATAAGTGTGCTCATAAATTCTGTCACGTAGATGTCTTTCTGTCTTACCAACATAAACCCTTCACAGTGTTGGCATTGAGCACAATAAATGACTTTAGTAGAATTACAATTAAAATATTTTTTGGGTCTAAACTGGACACCATCAAAGACAAACAAATTACCAGTTAAAATATACTTGCAATACTGGCGGCAGCCACTTTTCACCATCCCAAAGTGCTTTGATTGTTATACTGATTTCTTCTCAAATAAATCTTTGAGAATTTACCTCTTCTTATAAACAATGTCTGGAGCCAAATCTATATGTTCTGTAATGTTTTTATCATTTCTCAGAATATTCCAGTTTTTAGTAAGTATGCTTCTAGTACTGTATATGTCAAGATGAAATACTGTGATAAAGGAATTCTTATAATTATTAGTCCTGTTAGTGATATGTGTGGATGTTTGTGTACCCAGAACTGATGGACTAATATGATCTTGTACTGTTGCCCCAAGGATGGGTGCAAAGTGCTTCCTTTCATGTTTATTCATGACCTCAATCATTAATTCATTAATAAAAGTAAGTGGATATCCACGTTTCGAAAAAATGTCTCTTAACAAGTTGCATTCATCCCAAATCCTTTACTCATCTGTGATCATTCAGGTACCAGAGACAAATTGTCCTTTGATGACCACTCTCTTCTGCACTCAGAGATGTGCACTTGTGTAGTGGAGACATTTGTTAGAGTAGGGTCCTTTCCAGTAAATTTCAGAAGTAAATCATTTGTTGATATTGTCCTTTTTGAGCCAAATATCTAGATATGCTATATAGATATCATGGACTTGGTGGGTGAAATGGAGAAATTCTGTGATGTTGATGAATTCCAGGAACTGGAGAATGATGTGAACATCTCCATAGGTTCATAGGTTCATAGGTTCATACTAGGCTATCTGCCCGAGGGCATTTACAAGCCTAGCCCATAGTTTTGTGGCTTACGCCACCCCTTTAGTATGGGGAACTATACCCATTATTTTGCTGTGCCTCTGTTGAGCAGTGACACTGAGGTAATCCCTGGGGTATATCTGCGATCTCCCATCCATTGGTCAAGATTTCTCTTGAACAAGGCCAGCGAGGTGCTCTGCCTCACATATACCGGGATTTTATTCCACAGCATAGGGAGTCTTTGGGTGATGAATCTATCCCTCCAGCACGCCCTATTAATAGCCGTGTCAAGGTTTAAGTCTCCGCCCTTGTGGCTCTGACGGATCTAGATTTTTGAGGTGAAGCATATTCATCAAATCTGGGTTTGACATGGCCTTGTATGTTAGGCAAAGGTCACCTCTGAGCAAGCGTGTTTACTGAATAGAGCTGGAGTTCTTTCAGTCGGGCAGCATAGGACAGATGTTTGAGACCCTTTATCCTTTTGGTGAGGAACTTTTGTGGCCTCTCCAGCTGCTGCAAGTGTCGGGTCAGATACATTCGAATGGGGCATTGTACTCAATCATTGGTCTGATGAGTGATGAGTATAGGGAGACTATGACCTCCCTTGATCTAGATGAGAATCCCTTCATGATAAGGTGGGCAATGTAGAAGGTCTTCCTAACTACTTTAGCTACATGGGTGTCGAATGACAGACTACTATCAACCTGGGTCCCCAGGTCCCTGATAACTTCTTCTGTGCTCAGTGGATTGCCACCTATTTGGTAGCTAGGGTAACCTTGTTTTTCCCGAAGGGTATGACTATGCATTTTTGGCATTTAACTTTAGGCCATGGCTCTGGCACCAGTTATCCGTTTCTGTGAGACCCTTCTGAAGGATATCTGTGTCAGATGTGTTTTCTACTATGGCCAGTTTGCAGTCATCTGCAAACTTTGTCAGCCATAACCCTCCTGTGTTTGCTTGTACTGAAAAGTAGATGCCAAACAAGAGTGGGCCCAGGACTGAGCCCTGTGGTACACCACTTGTGACAGGCTTTGAGTCTGACATGGCGCCAGCAACTCTGACCCTGTGGGTTCTGTCACTCAGCCAGTTTGCAACCCATCTTGTGATGTATGGGTTAACATTTAAGCTGATGAGTTTTTCAATGATACCCGAGTGGGGTATTGTATCAAGGCCTTCGCCAGATCGAGGTAGGCTGTATGGACTGCCTTTCCTCATCAATGGCTTTGGTGACTGTTTCAAAAGTCAACCAAGTTTAAAAGGCATGATCTGCCTTTGACAAAGCCAAACTGGGATGGATCCAAAGTCTGCAAATTCCCTATGTCTTTATTTATGAGGTCCATTATGATCCTCTCCATGGCTTTGCAGATAAGGCTTGTCAAGCTAATGGGCCGGTAATTTCCAGGGTCGGTGGAGGCACCGCCTTTGTGAAGTGGGACCACAGTTGCAGTGCCACTCCCTGGAGTGTATCCAGAGGTAAGACTATGATTAAACAGCTGTCCTAGCTGTGGGTTTAATTCCTCGTTGAGTTCGTGGAGCACACAGCCGGGGACACCATCAGGTCCCATGGATGCTGTGTTTTTGCTTTGGAGAGAGCAGTTCTCACTTGGGCGTTGGAGATGTTTGGGGGCTGCAATCGCTTGGTATAGATATCTCTCCTTTTGGGGAGGGGAGAAGTTTGCACTGAACCTGTCAGCCAGTATGTTGGCAATGTCTGTAGGATCAGTAATCTTCACATCATTTTGAACTAGTTCTGAGCATATCTGGGAGTTTCCTCCCAGGTTTCTAACATAGCTAAAGAAGGCCTTATGATTGTCTTTTGAGTCTTTAGCTATTTTTCTCTCAAAATTTGCTTTGGATGATTTTATGAGAGCTCTTAGTTTTTTACTTATAGTGATCAAGGGTGTCTTACCTTTTAAGGATTTTGCTCTATCTTGTAGTAGCTTCCTCCTTTTGTTGTAGAGTTTGTTTATGGCTGGGGTCCACCATCCCACAAAATAAATATCTTGTCCAGGTACCTGGTGTAGAATGTGCATGAACTATAAAAATGGACTCAAAATGAAACTTTTTCTCCCACTGTATTATGACTGCATTGGCAAATAGACTCCCACATACTGAACACATGGCTAAGTCTTTTGTCTGTATAAAAATCTCTTTTTTTGAAAATAATTAAATTATTTTTCATCACCAATTCCATAAGATTTTCATGCGCAATTATGATGTCCTGTTGTAGTCCTTTGTCAGCTAAAAATTCACAAAACCATTCTAGGCTGGCACGATGTGGAATGATAGAATATAGATCTTTTACATCAATTGTTGTAAATACATATGGTTCATGGTAGAGAATGTGATTAAGTTTATCCAAAAAATCTCATGAAACAAGACAGATGTGTGTTCAGCCATGATAAATTATTTGATCTTGATGTCTAAAACCTTTGCTAGAGGATGAGTGGCGGATCCTCTGGCATCTACAATTGGCTGAAGTGGTGGTTGTCCAATACTCTTATGGAGTTTAGGAACCCCAAAAATAGTTGGTGTAATTGGTTTGCTTACATTTAAGAAGTTATAGTCATCGATTGAGATCTCCTTATCAATAAGTCCATATTGTTGGATCTAATTCTCCTCTAAAAGCAAAATTAAGCTCATTAATCAAGAACTTTATGTAAGTGTCATAGTCTAAAATGTCTTTCATTTTATTGCAATAATTGGATCATTTTTATAACAATAAGGCCACCCCCACTTATCAGGTTGCATTATCCTGATTTCCCACTTGTTTTGAAAACTATGAACAAGCCTGCTTTCAGCCTTAGTTATGTTATTATTCTTAGGGATATCTTTATATTCTGATTTTGCTTCTCTGGCCAAGTAGTTTCAGATATCCAGTTCACAGATCTTGTCAAAACATTGAATAACAGGATGAATGGGAGGATTAAAAGTACTAGTTATATGTATGGGGTTAAATGTTCCATTACAATTTTGAAATAATAAGTTGAAGTTTAACTTCCTAACACAGAGTTTCAAACCCATCAGGACAGAAGCCACATCTGTTACCTTATGTGGCATTTTACACAGAGCTAATCGGAGGAAGAGCACTGAGCAAAACTCTGATCTGTGATATATAACTTTAAGTATCCTGTTTTTTTGCTTATTTTAACTAGTTATTGCTTATATTTATAGCACTTTTATTGTCTTCTGCATACTTTTAATGTATATTATAGCAATACACTAATCTGCACGGTTGTACTAAAATTTTCTGCCTCACAGGGCCTGATAAATAAGGTTTTTACTGCCACACTGTTTGTAAATTTGTTCTAACTGGTGTTTGTTTGGATTTCCTGCCAAGGAGTGTATCATATAACTGGTTTGTTTGCAGTTAAAAGCATTCTGTAGAGTCTCCTTGCTCCTTTATCTGTTTGAAACTTTCATTTAAAGGCTCACTGCTGTTTTTCTGCTGTGATAAACATTTCTGTAGCGTTTTCAGCCTAAGTAGTGTTAGGTAGTAGCTGGAGCATTGTCCATATTCAGGCTTGTCTTCTGGGTCTAGTTGGTTGTTTGCAGAGGCTGAGTGCCTGAGTACAGTTTCCAGGCCATCTTAGTTTAGCAGAAACCATTTGGCATTTCAGTGAGAGTGTAATGTTTATGGTCATTGTCTAATTGGGATTACCTAGACTACGGCTTGGAGTAAGCACCTCATTGGTTCTTTCGAGTGTTTTATAAATTTGTTTCAAGCTTCAGCTTTCTGTTACTTAAGAGGTTACCTTGTGAGTGTTTCTGCAATTTTACACAGAGCTAATTAGAAGAAGGGCACTGAGCAAAACTCTGATCTGTGATATATAACAAAGTATCCTGTTTTTTGATTATTTTTACTAGTTATTGCTTATATATATATATTTATAGCACTTTTATTGTGTGCTGCATACTTTTTACTGTATTTTATAGCTACAAACTAATCTGCATGGCTGTATTGAAATATTCTGCATCATAGGGCCTGATATATAAGTTTTTTACTGTCACACTGTTTGTAAATCTTTTCTAGCTAGTTTTTGTTCTGATTTCCTGCCAAGGAGTGTATCATATAACTGGATTGTTTACAGCTAAAAGCATTCTCAAGAGTCTCCTTGCTCCTTTATCTGTTTAAAATTTTCATTTAAAGGCTTGCTGCTGTTTTTCTGCTGTGATAACCATTTTTGTAGTGTTTTCTGCCTAAGTAGTGTTAGGTAGTAGCTGGAGCATTGTCCATATTCAGGCTTGTCTTCTGGGCGTAGTTGGTTGTTTGCAGAGGCTGTGTGTCTGACCACATGTTCCAGGCCATCTTAGTTTAACAGAAACTATTTTGCATTTCAGTGAGAGTGTAATGTTTATGATCATTGGCTGATTGGGGTTACCTGGACTGCGGCTTGGAGCAGGCACCTCATTGGTTCTTTTGAGCTTTTTTTAAAATTGTTTCAAGTTTCAACTTTATTTTACTTAAGAGGTTACCTTGTGAGTGTTTGTGTCATTTTACACAGAGCTAATTAGAGGAAGGGCACTGAGCAAAATTCTGATCTGTGATATATAACTAAGTATCCTGTATTTTGCTTATTTTTACTAGTTATTGCTTATAGATATTTATAGCACTTTTATTGTCTGCTGCATACTTTTTATTGTATTTTACAGCTATAAACTAATTTGCACAGTTGTACGAAACATTTCTACCTCACAGGATCTGATAAATAAGGTTTTTACTGTCACACTGTTTGTAAATCTTTTCTAGCTAGTTTTTGTTCTGATTTCCTGCCAAGGAGTGTATCATATAACTGGATTGCTTGCAGCTAAAAGCATTCTCTAGAGTCTCCTTGCTCCTTTATCTGTTTAAAACTTTCATTTAAAGGCTCACTGCTGTTTTTCTGCTGTGATAAAAATTTCTGTAGTGTTTTCTGCCTAAGTAGTGTTAGGTAGTAGTTGGAGCATTGTCCATATTCAGGCTTGTCATCTGGGCCTAGTTGGTTGTTTGCAGAGGGTATGTGTCTGAGCACATGGTCCAGGCCATCTTATTTTAGCAGAAACCATTTTGCATTTCAGTGAGAGTGTAATGTTTATGGTTATTGGCTAATTGGGTTTATCTGGACTACGGCTTGGAGTAAGTACCTCATTGATTCTTTTTAGCCTTTTTTAAAGTTGTTTAAATTTCAACTTTTTGTTACTTAAGGGGGTACCTTGTGAGTGTTTCTGCCATTTTATAAAGAGCTAATTAGAGGAAGGGCACTGACCCCACTCTGATCTGTGATATATAACTTTAAGTATCCTGTTTTTTGCTTATTTTTACTAGTTATTACTTATAGATATTTATAGCACTTTTATTGTCTGCTGCATATGTTTAATGTATTTTATAGCTATAAACTAATCTGCACAGTTGCACTAAAATGTTTTGCCTCACAGGGCATGATAAATAAGGTTTTACTGTCAGACTATTTGTAAATCTTTTCTACCTAGTTTTTGTTTTGATTTCCTGCCAAGGAGTGTACCATATAACTGATTTGTTTGCAGTTAAAAGCATTTGCTAGAGTCTCCTTGCTCCTTTATCTGTTTAAAATTTTCATTTGAAGGCTCACTGCTGTTTTTCTGCTGTGATAAATATTTCTGTAGTGTTTTCTGCCTAAGTAGTGTTAGGTAGTAGCAGGAGCATTGTCCATATTCAGGCTTGTCTTCTGGGCCTTGTTGGTGGTTTACAGAGGCTCTGTGTCTGAACACATGTTCCAATCCATCTTATATTAGCAGACACCATTTTGCATTTCAGTACGAGTGTGATGTTTATGGTCATTGGCTGACTGGGTTACCTGGACTATGGTTTGGAGTATTGGAGTAAGCACCCCATTGGTTCTTTCAAGCTTTTTTTTAAGTTGTTTCAAGTTTCAACTTTCTGTTACTTAAGAGGTTACCTTGTGAGTGTTTCTGTCATTTTACACAGAGCTAATCAGAGGAAGGGCACTGAGCAAAACTCTGATCTGTGATATATAACTAAGTATCATGTTTTTGTGTATTTTTACTAGTTATTGCTTATAGATATTTATAGCCCTTTTATTGTCTGCTGAATACTTTTTACTCTATTTTATAGCTATAAACTAATCTGCATGGTTGTACTAAAACTTTCTGCCTCTCAGGGCCTAATGAATAAGTTTTTTTTTTCTGTCACACTGTTTATAAATCTTTTCTAGCTAGTTTTTGTTCTGATTTCCTGCCAAGGAGTGTATCACATAACTGGTGTGCCTTTGCAGTTGCCACCTGTACTGTAAATTTGATCTGGGACACTCCTCCCAGTCTAGTGTCATTAGCTCATTCTAACTAATACAGAGTGAACATTTGAGAAGGCCAACCCACTTAGTTTCTTAACCTTGAATTATTTTCTGCTCCACCTTCCTCACTTTCCACTTTACTTTAAACCAAAAAAAAAAAACTTTGCTACAATCTCCCTGTGTTCTGATTGAGTGTGCTTCTCAGCTGATAAGTATATTTTTGGCACTTTTTAACTGTTCAGAGTTGAATAAAATAATAATTGAATTCAGTTCAGAATACATTTTGAATAAATCACATTTATTTAAACTGTATTTGCTTTAATACTGCTACACACTCAAGTGTGCTAGCTTGCACTGCATTTGATTGTTTTAATTGCTGTTTTAGTTGCTTTTCTGTAAAAAAAAAAAATTCAAAATTTTAAGCTTGTTTCCTGCCTTTCCTGTAACTAGTCTAGTCCAGTTACACATTTGCTGTATCCAGGACTGATTGTAAGCTTCGGAGCCCCCCCCCCAAGGCTTTCTCTGTTGGAGGGAGCCTTCTAGCTTATCAGTGGGAATGGTAAGCACTAGGTAGCCTATCTACCACAAGAGAAGTGGTTTATGGCCCAGAAATTGTAGTATATTGACCATTTGGGCAGTTTTTCCATCTCTTTCACCTTTCTGGTTTAAAAGCCCATGTTTGCGCATTCCCCCTTTCCTGTAACTAGTCTAGTCCAGATAGAGATTTGCTGTATCCAGGACTGTGTGTAAGCTTCTGAGCCCACCAAGTCTTTCTGTGTTGGAGGGAAGCCTTCTAGTTTATCAGTGGGAGTGGTAAGCATTAGGTAGCCTATCTACCACAAGAGGAGTGGTTTCTGGGCCAGAAATTGTAGTTTATTGGCCGTTAGGGCAGTTTTTCCATCTCTTTCAATTTTTATGTTTAAAAGCCCATGTTTGTGCTTGCTTCTCACCTTTCCTGTAACTAGTCTAGTCCAGATACAGATTTGCTGTATCCAGGACTGTTTGTAAGCTTCTGAGTGGTGTCAAACTCTGCTCTTCAATTTTTTCCCTTAGATCTATTAGTTCTCCCCTCTCCTGTACTTTTACTAGCTTATTAAGGTAGAACTTTACCAGACTTCTTGTAGCAATTATTTCAGCACACAAAAGTGCAACCAGTACTAAACGTTCTACAAGAAAACCGCTCCAGTACTTATTATTAATGCCCAATCCTCCAGGTATGTCTAAAGGTCAGTTCCCTGTGCTTTCTCCTATTAACCTGGTGAACTTGGCCATCCTGAAGTAATGTAGCAACTGCTTCATGTACACTGACAACCCTCTCCTCTTACCTCCCAACACTCAGACTTGCGAGAGATGCATTTATATATCCAAACTGAAACCATGCACTCTCCAGCCAAGACTGGAATAGCTGGTCAAGAGGAGAAGGTCAACACTTGCACCACACCACATGGAGCACATAGCCCTCCAGAACACACACCAGGACTGCCTTTACATAAATACACCAACCGCACACCCACCTTCACGGAGGCTCTCAATTAAAATCTACCCAAACAGCATAGACCTCCAAGGCAGAAACACCACAAGACAACATTAATCATGAGACACATAACTCTCCTAAACAGTGTGCCACTCAACCAAAGCCTCTAAGGCAAAACAGCATGCCCAACACACTAGACATAAGTGACTCGATAGTGAGGCACACTGAAGTCCCACTCACTAGGTTGAATAAGGACAAAGTAACAGTCAGCTGCCTGTCAGGCGCTATGATCAGGTACATAATGCATGTACTCAGGTCCCTCAACAATAGGTACAAATATGACTCTGTCATTGTAGATGTGGGTGTAAATGACTTGAGATGTACCTCCCTGGACTACATGAAAAGAGACATGGAGGAGCTCTCGGATTATGTAGCCTAGGCAGGTATGACCCTAGCCTTGAGCAACACCCTACCATCACCCCGAATGATACCACAGTATAAGCAGAAAATTATTGATTTCAACAATTGGTTTCTGGTGTCATTCTGAGGAGATCCAGTATCTGTCTGCCTGGGATGACATGATTGACAGACCTCGATGCTTTGCCAGAGATGGCCTGCATCTGTCACCCTTGGGCTTCCGGATACTGGCCAAGACTCTTGACACCCACATTGTGTTTTTTTCAGGCAGTGTTCCAAAGACCAAATTGCCACCCTAACAGCTATAAACAAATGCAATCTGTGGGTCATGCTGCTCAATGCTAGAAGTCTAAATCTCAAAATGTACTCACTTGAAGCACTCCTTAAAATGGAGAACATTGACATTTGTGCCGTAATAGAGACCTAGTTCAAGGCAGCAGAAGCACCCCTGCACTACCAGGCTATAACTCATTCCACACCTTTCAGCCCCAGAACTTGGACCAAAGCTCCAAAGCCAGTGGTGTTTCCATATTCATAAAAGATGTGCACACCTCCAGACTGATAGCCCAACATAATGTGTCTGAGATGCTTCAGGTGTAACTAATATTGGGTAATACTGTGATCCAGGTCATAGCCTGCTATAGGTCCCCAACCATGTCCCAAGACTCACACTCCATGTTCCTAAACACCCTGGAGAATATTAAGGTCCAACAGAACAATGCCACATACTGGGTGACTTCAACTACCCCCTATTAACTGGGAAAACTACTCATGTACCAATACACTTGCCCAACATTTCCTGGAATTCATTAATTCCAATGCTCTGGACCAGCTTGTTCTTACCCCTACTAGAGGTAGCAACATCCTTGACCTTGTCATTGCTAATATGGGAGACCTTTGCTCTACACCAATAGTCAACTCCTCCCTGGTTAGATAACACAAACTAATCACCTTGGAAATCCACATCCCTACCACCCCCCACCACCCCACAAAGGTAACCACCAGGATAAACTTCTTCAAAGCTAACTTTGGGCTCCTAAAAACAGAGATGGCTAACTTCACTGCACCCATGCAAATGGAGATCAGTTGCATGACTGCCAAATCATACACCAATGCACTGTACAAACATGTACAGAAATGCATGGATCTCAACATATTCAATAAAATCAAGATGCGCCCCTCCAAAAAAAGGAAGCCAATCTGGTGGTCCCCTGAGATAAAAAAAACTCTACAACAGAAGGAGGAAACTGATGCAGAATAAGGTGAAGTCCCAAGACTGAAAAATCTCCCTCATCAGCTTCAACAAAACATTGAGATCCCTCATCAAATCCTCTAAAGCTAGCTATGAAAACAGAATTGCAGCAGATAGTTAAGACAACCACAAGGCCTTCTATAGTTATGTAAACAATCTCCACTCAATACCCATATTTGCTCTGAGCTACTGCACAATGGAACCTCCTATACTGAGCCAACAGATATTGCCAATATACTGGCCAACAGATTCAGTGCCAACTTTACCCCTATCTTCCCCCCAAGGGATCAGTCACAATACCAGTAGATTGCCAGGCACCCAGTATTACTGCTGCACAGGTTAAAACAGCACTGTCCAAGACAGAAATACAGTTTCTATGGGACCTGACAATATCCATGGCTGTGTTCTACATGGACTACAGACTGAACTGGCATCTCACCTGTGTGCCGTGTTCAATCACAGCCTCACCTCATGCTTTGCCCCTACAAAATGGCACACTGCTACACTCATCCCTTACCACAAAGGAGGAGTGACTACAGACCCTGGGAACTATCACCCCATTAGCCTGATGAGTCTGAAATGGAAAGCCATGGAATACATCATCATGGGCCCACTAAACAAGGATATAGGGAATCTCCAAACTCTGGATCCCACAAAGTTTGGTTTTGTGAAGAGTAGATCATGCATGCTCAACTTGGTCAACTTCTTTGAGTGAGTCACCAGAGCTGTGGATGAAGGCAAGGTGGTTCATACAGCCTACCTTGATCTGGCCAAGGCATTTGATACCATTCCCTACTCAGGAAACATATAAAAACTCACTAAGCTAGGCATCAACCCCTATATCACTAAGTGGATTGCAAACTGGCTCACAGGTAGAACCCACAGTGTGAAAGTAGCTGACTCCAAGTCAGACTGATGACCTGTCATGAGCAGAGTCCCACAGGGTTTGGTCCTGGGTCCTCTCCTGTTTGGTATCTACTTCTCAGAAGTCCAGGCCAACATGAAGTGACTCTGGCTAACAAAGTTCACAGACATTTGCAAGTTGGGAGCTATTATTAACCACTCAAGTGATGTTAACATCCTACAAAAAGGCATCACTGAGGCCAATGACTAGTGTCAGAACCATGGCCTTAAGCACAATGCCAAAAAATGTGTTGTCATCCCCTTTGGGAAAAACCCAGTTCCCATGAATTACCACATTGGTGGTAGTCCACTGAACACAGAAGGCGTTATAAGAGATCTGGGAACACAGGTTGACAGCAAACTCTCTTTTGACCACCACATTGCCACTGTGGTCAGAAAGTCCTTCTATGTGGCACATCTCATTACTAAGTGTTTTGCATCCAGGAAGAAATAGGTCATTGTCTCCCTTTACGTTTTCCTCATTAGGCCAATCATTAAGTACAATGCCCCATTTGGCATGTACCTCACTAAACACCTTCAATAACTGGAGAGGCTGCAAAAGTACCTCACAAAGAAGATCCTAGGCCTTAAACATTTGTCCTATATGGACAGACTAAAATAGCTCCAACTATTCTCTGTCTCATATTGCCTACTTAGAGGCGATCTCTGCTTGACTTACAAAGCTATGTCTGACCCAGCTCTGTTAGAAATGCTATATCTGAAGAAATCCCAATCGCTCAGCACCACATGCTCCAGAGACCTCAACCACAATCAACAGAAAATGCTGGAGGGACAGGATCATAACTCAGAGACTGCCCATGCTATGGAATAGACTTCCCATACAGGTCAAGCAGAGCACCACACTGGCCCTCTTCAAGTGAAATCTTGATGAGTGGATGGGAAATAGAAAATTCACCCCAGGGATCACTCCAGTGGCTTTACTCAACAGAGACACTGAGCACTAAGGTTGGGTGGCACAATGCCAGGGTAAACTTATGGGCAAGGCTTAAAGGCTCCAGGAACATTAGCCTAGTACACACCTATGAAGCTATGAACCTATGAATGCCATACTCATTGCAAATAAATTGCAACACTGTTCATCCAAAACACATGTAGAATAGTTGTACTCTTTGAAAATGCCTGTTGAATTCCATACAATATTGCAAGGTGGTAACACAACACCAACTGTATCATCAGTGGGAATATGGGGTGCTGTTGTTAAAATCTCTCTCTGTTCCATCCTCTCCTGCCCCTACTGGCATCTCTTTGTGGGGGTTGTCTCCATGACGTGTCCTGCCTTTGGTTGGGTGGGTGTTGTTCCTATTCCCTCATCCAGTCCAAGTGGGGGGAAGGCTTATTACTCTAAAAAATAATCCAAATTGGATGAACTTGCTTGATTTGGGAGCTCACTGTTGGATTCTTTATTATTGCTCTAACAAGAGGTATATAAAAATCATTTTTTCCAATCATTTTGAAGGAGGGGTGGGGGGAATGCTTGGTTGTTGGCATACTTGTTTCTATCCTTTGTGAGCTTTTTAATTTTCCAGTCTCTAATGGTGTTCGCATATACATCAATACTGTTAAGTATTTAAGTTGTCTTGTTAAATACCACTGTCTTTCTAGTTGCCCGCCTCTTATGTTAATCTGACCATATATCTCATTTCTCTCTACTTTCACTGGCTTATGTGAGTAATCACAAAATCATCATTTTTGAAATCCCACCCCTTCAATTATTTAAATCTATTGGCCATCCTACAGTATTTCATAGTACCAAAATACAGAAGTGACCACCCCTTTCAATCCATCTTGCTGTTTTAAAAATAGTAACTCTCCACTAAACCTTAACTTTTTAAACAGGTAAAACTCAAGTTACCTACTTTCACATCTAACTTCTCTAGTGCACACTGCAGAGTGCATTCTTTTCAATCTTACCTTTAAGCATCCCTGTGACTAGCACTTTCTCTAACACCTGCTGGAAAGCACTAGGAAGCCTTAAACTCATACAAACACTGAACTTTCCTTGTTAACAAGGAGAAATTAATAGTAGGCACTAAACAGCATATAATTGCAAAGTACCTTGCTAAGGAAACAGCTCCTATACTTTACAAAGAAAAAAAAAAAAGCCCCAAACCAGGCATGTCCAAGGGTCAGCTTCCAGTGATTTCTCCTGTCCACCTGGTGAATCTGGGCATACTGGGGCAATGCAGCAATTGCCTCATGTACACAGACAACCCTCTCCTCCTACCACCCAACACTACAACCTGTGAGAGATGCACTTACATAGCCAAAATGGAAGCAAAGCTCTCTCCACCCAAGATTGTGCTAAACAGTCAAGAGGAGAAGGTTAACACCCACACTACACCTCAAGCAACACATAGCCCTTCTAAACCCGCACCACCAACACCCACATATAGCTCACTAAATACACATATGCAGAGGCCCTTAACTGTAACCTGCCCAAGCAACAAAGACCTCTGAAGCTGAAACGCAAACAAACACCAATCACAACCAATGTGTCACATAGTTCACAACACCAGTGTGCCACCCAGCAACAGCCCCTAAGGCAAGACAATGTACCTAACACTTTAGTCATAGGTGACTCTATAGTCCGGCACACTGATGTCCCTCTCATCAGGTTGAATAAGGAGAAAATTACAGTCAGCTGCCTGTCGGGTGCCAGGATCTGCCACATAACGCATGCACTCAAGTCACTCCACAACAAGTACAAATATGACTCTGTCATTGTCCATGCTGGAGTGAATGACTTGAGACGTACCTCCCTGGACTACATGAAAAGAGACATGGAAGAGCTCTCAGATCATGTGGCCCAGGCAGGTATGACCCTAGCCCTGAGTAGCATCCTGCCTTCACCCAGAATGATACCACAATATAAGGATAAAATGATTGACTTCAACAATTGGCTAAGCTTATGGTGTCATTCAAAGGGGATCCAGTATCTGTCTGCCTGGGATGACATGATTGACAGACCACGATGATTTGCCAGAGATGGTCTGCACCTGTTGACCCTGGGATTCAGGTTACTGGCTAAGGCTTTTGCCACCAGTATAGTGCCTTTTTTAGGCAAACTTCAAAGGACAAAACCACCACCGTAACAGGTACAAGCATGCAAAATCTGAAGGTAATGCTACTCAATGCTAGAAGTCTAAACCTCAAAATGCACTCTCTTGAGGCACTCCTAAAAATGGAGAACATCGATATCTGTGCAGTAACTGAGACCTGGTTCAAGGCTCCAGAGAGCACCCCTGCAATACCAGGCTACAACTTTTACCACACTTTTCGGCCACCAAACCAGGACCGAAACACTAAAGGTGGAGGAGTGTCAATATTCACCAAGGATATTCACACCACCAGGCTAGTTGGCCAGCACAATGTGTCTGAAATTCTCCAAGTGCAACTAACACTAGGTTAGACTGCAATCCAAATTGTAGCTTGCTACAGATCCCCCACCATACCCCAAGATTCTCACTGCACCTTTCTAAACATACTGGAAAATATTAAGATAGAACCAAAAACCCTAATACTGGGTAATTTTAACTACCCTGCCATTAACTGGGAAAACTACTCATGTCCCAACACCTTTGCGCAACGGTTCTTGGAATTCATAAATTCCAACGCCCTGGATCAACTAATCCATAGTCCCACCAGGGGCTCCAATATCCTAGACCTGGTCATTACCAACATGGGAAATCAATGCTCCATACCTATGGTCACCCCTTGTTAGTCAGGTCTGACCATAAGCTAATCACCCTTAACATCCACATCCCACCCCACCCCCAGTAAAGAAACCACCATAAAAACTTCTCCAAAGCCAACTTCATGCTACTCAAGTCAGAAGTGACAAACTTCATGACACCCATGCAGATGGGAACTGAAAGTTCAACTGCTGAATCCTACACTAAGGCACTGTACGAGCACATCCACTCATGCATGAATCGTGCCATCCCAAATAGAACCAAAATGCTCTCATCCAAAAAGGAAGCCAATCTGGTGGTCCCCTGCCATAAACAAACTTTACAACAAAAGGAAGAAACTTTTGCAGAAAAGAGGAAAATCCCAGGATGCAAAAACTCCTTACTAGCCTCAGTAAGAAACTGAGATGCCTCATAAAATCCTCCAAAGCTAGTTACGAAAATAAAATTGCCAAAGATTCCAAAGACAACCACAAAGCACTCTATAACTATGTCAAGACTCTAAATGGCAATGCTCAGATCTGCTCTGAGCTAAAACAGAATGGCATTAAATATACTGATCTGAAGGATATTGCCAATATCCTGGCAGATTGATTCAGTGCCAACTTCACCCCCCTCTCACCCCTAAATGGCCCATCTCAATACCGGAAGATTGCCAAATTCCAGTAATAATGGCCACACAGGTACAAAACGCACTCTCTAAAGCGAAGAATACAGCATAAATGGGACCAGATGACATCCCTGGCTGTGTACTACATGAACTACAATATGAACTGGCACCTCACCTAAGTGTCATGTTTAATCATAGCCTCACCTCAGGTTTTGTGCCCACTGAGTGGCGCAGAGCTACAGTTATCCCAATCCACAAGGGGGGATCCACCTTGGATCCCGGAAACTACCGTCCCATCAGTCTGACAAGCCTTATCTGCAAGGCCATGGAGCGTATTATCATGGAACTTATAAACAAAGACATTGGCATCCTTCAAACACTGGACCCCACCCAGTTTGGGTTTGTGAAGGGCTGATCTTGTCTCCTGAACCTGATTGACTTCTTTGAATCAGTCACCAGAGCCATGGACAAGGGTAAGGTGGTCCACACAGCCTATCTAGACCTTGCCAAGGCCTTTGACACCATCCCCCACTCTGGAATCTTAGATAAACTTACTAAGTTGGGCATTAATCCCTATGTCACCCAATGGGTTGCTAAATGGCTTACTGATAGAACCCACACTGTAAAAGTAGCCGACTCCAAATCCAGCTCCAGACAAGTGACAAGTGGAGTACCTCAGGGTTCAGTCCTGGGGCGCTCTTGTTTGGCATCTACTTCTCTGAAGTACAGGTCAACACTAAGGGACTCTGGCTAACAAAGTTTGCAGATGACTGCAAACTGGGAGCCATTATTGAATCCCCAAATGATGTGGATACTCTACAAAAGGGCCTTACAGAAACAGATGCTAGGTGCCAGAGCCATGGGCTCAAGCTCAATGCCAAGAAATGTATTGTTATCCCTTTGGAAAAAAACATGTATCCATGAATTACTATATAGGTGGCAGTACACTAAACACAGAAAGTGTGATAAGAGACTTAGGGACACAGGTGGACAGTGGTCTCACCTTCGATAACCACATCACCACAACAGTCAGGAAATCCTTCTATGTGGCACACCTCATCACGAAGGGCTTTTCATCCAGAAAAAGGGAGGTCATTGTCCCACTGTACTCATCCCTCATTAGACCCATTATAGAATACAACGCCCCATTTGGTATGTACCTCTCAAGACATCTGCAACAACTGGAAAGGCCTCAGAAATACCTCACTAAAAGAATCACAGGCCTAAAGCAGATGCCCTAGGCTGACCGCCTTAAAAAACTCCAGCTATACTCTGTCGCATATCATCTACTCAGAGGCGATCTCTGCTTAACATACAAGGCCATGTCAAACCCAGAGCTGTTGGACATGCTACACTTAAAGAAATCCCTATCCCTCAGAGCTACACGCTCCAGGGATCTAAACCTTGTCATCACAATAAACAAAACATGCTGGAGGGATAGGTTCCTGACCCAGAGACTCCCCAGACTCTGGAATAGATTGCCCATACATGTCAAGCAGAGTGCCTCTTTGGACCTCTTCAAGAGGAGCCTTGACGATTGGATGGGAGAAAGGAAATTCACCCCAGGGATCACATCAGTCGCCCTGCTAGACAGGGGTCCAGGAAAGTAAATAATGTGGGAAGAAATAGCCAGGGAATTGTTATGGCTAGGCTTGTTTAGGCCCTAGGGCTGATAGCCTAGTACCAACCTATGAACCTATGATATACGTCTGTATTCACTTTTATGTTGTCATAGTCGATATCATGGATGATGCTATACTCTAATTGTGTTGTTTCAGCAAAAAGTTCTTCAAGTTGTTTATTATTATATTTGATAAGCAGGTCCATGTATTCATGCCTATGTCTGTTAAACAAATTAAGTAGCGCCACATGTAACTTGTAACCTTGGACTAGGCCAGTGGGAAAGCACCACATATGCAGACCTTTAGGGACAATGTTGTCCCAAATACTCCCCACAAAATAAGCATTTTCCAATTGGATTTTCTTTGTTTTTAAAAGTTTATAGTCAAATTCAGATAGTTTTGTAACCAAGTCAGGGTTATTAGAAGTATGTATTCTTCTTAAACAAATATCAGTTGACCCAGGCAGCAAAACTTGGTAAATTATTAAAATAGTTGTTTCCACTTACTTGTGAATGATGACCATCATGTTGCAGACCATTAGCGTTCATATTCTGGTGGGTATTTTCTCCTTGTGAGGCCTGTCCCAATGTTATGCTGGGTATAGGTGCTGTAGTTTCAGTTGCTGAAGAACTGGGGGCATTTGGCAGAAATTGAAGTATAATGAGAGAATCCAGACACTGAATCAACTGTTGTATAAACAATATTAAGTTTCCCACAGTTTGTTGCAAGCCTTGAACATCCATGTCAGAAAATAGTGGTTGAGAAAGGTCCGCAGTCTGTGTGCCTGTGACCATGAGAAATAGATTTGTAATCCACAAAGAACAAACTGCAAACCAAAGTAGTTCAAAATTAAGGGCACAGTACACCTGGAGCCACAATTCACGATAAAAAGGTTGCTTTAATATTGAAATGCTGATAAAAACAAGTAAAAGATAAACACTTTTGTCTTCTTAATGAAAACTTCTTCAGATGATACCTTGGTTTGCAGTTTGTTCTTTGCAACTACCTTGGTTTACAGTATGACCCTAGTTATATTTGTTAGAATGGTTTAGGGGTTGCAGCCTTACACAACACCAAGGGCAGACTTGACAGAATTCTATGAGAGATAGAGGATCTGGTTACAAAGACAAAATATACAATAGACTAAAGCCAAATTGCTGCAAATTACCAACATCAGGAGCATGCTTACATGTTGAAGAACAAGAGGTTGAAATAAATTATTGTGCTCATTGTTTTTTCCCTTACAATCAAATAGTAGAAGTGTACATAGAAGGTGGATGTCTTTATGGAGAAGAGGTGAAAAGGCACGCTGCCTGTCAAAACATACGTTAATTAAATGCAAACTGCCAAATAAAAATATCGCTTGTTGGCAGTCAGTATGTGTGTATAACAGAAGCAGGTTGAAGTATGGTACTATGGCTGTTATATTTTTTGTTTCCTTCTCAATAAGACATTAGAAGAATACAGAATGTGGGTATCATTTTTAGTGGGCTTGTGATGCATGAAAGTAAATGGCATTTAAAGGATCACCTCTGATTGGTTATTAATGTAGTTTGCTGTGGGTGATATATTTAAAGGAGCAAAATGGCCATTAGTCAAATATGTAGCACACTCTCAGAAGTAACACTTTTCGCTGAGACAGTATGTGTATGTTTTATTCCAAAAAGAATTGAAAGTCACAATTTTTTTCTCTTGTGAGCCATCTTTCAGGATCTGATATATGTCCTCTTATTCTCAAATAGAACATCAATGATTTCAGAAGACTTTTGTTGCCACTGTCTGGCATCATGCTTAGATTTCACCTCCGTGATATCTCACCTCTGCACATAAGACTTGATGCAAGTGATTTAGAAAAGAAAATAGCATTTTCAGGATCATTTCTGATTATTGATATTGTTTATACTGGTACAGTATATGTTTAAGAGATATGTGGCCATTATCTTGCTATGATTCCTTCATGGCCAAAGGTAGTATACCCTCTCAAAATGGGAATGTTCCAGTTAGAAAGTGTGTGCATTGTACCAAAGTATCTTTGTAGACATCCCTTATTTATTTATTTTTATTTATTTATTTTGTTTGTTTGTTTGTTCACGGTGAACTAAATTTGGGAGAATTGACCTAGCTGTTCTTACAAACAAGTAACAAATACAGTATTTCAAAGGACTTTTGTTGTCATAGTCTACTACTGTTTTTGCATTCATCTGAGGACTATTTGATCTCTGGATAAAAGTGCTGGTGGCAGCTGATATATGAAAGCAAATGGCTATTATTGTACCACTTGTAATGGATTACTGGTATGTTTTTGGAAAGGGTCAGGTTCTGCCATAGAGATATATGACCATTATATTTATGTGATTCCTTCACTGTCCAAGCTACTATATGTTTTCAAAAGGGCACAGTCCACTCAGATAGTATGTATCTGTTTAGTACCGAAGTACCTTATTACAAGTCCTAGATATTTTATTGTGAATTATCAGGAAACTGATATATAGCTTCTTATATATAGGTAGTAAAGTCAACATCTCAGAAAGCATTTGTTGCCACAGTCTAGTATCACCTTCATGCCTTTCAACTATACAAATATTTATGGAATGTCCAGATTTTTACTTCATAGTTTTCTATTTCACATAAAATTGTGGTTTTCTGGCAAATCAGTGAGACTGGACATCATTAAATAATGATACCCATTTAAGTTTCAGTCTTTATATCCTTCAAAAAATGCATGCTGGTACAAAACCTGTTATTCTAGCAACTTTCTAAGTTTGTATGAACAATAATTAAAATTTGTGGGCTTTTGCCCACCCCCCATTATTTTATAGCTGATACAAATTTCTTGTGCTAAGAGGTTGAAAGATGATCATTTTTAGTTTCCACCCGAGAGCTATTCGATCTCTGCATAAAAGGCTGTGGAAAAAGTGTGTTAAGAATATATATGTACTAAGTTTGTAGTGTCACAGAGGGAAAATACAATATACTTTTCTAGAAAAAATATATATATTCAGTAGTAAGTAATAACATGTTGTGGATACAATGCCACACTTTCAGGCAATTAAAGAGCTTTATTAAATTCAATAAAAGTTGAAATACAATGTGGTTCACTAAAAGCTCTGTGGTTAGAGCTGCTGTCTTAAATGTGTCTTGTAGGTGAATATGATCTTGTTTTACCTGAAAAACATCATCATTATCCACTCCCTTTTTATCATTTTCTACATGGGTTCATGAGTTGTGTACATTGTCAACATCTCTCTCGATTCAATGTCAGTCTCCTGCCTTCTTTAATGCTCATTCCTGACTGTCACGAATCTTCTCTCACACAAACCATCCACCTTTTTGCTGGACAGCCTTGTTTCCTCTTGCCTTCTTCCTGCCCGTCCCAAATCTTCTTTAGCAAATTGTCTTCTGCTTTTCTGCACATGCCCAAACCACTGTAATCTGTTCTCTTAGATCTTTTCTGTAACTGGAGCTACTTTGGCTTCTGCTCTTATGTCTTTATTCTTCATCAGTCCCACAGTGTGCATCCTACCACCAATCTAGGGCACTTCATTCCATCACCTGTAGCTTCCTCAACTGCTCTGCCTGTATACTGGTTGTACTACTGTTTTGTACACCTTACTTTTCAGCTTCTTTGACATTCTTCTATCATACACTAAAACTGACACTCTAAGCTAGTTGGCTGCAGCCCCTCTGATTCTAGATTTGAACTCTTTATTCAGACTTCCCTTCTCCACAATTACCCCCCCAGATACTTGAAGCTGTTAACCTGTTCCCCTGTCTCACCTTCTATCTTTATCGTCAGATTATTTTGATTTCCCCCACTTGTTGCCATTACCACTGTCTTACTTGTACACAGTTTCATCCAGTGTGCCTTCAGTTTTGTATTCCATTCTCATAGCCTTTACTGAAGTTCTTGTTCATAATCTGCCTGTAATGCCACATCCTCTGCATACAGCAGTTTTGTTGATTTGTCCCCTCCGACCTGTTTGCTGATGTAGTTCATCATCAGTATGAACAGCAGTGGGCTCAGAGATGAACTCTGATGCATGGACTCCCACTGGGAACTCCTCGGTAAGATTGAAAACTGTTTGTGCATGAGTCATTGGATCCTTGTACCTAGCTTGCACTAATTCTACCAATGTTTCTGGGACTGCTCAAATCATCTTTCTTGTGACCTTCTCATATGCTTTCTCCAAGTCTAGGAATGACCAGTTGGACTCTTTCCTCATCTCTAGCTTCTTCTCAACTTTCTGTCTCACTGCAAACATTGGGCTATTTATGCTGCATCCTGATCTGAATCTGAACTGCTCATCTCCTATCTTAATTTCTGCTACACTGTGTACCCATTTATCAGTCTTCCTCTCCAGAACTTTCATGCAATGTGACAGGAGATTCACACCTCTGTACTGCCCACAGTTGTAGATATTTCCTTTGTTCATGAACACTGGCACTAATATGTTTTCCTCCAGTCATGTCTAGTCATCTGGGATAAGCATTTCTCTCCACACTGCTATAAGTATAGCCCAAACAGCATGCTCATTGTAAATTAAGCATATACTAATGGAAAAAAAGTCTGGTTGCCCAGGCTTTCTTTTATATATATATATATATATATATATATATATATATATATATATATATATATATATATATGTGTGTGTGTGTGTGTGTGTGTGTGTGTGTGTATGTATAATATTGCATACTAGTAATTATTTTATTTCTAACATTATCACTATGTCAGCACTCCATAATGCTTCATGAGAAACAGTATCATTTGTTTTCCAAATGTTTCATGCTAATAATATAGCTTGAGTGTGTCTAGTATTAATGAAATTTATAGCTTCAACTATTGCTAATAATAAATTTTTGCTATTAAGTCATTTAAAGCAATATATACATGCATAAAATTTAGGCAGTAAAAATCGTCTTAATCTACTGTGCAAAAATGTACAAATAACTGTAATCCATGATGTTTAAAGTTAAAGGTCTCCAATTTGTTATGTCTGAGGTGTTTCCTTTCTTAAATATAAATGTAGTGACAACTTTACAGATGTAATTTCCCATATGTACTTCATTCAACCATTCAATATTCTTAAAAAATAATTTTCCTCGGTAATCTGTCTTTATCACATGTGCATGGAATTCCACCCAAATCAGGTGAGGAATCCTTTGATACTTCCTACAATATTTTAGTGAGTTAAATTAAACTATTATCATTATCAAATATGAGATTTTCTCATTATAAGAAAAAAATGTTTTTTCTAGTCCATTTAAACCATTGAACATTGTTTACACACATTTTCTACAATTCTTTCTACTGTTGACAATATTTCTGGTTAATTATTTTTATATTTCTATAAGTATCTCCAGTATTATGCATAAAAAGTAAATTATTCTATCTATAACATTTTTTTTTCAAATTTCTCAATATCTGGTTTTAACAGTGAAATTTTGTAAGTTTCCTTGACATTATAATATTCACTTTTGTTTTTGTAATACATGTTTTCTATACTATATAACACATTTTTATGCTTCCTTTTATATATAACCTACCAAGAGGTCCAAGAATGATAATAATAAACAATAGAAAGATTTTTTTTATACATAACCCACCAAAAGAAACCACTGAAAAATGTTGTTGCCAAAAATAAGGGCACTTTTAATATCCAATACTCTATTCCTTATACCAATTATTATTTTTTCACAACTTTCCTTGCTGTTACAATTTGATTTTTAAAACTGAAAACAAACAGATGAGATACATGATCAGTCAAATGTAAGGATAAAGTTTTATGTTTAATCAGTGAGATGCTAGCAGAAATTAATTTATTTTATATTTATATTTCATAGATGGATTTACCACTTTGTAACACCTCACTCATAACAAGAATATAATGTTGAATCTTTCCTTTGTTTCTTATAGATGACAGCTAAAATCTTCCATTAATACAATATACATAATTACCACCACATAAGCTTTTAACTTTTGAAAGTTATCTTCTCTCTCCCTCAAATTTGTAGCTGTAAGCAATCATATTATTAGAACAGTGCACATATGCGATTTAAAATCAGAAATGATGAGCCATGCTGGTGATAAAACAGTGAAGTCTAGTTATTCTAATATAGGATTATATGCTAACCCGGTGTCCCAGCATATACCATCACCAATAGACCAGAAAAAATGTAATTAACTACTTTTATAGAACTGAATAAGTCATGATCACATTAAAGTAGAAAAGTGTTTATTTGTATACTTAATTGGGTTTTGTGGGTCCACAACTACATGTTTATTTTGGTAAATGAGCATTGATTTCTAAGTCAAATTCAGCATTTTAGAATTCTAGAGAAATCTGACATATTGGCTATCTTTAGGATTCAGAAAAAATCCATCTGCTCATGCAAATTGATTACCACATAGACAATTTTTGTGACTGTGAATAAATAAGGTTTGCAGACAACAAGAACCACAATAAGAAAAAGTTCATAATTGGCTCATTAGCATATCTACAAATAACACTTTTTGATAACAGGAACTGGCTTCTTGTGAATCCTGTTGACAAAGATACCCACCTACACACACACAATCACAGACACACACATACTACACATTCCCCCAATCATACACATATTCACCAAGCAAACATGCTCACCTCAGTGATCAAATTTACCAACACACTCACTCACTCATCTACATGTATGCTCAAACACACACACACACACACACACACACACACACACACACACACACACACACACACACACGCACACACGCGCACACACGCACACACACACACACACGCACACACACACACACACACACACACACACACACACACACACACACACACACACACACACACACACACACATACACACACACACATATCCCCTACCCCTCTGTCTTCATTGATGGTCATTGAACTTACTGCACTATAACTGCTTCCATTCAAGTCAGTGGGTGACTGCTTTTTATTAAATGTGTTACATTTTTCCACATCCTTTAGAAATTTCTGTAGCTTACTGATTCTTTCAATCACTTTCTGGGGGAAGACTACATGTCTATTTAGTATTATCCACTCTAAGAATTACCTCATTAATATGCAGCTTAGCCATAAAAAAATACCATCCAGTTGGGTTACTTCTTCCTCTAGCTGGAAACCTTAGCACTAGGGTGTTCCATGAATGAGAAAGGGTTACTGTAAGGGTAAAAAAAAGCTGGTTTCCTAAATAAAACAAACAGAATACTACTCACTGGGCATCCTTAGTTTAATTCTGGTATACATTTCTATTTCTTTACTTAACCAGTCATTAATTAATATTCTCACTTTGTTATTTTTATAAGCGGTCATACATATTCTTTTTCGATTTTTTACCAGTATTGTAACTAACCATAACCATAAACCATAAAATGGGTGGCCATGGTGGTGCAGTGGTTAGCACTGCCACCTCACAACAAGAGGTTCTCCAGTTCAATCCTTGGCTGGGGTGCCTTCTGTGCGGAGTCTGCATGTCCTCCCTGTGGTTGCGTGGGTTTCCTCCGGGTGCTCCGGTTTCCTCCTACATCCCAAAGACATGCTGTAGGTGAATTGGACACTCTAAATTGGCGTGAGTGTGTGCATGTGTGTGCCTTCTGTGGAATGTTGGGTGCTGGGCTGGCAACTCGACACTGTAAAACTCCACTGCCAATCATGAGCAGACAGGTGATCTGCTGTGGTGATCCCTAACCGGGAATAGCCGAAAGAAGAAGTAGAAGAAGAAGAATTGTAATTAACCATAAACTTCCATAAAACTTCATGTTCTGTTGTATGAAAAACTTTATTAACTTCAGCTACCTTAAATTTTACTTCTTGCCCCATTCTTTACTACTTTCTTTATAATCATTAACAGTTCTGAACACTCTCTACCTTTAATATCAAATGCACTTTCTTCTACATGTTTTTTCTCTCCATCCCCTTTTGTATAAACTTCATAAATATTTTATAATCAGTATTGTTTAATACTATCAGCCTACATTTTTATTGCTTCACTATTCCCCTTTTCTATAAGAATTTTTAAATTCTACTGCAAATGTCTTTATACTTGAAGCCCTCCTCCATCCATTCAAAATTTTTACAAAATAACATTTTTGCCAATCCTTTAATTTTTTATGCAATTCATAACTGTACCCATCTGAACCTGTTACGGAATCCATGTTAACTTGCTTAATTACTTTATCTAATTCACCTATTGTTATATTTTCCAATTCTGTCTTCATTATGTCTGTAAACTTTTTTAACTTGCCAACCCTTTTGGATTTTTCTGCTTCCCTTGTTTTATACATTTCTTCTATTTATTCTGTCACTATTTCCATAATTTGCATTTGGATTTTCTTAACATAATTTTTATTCTTCATTTGTCATATTACACCATTTTCTCTTTTACTATTTTATTAAATATGAGCATACTTCTTTTTTCATGTACTAAATATCTTTGCTTAAATAATAAACCTTTAGTTTTTTCTTTATTTTTCATATATTTCTTTTTTCTTTTATGTTCTATATTTTTAACAAACTCTACCATATTTAACTGCATACTCCTCTTTCTCTTTCTTTCTTTTATTTATTTCCCAACATAACTTTCTTTATATTTTTTCTTCAATAGTATTCATCACGCAGTCTAATTTTTATAAAATAGTATCATCATTAAATGCTCTTTCAATAATTTTGTGGTCATGTCTTCTCCATTGCCCTGTATATTCCATTCTTTTTCATTTATTCATTTGTATTCATTTTCTTATCTTAATGGATTATTTATTTTCTTCAATCTCTATCCATACCGTTAAATGATTTGAAAATCCTGCCCTTACTACTTTTTCTTCTATTATATTAATCCATTCTGATTTTATAAAATAAACAATTTCTCTTTTGAAAAATATTTCATTCATATGTCCACCACTTTTCTTTCCATAATCTTAACTATAAACATTTCAATGCTTCATTCTTTGTATATCTTTTACTTTTTTCTTTAGCTTTCTCTTAAGTCACAGTTGAAACCCCGTTTTTCTTATAGTGATTTTTATTATCTTATAATCTAATATTCATTAAATAAACTTTCTTTCTTTAAGCAGTATGTAAGCATAAACTGTTAATAATTTAATGTTTTTTTTTTTGCCATCTAATATTCAAGACAATAAATCTACCCATTCTAACTAAAATCTTATCTAATATTTTAACTCTTGTCCTGCATACAACTGTGATTCCAGAACATTGTTCATGTCCATATTATATGTCCATTCCATAAATTTTCTGTCCATAATCTTTTTTTTGTTATAACTCTTATGTATTCAAATACAATTATAGCTGTATTACATTTATACACCATTTAATTATTCCTGTTATACAACTCCCCCCCATTAATATTCAAAAATGTGCATGCTGATTGGTCAGCATGCATGTTGTAAATCAGAGTTATAGTAATGGAAAAAGGTCTGATCGCCCGGACCAAAATCTGTAATTGTCTTTTATTGTTAACCTTTATGCTTTACATATCTTTGTACTACCTTTTATTACTTTAAACATTTTTTGTACATATTGTACTACACTATTTATAATCTTTTTTTTGTGTTCTTTCTATTCTTCCGTTTATATTTTTTTATTTCTCTCATTACACTACCACCTTCCTTTACTAATCTGCTTAAGTAACTCAGTACTTCTCTTTTTCTTTGTAAAACAAATCTTTGCTTATATAACTATTCTTGTATTTTTCTTGATTTATTTCATTTAATTCTTTTTCTCTGTCAAGGTACCCTCTTGCATTATGTTCATCACTGTATGCTTTTTTAAATTTTTATTTCTCTATTTATCTCACATCATATTGCCACTGTAAAACATGTTTTTATATTTCTCCTTAAATATCATCCACCTTTCAGGACAGTTTATATAAACTGCTTGCATAACCTGTTTCCTACTTCATTTCATGTTTTTTTTCATTTTCTCATTTATCCTTTTTATTCCTTTATCTGTTTCTGTATACTAACAAAACAAACATCTATAGCAGTGCCTAGCAGAAAAAAATTCACAGCCAGCTAAAATCCACCTTTTATTAATAAAATCTTCAAAGCTGAGTGCTTTCATTCTTACAATATCAGTGCCTCATCAGAACTAACTAATTTCATTAACAACAAGTTTAAATAGCAAAACTCTTAAAATCACATGTTGTTACTAACCAATCAACTATCAGCCTTAATTAAACACTATAAAACTTCACGTTTAAAACAGGGTTGATGGAACAAGCATCATTTAACCCTGGACAATGGATAGCATTTAACCTCAATTGCTATTTAAGTTCACAAATATCAAGACATTCAGAAATAATACATCCCTGGGGTTCACTCCTTAAATGTTCTATAATTAAAATTTTAAGTACAAGGGAAGAAGAACAGTAATATTTTTACATATATATTTACGGATATTGGCTAAGGCTCTTGCCACCCCCATAGTGCCTTTTTTAGGCAAGGCTCAAAAGACAAACCCACCTCCTTAGAAAACAAAAATGGAAAAAAACTAAGGGTAATGCTGCTCAACGCCAGAAGTCTAAATCTCAAGATGCAGGCACTTGATGCACTCCTCAGCATGGAGAACATCGACGTCTGTGCAGTAACTGAAACCTGGTTCAAGCTCCTGAGAGCACTCCAGCGCTACCAGGCTATACCTCGTATCATGCTTTTCGGCCCCAAAACCCAGGCCGAACCACAAAGGGAGGGGGAGTGTCCATATTCATAAAGGACACCCACACCTCCAGGTTAGTAGCAACACATGAAGCATCAGAGACCATACAGGAGCAACTAACCATAGGCAAAACTGCTATACAACTGGTAGCATGTTACAGACCACCCTCCCAATCTCAAGAACCCCACTCAGCCTTCCTGAAGACATAGGAGGATATGAATGTATCACAAAATACCATCATACTGGGAGACTTCAACTACCCAAACATAGATTGGGTACATTATTCTAGCCCTAATACCCTAGCCCAAAGATTCCTGGAATTCATAAATTCAAATGCACTGGAACAACTAGTCACCTCTCCCACTAGGGGAGATAATATACTAAACCTGATCATCACAAACATGGGGACAAAATGCTGCACACCAGAAGTATACCCCTCACTAGTGAGATCTGACCACAAACTAATCACCCGAGATATACATATCCCACCTCCACCCCCAGCAAAAAAGACCACAGTGAAAAACTTCTCAAAAGCAGACTTCACTCTTCTTAAGACTGAGATGGTATCCTTTAAACCCACTGTGCCAGTGGATACCACATCCCACAATGCCGAATCCTTCACAAATGCTTTCTATGGGCATCTCCAAGAATGCATAGATCATGCAATCCCAAACAAATCCAAGTCCCTCTCCACCACATGTAAGCATCCTGTCTGGTGACCTCAGCCATAAACAAATTATATAACAAAAGAAGGAAGCTACTGCACATCAGAGCAAAATCCCATGAAGGGAAGACATCTCTGATCAACATTAGCAGAAAACTACGTTCTCTCATAAAAACATCCAAGGCAAACTTTGAGAGAAAAATCGCTAAGGACACTAAAGATAACCACAAAGCCTTCTTCAGCTATGGTAGAAACCTGGGCGGAAACCCCCAGATATGCTCAGAGTTGGTTCACAACAAGAAAAAATACACTGAACCCACAGATATTGCTAACATTCTGGCTGACAGGTTCAGTGCAAATTTCTCGCCTCCTTCACCCCCAAAAGAAGAAATACTTATCCCAGCTGAATGTAATCTCCCTGTCATCTCAGATGTCCACGTGAGAACCACCCTAAACAAAGCAAAAAACACAGCATCAATGGGACCTGACGGTATCCCAGGGTGCGTGTTACGTGAACCCCAAGAGGAGCTAAACCCACACATAAAAATGCTATTTAACCTTAGCCTTACTTCGGGATATGTACCTGAACACTGGCGTACAGCAACAGTGGTCCCACTCCACAAGGGGGGGTGCCTCTACAGACCCTAGAAACTACCGCCCCATAAGCTTGACTAGCCTGGTCTGCAAAGCTATGGAAAGAATCATTATGGAACTCATAAACGGAGACATAGGGGACCTACAGATGCTTGACCCCACCCAGTTCGGCTTTGTAAAGGGCAGATCCTGCCTTTTAAACCTGGTTGACTTTTTCAAAACAGTCACTAGAGCCATTGATGAGGGCAAAGCAGTCCATACAGCATACCTGGACTTGACTAAGGCCTTTGACACAATACCTCACTCAGGCATCATAGATAAGCTAAACAGCTTAAAAGTAAACCCTTATGTCACTAGATGGGTTGCAAACTGGCTAAAGGACAGAACCCATAAAGTTAAAATTGCTGGAGCAATGTCAGACTCAAAGCCAGTCACAAGTGGTGTCCCACAGGGATCTGTCCTGGGACCCCTCTTGTTCGGCATTTATTTCTCAGATGTTAAAGCAAACATGGGAGGGCTGTGGCTGACAAAGTTCGCAGATGACTGCAAACTAGGCGCCATAGTCGATACACCAGCAGATACACACATCCTACAAAAAGGCCTCACTGAAATGGACAACTGGTGCCGTAGTCACGGCCTTAAACTAAATGCCAAAAAATGTATAGTCATCCCTTTTGGAAAAAACAAAGTACCCACAAATTATCACACAGACAGCAACCCACTGAGTACGGAAAAAGTAATCAGAGACCTAGGGACCCAAGTAGACAGCGACCTCTCATTTGACACCCACGTTGCCAAAGTGGTTAGAAAAACATTCTACCTTGCACACCTCATCATGAAGGGTTTCACATCCAGATCCAAGGATGTCATTGTACCCCTATATTCCTCCCTCATCAGACCCATGATTGAGTACAATTCCCCATTTGGTATGTACCTCACCCGGCACTTGCAACAGCTGGAGAGACCACAAAAGTACCACACCAAAAGGATCAAGGGTCTCCAACATATGTCTTATTCTGCCAGACTAAAGAAACTTCAGCTCTATTCAGTAGCATACCACCTGCTCAGAGGTGATCTCTGCCTGACGTACAAGGCCATGTCCAATCAGGATCTGATGGACATGCTCCACCTCAAAAAATCCAAATCCATCAGGACCATGAGAGCTAAAGACTTAAACCTCAGCACAAGTATGAATAGGACATGCTGGAGGGATAGATTCATAACCCAGAGGCTTCCCATGCTTTGGAACAGGATCCCAGTTCGTATTAGGCAGAGCCCCTCACTGACTCTCTTCAAGAGAAATCTTGATGAGTGGATGGGAGATCATAAGTTTACCCCAGGGGTCACATCTGTGTCACTGCTAGACAGGGGCACAGTAAACTAATTCTATTATATAAGGGGACCTTCACTGTGTCACTACTAGACAGAGGCACAGTATTCTAGATTTATTCTGTACATTTTTGTACCATTTCATGGGGTGGCAAAAGCCACATCACTATGGCTAGGCTTACAAATGCCCCAGGGCAGATAGCCTAGTACTATACTATGAAACTATGAAACTATGAAACATAATACATTAGTGCTTCTCTATTTTTAATATCCTGTAGATGTTCATATAGCCAGTCTTAAAAATGCCTAGAGGTCTTTTCCACATAAAAAAAAAAAAAAAAAACAATCCTGACACTGAGAAGATAAACCACATTTTTTGTATAACATGAATAATGACCCCTACTTTTGCAATTGCTGGCTTTTAGACCTTATGTCTAGTATTACTATTCTTCTAATGAGTACTATTGTATAATCTAAAATATCTATCCATTCTTTACACAGGATGACTATACCAGACAATTTTCACTACCTAAATTCCAGATTACTTTGCCTTCCCATAAACCATTTATTTGTTCTCTTTCTTCATCTATTGTTATTCTAACATCAGTAAGTGCCATGAAATCCATATCTAATGCCACATAACATTCTAATACTCCTAACCTACAATGAATATTCTTTATGTTGCTGATGTTAATGGCTAAGATTCTCACTATAATTGATTAATTTTATCTTTATCCTTTTCCTTTTTTTGGTTTTTCCTCTGTATTTACATTTTTGAACTTTTGTTTATTATCTTTTACTCTTTTACCTTTGTAACCTCTTTGCTTCTTTCTTTTACCCATTTACTTTCTCCTTCATCACTTGAATCACCTACTTCTTTCTCATTCCCTTCCTTATCTTTTATTTTATTCATACTCTCTTTCACATCCATTGTTACTTCGACTTTATTAAATTGTTCTTTTTGTATTTCTTCTATGATGTCTAATGCAATTTCCTCCTCCACTTGTTCCTGTACTAGTGTCATTTCTTGTGTATGTTTTTCTAACTCTGTACAATCTATCCAAGAATGACCTATTTGTTCACATTTTATACACTTCTGTTCACATTTATTTGCTTCATGTCCCATTTTCCACATATAAAACATTTTCCTTTATCACAATTACTTATTAAATGACCATCCTTACCACATAAAAACATGTCTTAGGCTGTCACCAATATGTCACCATACCTTTGTTTCCTTCAGTGATAATTACATTAGTTAAATGTACAATTTTTCATCTTGTATTTTTAATATTACACCACATTCCCACCCCCTATTCCATAAGCCTCTATTATCATATATTTTTGTGACATGCAAAACATCTCTACGTATAGTTTTTAACTACACTTTCAAATCATTTCTTTCAATTTTAGTTCTAAATTGCACATTTTGGTTTTGGCTTCTCTATTAAAAGTCTGTATTACCTATCAGTTCCATGGATTAATGTATTTTCTTTTATTATATTGCTCTATAAATTTTCCATATGTTGAGCCTCTTCAAAGAAAAAGTCACAGCATGTATCCTTATTAATTCAAATAAAGGCTCTTACCTCTCTGGGTTCTTTCCCCAGTGGTGTTAATGCTGTCACATACCTCATACTGGTCTAGTTCCTTCTCCATGTTGTTGCTTACCCTTACATGAAATTTTGTTTTAATTTCTACCTTTTTCCCCTCTTTTCTTTTACCCTCTCTCACTGTCTGTGTGTATAATCTCTTTTCTTCTTTCTTCTCATCTGTATTTTCATTCTCTTGAATTTTTTTAATTATCTCTCTCCATGATGCCACCTTTTCACTTTCTGGCTGACTTTGATCAAGTCATTATTTTAAGTAGACATTCTGCAATCCTCCTGATTGAAGGGCTGTAATAACACATTCTAATGTAGAAATATCCATTGCAAATTGAAAGTATCTTCAGAATCCAGCATTGTACCATCCTCTGGCTGTTTTTCCTCTCCTTTTGAATCATTTACACTATCTATGCCATTCTCCTCCTTCCTGACCTCTTCCAACTCCTTCTCTCTCATGTTACTTTCAAAAGCTATTCAATTAACAGCATATTCCTTGTTCATAGCAACTTCCACACTTTCCTTCTTCTTCATGCTTCCTGCTTCTCCAAACTACCTTCACACTCGGAATGGAAGACAAGAAGCACAACACTGAATTGTCTCCCCATACAATTGCTTGTATGATGATGTGGGGAAGTTCCCTCATACCCTAGCCAAATTTGCCCTAGTAGGATAAATATCATCTTGGGTCTCCCCTGAAAAGAGGCTACTAGCCTAGTTGGACTAACCAAGTCAACAAAGGATAAATAAATAAATATTGTGATTTGGCATCATTGGTTTTGATACAAGTAACACAAATGCGGAAAGCCAAACCCCTCACTCTTCTAAGAATAAAAGTTAATGCAGCCAACGTATAAAATGCTCCTTGGATAAAAAAGTCAGTAATAATCCACTTCAAGCGAACAGCTGTTATTAGTAAAAATAGCGTTTAATCAACGAAACAGAAAACACAAATCCAACCACAAGCGCTTTCGCCCATTTGTAACGGGCTTTTTCAAGTGTAGTCATATGTCCAAAATACAATGCTTATATATCATTCAATTAACAAACTAATTAAAGTATTGCATTGAATTATTTAAACCATTAAATGATTAAATGATTACACCTTTAATTGAGTTAAGCAGTTTTCCAACGATTTTTACAACAAATTTTAGCAAAAAGGTCCGCTCAAGCAGATCGCACTCAAACGAATGAATGTAACCCCTCCTGCAGCACCCATACTTTAGGCATTGAGTTAACTGTTGTAAAATATTTATGGGTGATAATTTTGCTATGCTGATAATCATCATTCAAATCAGAAAGATAATGTGTTAGTTCATAGATGCCAATGCTTACCAAATGTGCAAAATGCTTGAAAATGCATAGAATGACAAACCGAGGTGTTTAAAAATCCTGGCGTCAATGAACTCACGACTACAAGCAAGCAAACCCACAATAAAAGTATGATCAAAATGCATGTGACAAGCCTATCCCAGAAATAATGTTGCTGATGCCACTACATTTCGGCTATCAGCAGTACAAAATAAATAAATATATTGTGTGGATAAAATACGTGATTAATCGTTGCATAAATGACCTTTGAAAAACAATCCTATGCTAGTGTTGATGTGACCATTGCTGAAAGGCTTATTCGCCGTCAGCTTAAAAACAATTTAAAAACAGTTGAATACCTTTAATTTGTAAAGTGCAAAAACTTATGTGTACGAAAAATGTATAAACTGCGTGTACACAAAACATTACTGGCATAATTCCGTGTTTTGTTTAAAGCTGTTGGTAGAATAAAATAGACATTTTCCTATGCATGAAAAATTACAATCACATAATGGAAGCGTAATGCAGTCTGTTAAAAAAGCCCCACCATTGAGGCAACATGCTACTAGTCACTAATTCGTAAATAGTTGAGCATGATAAAAATTTAGAAATGCTGAAAATACTAATAAATTGAAAGTGCTGTATTTTGATGAATCAATGGCTGGAAACAGTTGATATGAATCCAAGTATAAAAAATATAACTAGTGATTAAATTAAATCAATAAATAAACTATTCATCGTTAAAATTTAGGTGCCTAAAGCCATTACAATGATCATGAAATGTTGACACAAAGTTGAAAAATATTAAAAAATGTTAGAAAGTATTAAAAAATGTTAAAAAATGTTAGAAAATGTAGAACGATATGTAGCCCATTGTTTATAGTTTGTTGCTTTTTGCTTTAAGAATGCAGGTTAAATTAATTCCGTCGTTCAAACCTGGATTCCTAGTAGCATCCAACTTTAACTGCCACATTAATTCTTTAATACTTAAAGCAGTCTGCCAATCCCCCCCTCGTTACAAACGGGCGAAAGCGCTTGTGGTTGGATTTGTGTTTTCTGTTTCGTTGATTAAACGCTATTTTTGCTAATAACAGCTGTTCGCTTGAAGTGGATTATTACTGACTTTTTTATCCAAGGAGCATTTTATACGTTGGCTGCATTAACTTTTATTCTTAGAAGAGTGAGGGGTTTGGCTTTCTGCATTTGTGTTTCCTGTTTATTGCTTGCTGCTTACTGGTTGTTTTTATACAAGTAACATGTTTGATTCTTGAAAAATATTGAATTTGCTTGAGTTAAGGGAATCTTTTTCTTTTTCATCTAAACCTTATCATTGATTAGTGGCATTAGATTGAAGTGATCTATCTTGGAGTAAAAAAGCTTATTGTCAATAGAAGACAGTCATAAATGTGAGATAAGCCACCTTGAAGAAATTTATTTTTAGAGAGAGTTTAAATTGTTTGGAAAAGAGCATGTGGTGATGTATATTTTAGGTGGTTTAACATTTCTGAATGAAAAGAGTGCCAGGATGGGAATAGGATCACTCTGGGAATTAGAGTGTGTCTGTAGATTGTATAATTTGTCAAGAATGCTGATGACAATGATGTGAGTATGAAAATATTTTTAGAGACATGGTTAAGTCTTGTACTGTCATTAAGCTCCTGGGAGAAATTGTAGTGCTTTGTCAAGATGACATTTAAGTGAAGATCAGAATAAATATGTGTTTGAATTACAAATGGTTGAACTCATTTGACATAAAACTCATTTCACTGAAACTTGTTTGACTGAAAAGCAATTTTTAGAAAACTATAGAAATCTATAAATAATGATATTTCTGATTACATGCATTATTAGGGAAGTAAGTCTAAAAGAATATGTGTAGGTTGGCAATGACCTCTGTGAAACTGTACTCCAAATCTGTTCATTGTTGTGTTTGTGCACTGATTCATTATGTGTAATGATGTTTCCTCCATGGTTATGTGATTGTGGAGTTAGTATATATGTGTGTGTGTGTGTGTGTGTGTGTGTGTGTGTGTGTGTGTGTGTGTGTATATATATATATATATATATATATATATATATATGTGTGTGTGTGTGTGTGTGTGTATATATTTATAAGTAAGGGGGTATAGGATGTAGGACTACTTCCCACCCTCAAAAAATTATTTTAGTCATATTCATTGTGCAAAATATTTTCTAACAATTGTGATTTAGTCAAATGAATTTTTATTCAAATATCATAGATTAACAGATAGGTAGATAGATAGACATATGAATAGATAGATACATAGATAGATATTACCCCCACATATGCACACCCATATGCTAAGTGTAGAAAGCCATTTACAATAGACCTGATTCATACCATTTAAAAAGTGTCTGAATTAACATTCTGTAGATGCAGTCCTGAAAGTTTTACCAAAACATTAAAATGTGCCATTTGTTTGTAGCAGAAGATTGAATGGCCATTAGTTTATAAATGAGCAAATATGCTAACTGAAACATATATTCTATGACACAGCTTGAATTATCTAATATCATGAGGAACATACACAGGAAAAAATCCATGACAGTGGGTTACTCAATATGACAAGGTTACATGTTCAGAGTCTATATCTTATTCGAGGGGAAATATGGGTTAAACTGATAAATTCAAATTCTGAAGATCTAAAGAGCACAGGGGGAGAGAGAAATTCTAAAAAATTCACATTTTCTTTTTATATACAGTGTTTACACTAGAGAATAATTGCCATCCAGTGCCATGACAAGATATGGGGAGGTGGAGGCATAAGCTTGGAGAGTTATGGTAGATGAGTCCAGGACCTTTACACCAATCCATATGCATCGCAATAAGGACTCTCCATACATTTGCAAAGGATATACGGCATTAAACATCAGAAAATGAGGTACACCATTGTTATTTCTTTTCAGTGTTGCATATTTAATTTTCTTTCAGTTAATGGTATGCAGACTATACATGGGCCATAAGGTATGTCCCGATGTAGCAAATACACCACAAAGCTGTATGTTGTTTGCAATTCTTATATCTAATTGAAATGGGATTCTGATAAAAGCTGTCATATTTTTAATGAAACTTAGTGATATAGTGAGACCAGTCAGATGCAATCTATGGACCATGTCAGTGTTGTATTAAAGATTTTACTCAGATTCATCTTTGTTTAGTTATTTTATTTATTTATTTATTTTATTACATAATAAATCAGGTACATGAACTCATCCAGAGTTTTGCAAGTCTCAGCCATGACCTAGGAAAATTGTTATTAAAGTGTCAACAAAGCTAAATTATGCTACAATAATACTGACTTGCATGTAAAAATGTAATAGTTGTTAATCATGAAGCTTGTGGTTTTAACCAACTGGCCCCAGTATTCGTATCAACATAATACCAGTACAGGTGATGACAGGAAAGTTATTTAATAATAAGGTAATATGATTAAATAACAGTAACTTCCTGCATAAACCTGGTAATGTTTATATTTAGGTGTTTATCTTGTCATGGCATAATGGTTAAGGTGTTTATCTTACACACAAGGTGCAGGTTTGATTCTCACATGGGGTAGTTGGCTAGGCTTAAAATTGCCCACAATGTTAGTTAGCTTAGTGCTAATCTATGAACCTCTATTTAGGTAATGGCAGGATTTCAGTAAGGAGTTTATAGATGAACAAGACTGGTAGCATGACTTAGAGCCAATCCATAAATAAAACCACTTTTCCTGATACTGTCTACTGGAAAGCAACACTAGTTAAATATTGAGCATGATATTCTTAGGTGGAATAAACTGAAACTCCCTTTCCTATCAAAAGTGGTTATTATTAAAATGAACATTCTATCAATACTACTTTATCAATTTAATGCCTCCAACACAATAATCCAAAATAAGTTTTTCAAAGACATTAATAAAGGCCTACCAAAATGTATATGGAAGAAAAGAGTGGCTTAGGACTACCAGCCTTTAACCTGTATTATGATATAATCAATTCCAGTAGAATAATCACAATTTCTGAATATAGCCGCGACAGTAAAGAATGGAGCCTCACATGGGTCAGAATATTGTATCGGTATATAAATAACTGCAAAATTAACCCTAAAGCTATACCCTTTCTAAACAAAGAGAATCTCAAGAATATCAAAATGCATAAAGTATTAAACAATAAAATGATGAATCTGTAAAAAAATACTGGAATCTCTAAATTTATTAAGTTCATTTAAAATCCTGCAAATAATTCATCTGAACTCAAACTTTAAATTAAATAATGACATGATTAATTTAAGCACTTATCTTCTTAAAGACAAGAGTGTATGACATTTATACCCCTATAGAAATCAAACAATTACCAACATAAGAAATGCCTCAAATCTTACAAAAAATACACTATCATATTGAGAAAAGTGAAAGAATTGTGTATAAAGGTATGGGAAGAACCTGAAGTGAACAAAAATAGCCAAAATATGTGTAGAATAAGTTAATTGTATCTCTCAAATATCAAGATACGGTTCTCTAAATTAAATCCACAAATTTCAAACAATCACAAAATTAAAGCCATTAAACTAACCTCAAAACTAATACCTTTCAAAAACCCATGTATACTCAGTTAATGATTACAAACAATGCTTATCTAAGTGCAGTCATATTAAAAAATTGAACCATACAATTTCCCCATATTCCTCTACTGTTTGTTTCAAAAAGCAGATTTAATCCACATATTCTGGAGTGGTAAATTCTCCTATAAACTATGGTGCTCTCTAAGAGCTGAATTAGAGAAGATGGGCTATGAGAAATCCACACTGTCTTGGGAATTTGCAGTAATACACATTCCTTCTTCAAGGTTAACAAACCAAAAGTTACACATTTTAATAACTCTCTTCTGTTCAATTAAACTATATATTGCCCAGAACTGGCTGCACAGAGCACAGATGACATGGGATAAATGTAAACAAATGGCAAGTAGATACATGACTGCACAAAAATCAGTAACAAACAACCTGAACAAATGTTCTTACTTTCTGCAGTACTGGAGAGTGCTTCTTGAACACATATTACATTAAAATGGGTAAAACCTAAGTAGGCATAATAAAACCAATATCTTTTATATACATTTCTTTTGTTTGCACATCAGCAATTAGTAAGTATTATACATAGTTTAAGTTTTAGGTTAATTGTTACTCTGTTATACAAAAAAAGTGTTTAATGTCAATCTTTGCTGTAATGATGATGTTGACAAAAGTTTGATTGTATGTATGTTTTGCTTTGTACCTTAAAGACAAATGTAAAATAAAAATTATGGAAAGTAAAGCAACACATTTTATAAAGTAGTGCATGAGGTTTACCTGTATAATGGACAGAGGTTTGATTGAGTGCAGAAATGTGTATTTAGTTAAGGATAACAGTACTCCAGTACTGGAGTACTAGTAAAATTTATCTAAACACTGCAAACACTGATACAGTTATTTTTTTTTAGTGCAATAAGTGAAGCCACAGAGAAATTTTAAGCACACAGACACAAATTTACATTCACACACACACACACACACACACACACACACACACACACACACACACACACACACACACACACACACACACACACACACACACACACACACACACACCCACACACAGACACACACTCTGGGCAAATATTACTTTGGTAGTCAATAGTTACTGTAGTGCATCTTTCAGAAAATAGAATTCCTTAGAATGTTGCTGTATAAGTGACAGCGTCTTGGGATGTGTAGCTATTATATTATATATATATATATATATATATATATATATATATGATGTAGACCAATAGCAAAATATTTGCCTCTAAAGCCTCATATCTATGCTGCTGGCTAAACTATAAATACATCTTTTCAAAATGGCAGAACTCTAGTATGGAAGACCTAAATGCTGTCAGAAGTGAAGATAGCTTTGAGTTTGATACTAGAATGGTTACAATGAAGTAATTTGCTAAACATTTTGATTTTACCTCCCGAGACACCAGTTGCATAATTTGCAGCAATACATCTGTGTATGCTGTCCTTTAGTTTTACTGTTAAGTATCTTGTTAAAACTAACTTGGTGGAAAACTAGTTTTGCATTTTCTTTATACAGTCTATCTCCAAATATTCATTTGAATACATGAACAAGTCCATAACTTGCAAAATACTGAGGATATTTATTTCTCTTTATTTAAAAGCAATTAACTCTGACCAATGCTTGTGAAAACTGTGTTTTTATGTTTGACTTGAAATGTCTACTGATACGAGACACAGTGTAAACGTAAATTCATAGAGCCATGTTATTTATTAATCTGAGAAAAAAGTGTGTATGGCTTCAAAACAAGTACATACCCGAGAGAATGTTGGGAAAAAATCACATCTAACACTAAATATAATGATAGACTTGTTTTGTGTGAGTGAACTAACAAATGATCAGTTAAAAAGTGTTAACTGGTACACATAAATGTGTAAATAGCTACATAATTTTAGAATGATATCTAATGACTGCTACTGATCAGTCTCCATTCTACTCCCAAACTGAGCCTGACATTACCTTGTCATGCTTTGTATCATTTTATCTAACAAACAAAATTTCTTGTACCCTCTCCCTCAGGTGATTAAGAATTCATAAATACCCCTTGCTAACAGGTGATAGTTTACAAAAAAGTTAAATAAAGGGACACCTTATATCATACTTGGAAAACAAAACATGCAACTGCATCAAATTTTCTTAGACATTAGGAAAAACTACCAGAATAGCATCAAAGTCTCAGGGTCTATGTTAAATTAGCAAATGCTTAGAAAAGCGAATGCTGATTTATCCACCTCATGTAAGCGAAAGCTTACAATCAAGAACACTCAGAACACATACAAAATAAAAATAAAAATAAAAACTTCAAAACATTACATAAAGTGGGGGGCTTTGTCCCCCACACACCCCCATGTAAATATAGCAACTCTGAGGTCACACTACAGTGATGAAAACGGCAAAGTAATGGAGGCAGCCAAGCCATTTCTTTCCCAGGGAAAGAAATCACTTATATGCCATTTTGCTATTTTGCTGTTTCGTGCTCAATCGTGCTCGATCGAGACGCATTCGAAGGATTGCGCCTTTGATTATTTAATAGGAACTCAAGTCTTACACCTTTGACAAAGGCAACACACATTCACCTCAAAGCCAAAATTATTCTGGAAAAAAATAAAACACCTAAAAGTTCACCTTACTGATTCCTTACTTGTCCAACCAACAGATCCTTCCGCAGCTCAGACTTTCCTAAGCAATATGAAAACTTTCTTTATGCTACAATAAACAACACTGGCAACTCTCTTCCTTCATCTTCTAAACCCACAATCTGCCAAAAGCAGCACCTCTCAAGTTATATCCTATGGTGAAACATGCCACTTTTTTTCATTTCAATGCCATCACAGTGAAACAAAACAAACAGCTTTTCCAAAAACTAAATTCTGCTGGTTCCAAGTTCTGCTTCTGCATCCCACCTTCCTTAAACTCTCAGAAGAAAAAATATCTGAGCCTCTTACCCGCATCTTCAGTTTATTTCTTCCTATAGATAAGGTTCCTTATTCTTTGAAACACTTTATCATCCACCCCATAACTAAAGTACCCATCATAAATGATTTCACGCTTATCTCTTTCTTATGTCCCATTACAAAAATCTTTGAAAAGCTACTTTAAAAGCAGCTCTTAGCATACATAAGTAAATATGACTTTATATATTCCTTTAATACTACAAGATCACTACCCAATTTCACATTATACAGCAATGTGTGCAAAGGCCTCATCTCAGCAGGTGTCTTCATAGCGGTCTATACTGAAGAACTGAATTTACAGTTGAACAAAACCAACTTACCCAAGACCAGTTCCCTGAAAAGCCAATCAACTGAAACCATGGACTGGTGAAATCCTGTATCTTTGAAAGGAACCACTTGGCCACCATGGTGAACTTTATTGTGTCATCAGTGTAGTGTGATCTTGGAGTTGGTATATTTAAGTAAGGGGGTGTGGGGGCTTCACCCCCACATGGGGTGTGACTGGGGCAAAGCCCCCCATTTGGGTGGGCTTAAGTTTGCTCTGTTTAGGGTTTATTTGAGATGGACAAGTGGTTCCATTCACAGGGAAAGGTTTTCAGCAGTCCGTGGTTTCGATTGATCAGCTTTTTGGAGAACTGGTCTCGGGTAAGTGGGTTTCATTGAACTGTAAATTTGGTTATTCAACATAGACCCCTCCATAGACATGACAAAGACTTTTGAAATAGTTTCCTATAGTCTCCTACTTCAAAAGTTGTACAAATGGTGAAAATTCAATTAAATATGCTCACAATTACCTCAAAGACACAACACTCAAAATATATGCAAATTATACTTTATCTGACAGTGGAACTCTTAACACTCGTATACCACAGTGATCTATCCAAGGATCTTTGCATACAATGTTACATTAGATCTAAAAAACAGGGAATATCACAACGTAGTCAACACTGTATTGAGGATTAATAAACTAAAAAGCAACAAACAAAATATTAAATCAGTCACAGGAATACTGATAAATAAACACTCTTCTGTTCAAAGGATTGAGTACTTTCATCTCTCTGTATTTTGTGAGACTTCATTTGAATCTATTTAAGCAAATTCCCACCAAACACTTTTTATAGTAGATAAAAAGCATGCAAACAATTTAAGCACAAATTCATGAAGGCATATAAATATAACCACCACCAAAACATAGCCAAAATAATGAGACTAAACAAGCAATATAGATGAAATAAAACTCATTTATTCCAAAGGTACGCTTTCATTAGATAACTCTATCATCACACCATATCCTAAATTTAATAAAACAACCATTTATATATAGTAACATTATCATAGGCGTTCAATTCAACCAATTGCATCAAGCAGCATTTCATGTATCCAGGTTACCAACAAGCTAATTAATTAAAAACATTATGTCACATAAAATATGCAAACATCTACCTTCTTAATCTATGTAACTTAAGTGTTGGCTTCAGTGGAATGTGCTCATTCAAACCAAGGCCCCTATCAGATCCTAATTTAGTAATCCACCATAGCTCAGCCCTTTCTGTATCATTAATATAATGCAGAAGATACACATAAATAAATACTCTCAGTATGCATCATTAGTATAAAATTAATATGAAATGTAAAATATATCTAGATCCAAAAGATCATTTTATAAGCTATTATTATATGTTAAATAAAAACCTTTAGGAGCATCATCATGAACAGCTAACACCTGCTACAAGATGTCCACCTGGGTAAAAGCCTCAGATTGCAGCACCTCCAACCAAGGGCTCTAGGGGCACAAGCTCATCACACAGTGCTCATACTGTAGTCACAGGTGTATGTGTTAGTGTTCTATTACAACAAGTCTAGCACTGTGGGCTTTGAACGACATTTTCAGTCCAAGAGAGGTTGTTAGGATCATAAAAAATATCCTCTTCCCCCCAGTGGATGATGGCCATGTTCATTAACTCTCACATCTCTATTTCAGTGTCTTAGAATATGCGTGGTGCATGTGGCAGAGGTAAGGATTTCATAGCCATGGGTGGAAGATGTGGATTAAAAATGGGTGCTGTCCTTTCTGTACATAGTGGTATGCTTGAAACCCTTTTTCCTCCATCAAGCACATTGTGGTTCATACTAAGTAGCAGAAATTAACAAATGCTCTTTCACCATTTATGGATACATCAATTTTTCAAATAAGAGTCACCTGTAAGACCGTGACATCTCATGTAGTTAGTAACATGTGTATATGTGTGTCATTTAGAACAGATATGTCATACCATACATGCTTGTGTTAGTAAAATAGAATGCACAGCAAGTGTTGGGTTGCATATAGCTCATATTTACAGTTCCTGGATGAGGCTGACTTGGATTTCCACCACAGTGTCATGTGTATTAAGTGACTAGAATGTCTGAGTGCAGTAACTGGATGTATGTATTAGGAAAAATATCCATAAAGTTTTCCCAGCCATATTCAGATGTTTCACTTTCATGTAGCTGGCTATATAAAAATAGCAATCACATAACATGCTGTACATATTGGTCATAGTCTGATCTGTAGGCATCATTTGCTTGTATGGCACACTGCAGACTACAATGGCTCATTGTATATTGGCCATAGGTAGTACTGAACACAGCTGACTACTATACAATATAAAGGATGGGGTGAGCTCCCTAGAGCTCACATGTGACTGGGGCACATTTGAAGTGGAGCTTGGTATTGGTTGCTTTGTGTATAGCTTGATATATGAAAGTCTAGAACACAGTATTTTACAGGTGCATTGCACATATTCCTAATGCAGTAGTTGCACATGCAGGATTTGTACTCTCCATAATCAGTACTGTGCTGGAGCTGTGTGACAAAGCTCAATGTAGTGATTTTGACGTATGTTACACAATGATGCAAGATTGGCATGACTTGTGTGCTCCACTGTATGATGCACCCAATGCTGGCATCACTGCGGTGTGACAGCTGTATGACACGTGTCACTCTATTGAACTGGAGCAAGTTTTCAAGCACATGTAACCTGCATTCAGCTGTGTACACAAATTAATGTGCATACTTTCATGTTTTGATTACTGAAGCACATAATCCTTGATAAAAATCAATCACAAGATAGATTTTGATGTCTGAGCACTGTTTCTTTCTGAGCAACACAGGAATATATTTACTCTCTGAACTGGATGGAGATATCAAAGATATGGATGAAAAGATGTGGATCTGGACGTCGACACAGAATTAGTGCAAACAGAAAAAGAGATAGCTTGAAATGAATTCATCTTCAAGCCTTTGTCCATACCTTCACATGATGGATTTTGTTGTTTATTAAATCACACCAAGACAAAAATTCTATCTATCTATCTATCTATCTATCTATCTATCTATCTATCTATCTATCTATCTATCTATCAGAAATAAAAAGAAGACCTATTTGTACTTATCCCAGGATGAAAATATGTCCAGCCCTGGCAAAGTTACTAAGGCCAGAGCTGTCCCAGAAACTTGTGCAATGTCATTTAAGGATGAATGACATCTAGACAGCTTATTAAACCTATTGTAAGAGATACTACTATGAAAATAGAAAATGATAATCCACAAAAATTAAAAAATAATAATAATAATTGGTAATCCAGGCAAGAAACCTGGAAGCAGTGAGATGACACTTGAGGAGAAGAAAGGTCGAAATCATGTTTTGTTATTTCTTTGCAATAAAGCTAGAGTTTCCCAAAGGGGATTCTACTCGAAGAATAATAAAATACATTTAAATGTGCTAGCAATACTGATAACCCCATCTAAATTGCAGAAACAGGCAGTTCTGGATGTATTGTGATTGCAGAAATGAACACATGTCAAAAACTGAACCAAAACTAAACTCCTTAACTTTTAACTATGTCCTGACCTAAAGAATGGAGTCTGTTCCTATCACTGTATTAAAAAAACATTAAGCACTCAGAGGAAATAAACATGTGTTATTATGTATTTATGTATATATTCCTCTATTTGCATCTCCTTTTAGGTGTAGGTGTAAATAGATGTCTATATGCATGAATACATCTCCATATGTTTTAAACCAACTTTCATATTCTCATGTTTTAAAAAAAGTTAAGTTGGAAGGGATGGACAACTGTATACACTTTATCAGTATATTTCATTGAGATAGTGGCCACTGCTGCACCATGGATGTTTTACAGCTACATGTTATTCCCATGCAGGAGCATCCCTAGCAGTAAGAACAAGGTAAATTTTGCCAAACAAAATACTGATGCTTGCTTGAGTTCAACCTGTTGATGAGCTGCTCTTGGTGGGGAGGACAGAGGGAACATTGGAAGGAGGTGTTGTGATATGGAAGACTGGGAGAAAGATGAAGGAAATACAGTTCCATAAAGGGAAGTAGCTGCTTTTCATCTAGTATGAAATGTGTTACTCAGTGAAGCTGTGGATTAGTTCAATCCATGTGCACTTGAGCAAGTAGGTGTGTATGCTCCACATTCATGTGCAGGGTTTTACAGGTCTGTCAGTTTGTTATCTAATTGTTCTAATGTTCTTACACAGAAATGAAGCATTTGTAGCCATTCCCTATCAATGTCATGTGTCAGATGCTATATGCCCAGGGTCTACCAAAGTGACTCCCACACCTAGTTTATTTATGCTGAGTCATGTTGTGCTAATTCAGAAGTATGTTTATTCCAATCAATTTAATACTAAATAAATTGCATATGGTTGTGATCTCACTATTACTAAATGATGTGACCCCAGACAAGAAACATCTTACCATGTCAAGCTTGTATGCTGGAGAATCATAGTGCATAAAGATGTAATATGTGCAGTAATTAAGTAGACTTCTGAGTCAGCTCCTTGCAAATCCAAGCAACTGTTCTACAAACCCCAACAGTTCAATGTGCTGTCTAAATTTATCAAATTTCCTTTGATTTAGTTTTAAACAATATTTGTTATGTTTAAAGACGACTTGTACCAGGAAGGCAGAAGAATAGCTATGAGTTCCAGATTCCCAGCTACTTTTCCAAGACTGGTTTTAAATGGGCTGGGAAGGAGAATTCTGATTTTATTACCACACTTTCTAACAATAAATTGCTATCCACATTTTATTGCTGCCTTTTTTTCATTTAATGGTAATCAAGATAAGGTACATGAATTTGTTATGGACATGGAAAAACACTGATTTGTTGCATTAAGTCTCAGAATTGAAAAGTCATCAGAGAGCTTTTAGATACTGAAGTACATTATGATTTAGACAAGCGGACATTTCATTCTGGAATATTTCACAAACCCAGAGCTTGCTGAAATTATGTATATGCTTACTGAAGACTTTGTTTCATGTATATCCTGTACCGAAAAAGTAGGAATACATAAACAATGCACTTAGTTATATAAAATAAAATCTATGTGCACAGTTAGACAAAAGTGCATTATACAACAAATAACAAAGCATTATTGTGAAAAAGATATATAATTTTAACAATTTTAACATTTGTATTACTATGCATAGGTGGTCATATGCATGTCGAATTGTGAAAAGATATATAGTTAAAAGTCTTGACAGGTGTACATAGGTGGTCACGCTTCCTTACACAATCTTAGTTAGAAATTCCTCAAGCTTCAGTAGCTCAAAGAAAAAAAGGGGCCAAACACTTTTCTCCATAGGAAATAATTGGCAGTGGAATTTCTAATTGTGTGCCAGCAGTGATTTGTTTTTTACAGAGATCTCTTCCTTCTTCAAGCTGATGTGACCTCAGAGTTGGTATATATAAGTTCGAGGGCTGTGGGGGTCTTGCCCTCCCACACACATATCAGGAGGTGCAGGAGGACTTTTCAAAAACTAAGAAAAAAAGGAATCTTTTGTACTCTTGGTTTTTGGGTATTTTTTTTGGTCTGTTATACCATTGTTTTTCAGGAAGTTGGTGTTTTGTAGTGGAACCAGGTGGGCATATCCATGCCAAAAAAGGTAAAGTCTAAAAGCAGAGAAAAATAGAGTTAAGTTCAGAAAAAAAACACAGAAGTGAGAGTTGAGAAAATACATCCTTAAATGATAAAAGACACACACACACACACACACACACACACACACACACACACACACACACACACACACACACACACAAGGAAATATAGACAGTCTCATGTTATTTAATTTTCAAATCCATAAGCAATGATTAGCCATAATAAACATAATAAATTGTAATGTTTAGAATGTTGGTGTTTCTTCTTAAATACATTCAGAAATGAAATAAATATCAGATGATTGTAGAATATATACATCGCACACACACACACACACATGCACACACACACACACACACACACTTATATATATATATATATATATATATATATATATATATATATATATATATATATATAGACATGCTGTAAATATTAAGTGAACTGGAGTAAGATTTAAAAATTATGTCTTACTTTCACATGTTAGGGCTTAATAACATTTTCAAGACTGATGGCTGCCAGGGATGGTTTACATTTGGCATATTTTTTCATCTGTTCCAGTATACTGCATCAATTCAAGCCAGGTATGTGTGATAACAGAGTATGTGGCATCAGTTAAACAAGATCTCTGCTGTTTCAGTAAACTACAAGGTGTACTTTAAAGTGGTGCAAGAATAAGTAGATGTGGATACTTAATAAAAGATAAAATGCCAACTTCTCAACTATCTTGGTGCCCAAGTTTAACAGAAAATGCCATGAAACAATTAGAGGAAACGCCAGATAATCCAAGTGGGAAAGTGAGGAAGTAAAATGTGTTCATGAAAAATGACATAACACATGTCTGAAAGCATTTTATAGCAATTCAGCACTCATGTTTGTTGAGTTGAACTCCCAATACCCCTGCTTAGTATATATCTTTACTATATAACCTAAAATTCAAGAATTCAGCAGTTTACATTCAGTGTGAAAGTTGCTTAATTTGTTCACAGGCTCATATGTAATTCCTAGTCTGTTGATCTGTGAATATCTTAAAAAGTGCACCTTACATTCCCATGGTAAGTTTTAGCTCTTATATTTTGCATAAAGAAGTGAGTGGAACAAAGATATGTTGAGACCTTTACTTGTAATTACCCATGAGATGCATGACTGCTAGTGTTTGGGTGAATTTGCAGTTTTTCATCCAATCATCTAAATTACATTTGAGCAGAATAAGAGAAGTACTTTGCTTTATTTAGAGTGGAAAGATGGTTACGTAGAAGTTTAATTCTGTGTGATATATACCTATTCCTCCAACATGATCTATTAATGTTGCAAAAGAGATTGAGATCCCTGAGTCAGTGTTCACTTTGCCATTGGACTTGTGAATGTGCAATAGGACAGATAGGATAGGAGTTATTGAGATTCTATACACAAGGCCAGGTCACTTCTTAACAGCCTGTATGAAATTAAGAAGAGGGACATGATTTTGAGATGGTCTGTATAGTTTCTTTGCTTTAAGCCCTTGATTTTTTTTGTGAGAAAGCATTACAGTCATTGCAACATGGTTAGCAAAGGACAATTTGTTGTACACATAGGTTCCTATATCCCCAACTACAGGTTCAACTTTCTGGGGTGTTTTGTCAATGTTATACTTAGAAGGGAAGCCATGATTGCAAGGGATATAATTATGTATTTATTGGTATTTAAGTTTAGTCCATGTTTTGACATCAGATATTAGTCTGAGAAAGGCGGTCTTAAAGTATTTTGCTGCCTTGTGAGGAATTTATATTTGTACTAAATGTATATCTATCTGCAAATTTAGTTAGCTATAAACCCATGACACAGGTACATACCAGGCAAGTGATCATGGTCACCATAACATACCTAGACATCTACACCTTTAAATCGTCAAAGGTTGGGGGTTGGTATAATGATTAAGGTGTTTGATTCACAGACACAGGATACAGTGTTTGATTCTTAACTTTGGAAAGGAAATTGGTTAGAGTTAGAATGATCTATTTACAACCCTCCTGGACATGGGCAGTTATCATTAAATTTAGTCTCAGGTACTGACTAACATTTCTATTATATTACATTGGGATGAAGTGGCTAGGCTTAAAATGATCTCTGGATCGATAGCCTAGTTATCTCATATGATCTTGCCACCCATTTCAAACACTTATCAGTGCTCAATTCTCAAAGCAAAATTGGCTGTCCAGGATAGCCCTGGTTTAAATTTGCATATACCAATCCAGTAAGCCTTAAAGGCAGCCAAAACAATACTCTGTTTGACCTACAATGGTAACTTGTTTGATAGGCTTGGAATATGCTAAGTAAGGAAACTCTCCATCCATGACATTTGCTTTGACATAAGAGAAAAAATGTGAAAGAAGAGGGAAGCAATGATTAAATCCTGGTACACCAGTACTGACAGGTCTTTTGGAGTGGGCAGAGCCATCCACCCTAATTTTCTGGATTCTGTTTGTGAGTCAATTTGCAACCCAGTGAGTTACACAGGGATTTACATTTACCATGGGGAGTTTACCAATGATACCTAAGTGTGGGATGGTGCTGACTGCCTTTGCAAGGTATAGCAAAGCAATGTGCACTAATTTGCCCTCATCCATTGCTTCAGGAACCTTCTCAAAGAAGCTGACCAGGTTAACTATGCAGGATCTGCCCTTCTGAAATCCAAACTGGCTTAGACCAAGAGTTATAGGTTGCATGATGTCTTTCTTTATTAATTCCATAATGATCCTTTCCGGAGCCTTACAGAAAGAGTTATTACATGGGTCTATTTACATTGCATCTTTGTGCAAGGAGTTGGCTGTTGCTCTCCTCCATTCATTGAATATTAAGTGTCTTTGGCAGATGATAATAAACAGCCTCTTCAGATGGTCTGAGAAGTCATGTTTCATACTTAGCAGTGTACAGGCCTGTATGTTATCTGGCCCCACAGAAGTAATGCTCCTGGCCTTGGATAGCATCTTGAGTACTTGTTCTTGGGAGCAGTAGTGCAGCTAGGGTGGGGTGAAAGGTGCAACTGCCCTGGGCACAAAATGATGAGGGAGCACCATCAGTCTATCCCAATTTAATGCAATATTAGTGTTTAAAACCAGTATTATATTTGAGGTCAAACCTGAGTGTTATAGTAGATGTTGGTATATGATCTGGGAATATAGGAAGGACGATAGTGGTAAACTTACACAAATCTCTTACATACTACAACCTCCAAGTTACCAAAAAAACAGTAATGTGCATGAACAGCCCTTACATTGTGGGGTTGTAGAGAGTTAAGATCCAC